>NC_140976.1:57594741-57989741 GCF_056783735.1 Eptatretus burgeri | reverse complement strand
GTTGAGGGGGTGCTCGCGTCGGATTGGGGGAACTGCGGAGGGAGAGGCCGGCGGCGCGACCGAGGTCGTGGTGTAGACGCTCGTCGCGGGACCTGAGATTTTGTGAAATCCTCCTTTCCCCGAGCATCAGCAACCCCCTCCTGTTTCCCCCCGCGCTGAGATAGTGCGACAAAGGGGGCCCCCTTCCCACCCCCTACCAGACACTGTCCGCGAGGCCCGCGGAGTTGAGGCACCACCGCCGCTCCGCGTCTCATCATTAGACGGGTAGGCCCGACACGGTCTCGGCCCCAGGCCCGCCTACCCCCTCATCCTGGAGGGTGGTTCTCTTTTCTTTTGCTTTGGGAATATGTGTTGTCGGCGCCGTCTGTGAAGTAAAATTGTATAAGTGTTGCCGAGTGCCCGGTAGTCGGATAGATCTGCATTGTTGCATTTGCTTTTTGTCTTCTTCTTTTCCATGTGCTTTTGGTGGAATTGTATATGTGTGCTTTCCGTTCATCGCGAAATAAATGTGCTTATTGTTGAACTGTTTTCCCGCTTCGCTTCGTCATTTCTTTCATTGAATCCCCATCTTGCTTCACGTAAAGGGTTGGTCGTGGGCTAAGACACCCGATAATTAATCGAACCGTCGAGGCCGACGAATAACACCGCTCGGTTATCCCGATAGTACGGAACGGGTCGCTTAAGTGGCCCGTGTCCGAAGTCGACCTGCGGCGAGGTGCGATCGCCCGGTCTACCCTCCGTGTGGGTACTTAGGTAGGTCGAATTTGGCGAGCAACCCTATCCCACGCGGGGGCCGATTGGCTCGATCACGGTGAGACCGAAAGGTCCACCCGTGACTGGTTCCCGGCGTTAGTCCGAGAGGGTCACGACTGGATTGTCCGTCCGGTGGGCGACGTGCCGCGATTCGAGTTACGTGGCCGTTCGCACGCCGGCGGGCGCGAATCCGCAACAATATATGTATATATATATATATATATATATATATATATATATATATATATATATGTGTTTATGTATATATGTATCGATATATATATATATATATATATATATATATATATATATATATATATATATATATATATATATGTATATCTATATGTATATGTGTATACATGTCTATGTATATATAATCGCATGCCATGGTGTTGAGGTCGTATTTGGGCAACATGATGTGCTTCCTTTTCAAAAACCTGACGAGGTTGGAGAACATAGTCCCATGCACTGAGTGCGTGCTCAGTTGAATTGGCTGCCGGAAGGTGGAGGTGAGCTTTGGTGGAGGAGAGGGACAAGGTGGTTGGTGGTGAAGAGGTGTCGTTTGTAAGATAGGGCTAGGTTATGATAGGTGAAAGAAGACCCACTCCTTTTGCATCTTCAGAAACATGAGCTGGAGAGGCAGTTTTTCCTCGATGAGTCATCACTCTGATGCAGGCTACTCAAATTATTCATTCTTCCCAGTAAGCTGGCACTAATTTTGCTTACATCAGAGGGATGACAGGCTGAGTGGGTGTTATTTTAACAGCCACAACAGGGGTTTGGACTCGGGACCCTAAGATCTCAAACCAGCCACCTTTAAACCGTGAAGTCAACACGAGGCTGATTGAAGGAAGAGGTTTGACAAATGTTCATGATTGGCAAGTGGTGGCAGAGGCAGAGTTCAATATAATTAGCAGTTGGTATTCCCAGAACAAATCTGCTCTCCGGTTGCAACAAGGCCGGTCCTATCTGTGGAGTTATCAGTGTGGTGGGAGGAGGAGATGGATGAGGCGAAGGTACAATGAGCGGGAGATAGAGTGCAAGGAGAAGGGTTGGCGAGTTTGTCAGTCATTTGAGGTGGGGTCTCGTTGGGCTGAGGCCAAGTGAAGTGGAGGTGGAGGCCGTTTATTCCTGACATGTGAAACATCCTGCAACCCATTTCTGCAAAAACAAACTGTTTGAAATGCTGGCCTCATTTTGTTTCCAATCCTCATGTAACTTTGTTTCAAAAAAATAAATAAATAATCTCCATGGGTAGGTGCTCCTATGTTGAAAGTTTGTGTCAATTGCTCAAGTGGCTGCAGAGAGAACAAATTATAAAGATGAAAAAGTGAGGGCCTCGTCCAACGTTCCACAACATGGAACAGGGGGGGGCGAGACTATAGAGGAGACGGAAGAAGACAGAAAGACCACTGACCTGCCTGCAGTGAGAGAGTGAGAGGCCCAAAGACTCAGCCTCACCGTGGGAAATGACAAGGATGGTTGTGTTGCGAATGTCAAGGATGGTTGTGGACGCCTATTACTAGTGTGAAGGATATCTTGGTGACTCTTTTTATGCCTTTCTGCCTCGACTTGGAGTGTGTGGGAGGGTACGAAGGACAATGTGTAACTGTGTGAGAAACTAGTGACTCGGGAAGTGCCATCCGTGAAGGACTGGATTTGGAGAAAGTTCAATGAGGCATATAGAGTAATATAGGTTGTGAGGTTCATTGTTCCTTCCACCCAAACAGTCCTGGATTCTGAGACCGGAGGAAATGTGGAGATTTATGTGGTGGTACATATATTTTTTAGGAGTTGTAAGGTTAGGTGGTTAGTTGGTTGGTCAGTTTGTTCAGCATTATTGGCGTCCGGTGAGCTCATGCGATCAAGCGGTGTTTATCCGTACGTGTTAGTCAGTCAGTCAGTCGGTGAGTCTGCAAATGCTTTCAGTCATTATCGCTTGAACCAAACACACCATTTTAAAGAAACTTGGTCACAAACTTCATATCTGATGCCTAACGAAGGTGCATTGACCGCATCAAAATATGTGCTCAATAAGAGCGCAGATTTTTAGATTAACATTCATTAAGAGTGTTTGTGTTGAGGGGGGGGGGGCTCTCCCTCCCTCCCTCCATCCCCCCCAAAATAAGTATGTGCTTTCTTCTCCGAAACTACACACACAATTTCGATGAAACTTGACCACAACCTTCATGACTCTTTATGTCCTGAAGTTTGTTCATGGCATAAAAAACAGCATCTAAGGGGGTTTGCAGGGGTTTGACTTAACTCTCCTCTGACCCCCCCCCCCTCCGACCGCCATAGGTATTTGCTCTCTTCTCCAATACTACACACACAAGTTGAATAAAACTTGACCACAACCTTCATTACTCACGATGTACCAAAGTTTGTTCACGGCATTAAAAAAATCAGGGTGTATGGGGATCTGTGGAGGGTTTGATTTCCCCCCCCCCAAATAAAATAAATAAATATGTATTTGCTCTCTTCTCTGAAACTACACAGAAGATTGTTTTTTTTAAATACTTTGTCGAGGCTATCAGAGCTAGCACACAACGCACAACAAGGGGGGCTGGAGAGGGAAGGACAAAGCAGTGGGGAACAGAGACATTAGGAGATCTGTGGAAGGGAGAGGGATGGGACAGGGAACATGGTGTACACAAGATGGACACCACAGGAACTTTCAGGATCTTGCACGACAGGGAACATTCGGGAAGCAGGACAGGGAATTTGAAGGAGGTGCGTTTGGGGTTGATTAACGGGGGTGGGAATGATCGTGGTTTTGGATGGGGGAAGATAAGAGGTGGTGGTGAACTTGTTTTGAAGACTTGGAGGGAAGAATGGCTTCGAAGAGTGTGTGGTGATTTATTCCAAAGGTTGGAAAATAGAGGAATGAAAGATTGAAGGTGAGCAGTGATTCGTGATTTTGGTAGTTTTACCAGAAGGGGGTTGCTGGCGGACCTTGAACACCCTGCGGAAATAATGGGGGTGACATATTGCAGACAGAGCAGGGGGGGGCGAGACTATAGAGGAGACGGAAGAAGACAGAAAGACCACTGACCTGCCTGCAGTGAGAGAGTGAGAGGCCCAAAGACTCAGCCTCACCGTGGGAAATGACAATGATCCGAAATGCCTTGGTTTCCACAGCGTGAAGCAGAGAAAGGTGAGAGGCAGGAGCACCACCCCAGAGGGGAGAGCAGTATTCCATCAGTCTGCGGATGAAAGCTCTGTATGTGGTCAGGCGCTCAGGTGTGCCGAGGAAGGACTTTGCACAATGGAGGATTCCCAGTCAGCGACTGGCTTTGGAGGCCATGTTGGAAATGTAAAGATTTTGATGAAACCTGACCACAACCCTCATTACTCATGATGTACCAAAGTTTTTGTCATGGCATAAAAAAAAAATCAGAGTGTATGGTGGTTTTTGGAGGAAGGGGGGGGGTTGAGCTCCCCCATACCTCCCCCCTCCATTATAGGTCTTTGCTATCTTCTCCGAAACAACACATCATTTCAATGAAACTTGACCACAACCTTCATCACTCGTGATGTCCCAAAATTTGTTCACTGCATTTATAAAATCGGGGTCTAAGGGGGTCTGCGGGGGTTTGAGTGTCTGTTGCTCCTGATCCAGGTAAGCTTCAGGACTTGTGGTCCTATTTTTTCAGTTCAATGGTTTCTCCAAATAAGATGTTGCTTTTTGTGGCAACTTCAATCTGGTTGGTGTGTGTGTGTGTGTGTGTGTGTGTGTGTGTGTGTGTGTGTGTGTGTGTGTGTGTGTGTGTGTGTGTGTGTGTGTGGTCGAGGCTTGCCATAAGGGGAAGCACTCTGGTCCCTCCTGAATGCTCTGTCCTGAAGCCGCCGGGAACAAATAACTCCTCCCGTCAGCAGGTTGCTGGGCAACCATGAACGCTGATTGGTACTGCCAACCCTGGCAGGATTACACTATTTTGCGTGATATCGTTTCCAGTGGATTGACTGTACCAAGCGAGTTTCTTGCCCTCCATGTATACTTGCGTTAACTTACCATCTCAGGTTCAGCCAAGTGGAGCAGCTAAGTACGCACCGGCTAATAAGAGCGAATTAGTGGGGTAGAACTTCCCGGCTAACTACGTGTGGACCATGCTGGGCCAATGGAGGGAAAGACAGAATGAGCTGGGGACATTTATTTATAAATCAAGGAAAGGTCATATGGCACATTAATAAAAAGGTTTTATTTCAAGCAGTATGTACAGCAGGGGAAAGCAAGGATTTATGGTGTGCGGCAAACGGAATGCAATTATTCCCAAAAGAAGACAGTGCAGAGCTAACCCGATACAAACTTCTACAACCTTATCTTATGCAACCATTACAGGTGCCATCAGACACACCTGAGGAAATCAAGGAGTGAATAAAGATGAGAGAAAGTACAAGGTAGGAACAACTTCTTTGTACCTGGCACGGTCGACGGAGCATTGCAACCCAGTCACTTAGGAGGGGGAGGAGGGAAGAAAGCTGGGGGTGTCTACGGTGTGTGTAAGTGAGGAGGTGCAAAATGAGGTATAAGAAGTGCAAATGTAATGCAGAAGAGGATGAGTGAAGAGTTGCGTATCTGCAGTTGCTCTTTTAGTTTTTGTGCATCCACAGTTGTGCTTGGTTCGTGCTCCGTCACCTTGGCGAGTGGTTCGTGCTCCGTCACCCTGAGCGAGTGGTTCATGCTCCGTCACCCTGAGCGAGTGGTTCGTGCTCCGTCACCCTGAGCGAGTGGTTCGTGCTCCGTCACCCTGAGCGAGTGGTTCGTGCTCCGTCACCTTGAGCGAGTGGTTCGTGCTCCGTCACCCTGAGCGAGTGGTTCGTGCTCCGTCACCCTGAGCGAGTGGTTCGTGCTCCGTCACCCTGAGCGAGTGGTTCGTGCTCCGTCACCCTGAGCGAGTGGTTCGTGCTCCATCAACCTGAGCGAGTGGTTCGTGCTCTGTCACCCTGAGCGAGTGGTTCATGCAATAACACTCAATTTCCAAGCCCTTTTGCAGAATAACATGTTTTCTAAATTACCGAGCCAAAGTTTTTTCCATCCGTCACACGCAGCTGTTTATCAACACTAATAAACGGCTGTGTGTGTGTGTGTGTGTGTGTGTGTGTCCGTGTGTGTCTCCTCCATAACTCCAAAACTATAAAACCTATCAGCCTGAAACTTTGCATGCATATGAAGAAACCTCGAAGGAAGTGCAGGTGTGGAAATTGGGTGTTTGGGTTAATTAAAACATCCCTTTTGAAGATAATTAATGGCATTATTTAATGATATCCTTCATCAGGCGATCCTCATCCACCTCGTTCTCTGGGGGGTCTTAAGGCGTTTCCTGGGTAACCTGGCAGGGGTCTGAAGCCACCATGTTTTTTGACCTGCTCAACCATTCCTTGAGTTTGAACAGGCCGCAACGATTTCTTAACAATGAAGTATATTTTTTCACTTTCTTCACTCATATTATCGAATGCCTGTTCATCGTAGCTACAAATCGCTGGGTATATTGCAATGCTTATAAATACCTGGAGACGCCAGTGTTCATGGATTTATTTAATTTGCGCATATGAATAACTGAGAGAATCTCTTAAACGAAGCATTATTACAAAATGTAAGCTTCAGATTTGAAAACATCAGCAGTTTCGACTCCCAAAAAATTGTTGATTTGTCCAATTCAGACATTGCACGGGCACTTCCGGGTGCATAGTTGTATCAACGGCAATTGAAGACCTGGGTGCAAGAAGTACCTAAGTCACATTTTTGAAAAAAAATGATGCTGGCACCAGTACTATAATCTAGAATGGCCAGAACATCATTTGATTCCAAAAAAATTCCGAAAATAAGTACTCAAGTCCTGTATATTGGTATATGGTCATTGTTGAATTTACTAAAATGTAGTGCAAGAAATATCCAAGTCCATAATGTTTGAGCAAGAAGTTCCGAAGTCCATGACTGTCCAATCAAAATGCTAGTATGTGTCACGTGACAAGCTATGAAAATGGCGACCATGGAAGCTGGACAGCATGGTGTGAATGAGGATAACCCTGATAACAGGCATGACGGGGGCAAAAAACGTAAAAGAAGCCCTGGAGACTAGGCGAGAAAGAGAATGAAGGATGCCAAAGCATCAGGTATGTAGTTTCTATGCATTATACTTTGCTGGTACTGAAAAAGGCACTAAATTCGTCATCAGCTTTTGAGCCCTCATTAAGGTGGCCATGGTATTTTTTATACTCTTAAGAGTTGACTTTGTTGTAATATTTCCGATCCGGTATGATTTTGATGCAAACTTTCTGAGCAGGAGGACTTTACTGAATGAGGGACTTGTGATGTGAAAGACGACTGGCCCCAAAATTAGGTTTTCTTTTATTTAGGACATTAATTTCCGATTTAACTGAGTAATTTCGGACTTAACTGGGTAATATTGAAGTTAACTGAGTATTTCTGCATAAAATCAAACCACGAAAGGCAAGGAGACAAAGCAAAAATGACTGTTTGGCAATCAAAAATGAGCAATAAAGGGCTTTGTGCGTTAAAAGTACCCAAGTCCAGGTATTTAGCCACAAAAAGTACCTAAGTCCAGGTATTTAGCCATAAAAAGTACTTAAGTCCAAAACTAATTTTCTCGTTTTCTTCGTAATAACGGATTATTTTCCCACAAAAAGGGTTTGTCTGCTCCGTATAGCCCCTGGAACCAGCAACAGGCTCCATCATATGCCACCTTAAAAAAAAGTATCTGCAGCATGTTTTGAAAACTTTGATCCTCAATATCTCAAAAGTATTATTTTGTGACTAAAGTACTTCTTTCACTCAGGTCTTCAATTGGTAATCGCTTGTCAAGCCAGGCATTCCGTTGGAGTGCTTGCTGAAGCCACTTACCAAGCTGTACAGTGGTGTTCGTGTCCTGATCGGGATGTGCAGTCGACAGTTACTACAAGGTAGAGGTACGTATACAACACACACGGATGTGGTATGTATGGGTGGATTTGGATCTGTACGGACTCTTCGCGGGTGTGTGGACATGACATACCTGTTACAGGTGTCGTGGTGGCAAAGTTTCATCCCGTATCTTATGGAGGTTCCATCAGGTTTCTCTTTGTCCTCGCGCCTGTTTTGAAAGTATTTTGTTATCAGATTGGCTTTGTTTCTCTTTGTGAGTTTCAAAGCAAAATACATTTGATCACACCATATTTCTTAACCGTTTGCCATTTGAATGTATTTTCTAAATTACCGAGCCACTTTTTTTTCCACCCATCACATGCAGTTGTTTATAAAGATTAATGTTTGTGAACATCTCCCTGAAACGTCTATATAAAGGTGACATTGTTTTTCGGTGAAAGCTACTCAAGGTTTCTGGGTTGTATACATTACGTACTGTAGTTGGTAATCGCACTGACTCCAACCTACTGATTCCCCAAAAATTGCCGATATCGGCCAAGTGTGTGTGTGTGTGTGTGTGTGTGTGTGTGTGTGTGTGTGTGTGTGTGTGTGTGTGTGTGTGTGTGTGTGTGTGTGTGTGTGTGTGTGTGTGTGTGTGTGTGTGTGTGTGTGTGTGTGTTGATTGGTATCTACATATGGGGTTTCAGAATGTGGAATGGAGTCCTCCCAGGGTGGGCTCAAAGCATCCACCTTCATTTCGGTAAGAGGTCACGATTCATGGACCAAGCTGTGAAATTTTCTGTTCTGAAATCTTACCTGGGGCTCTTGACCTACTATGGACGTTTCTTACCTGGTCTGTCAACAGTACTTGCACCACTCAACGCAAGGCTAACTAAAGCAGCCATTTGGAACTGGGGGACCAAAGCAAGATGAATCTTTGAAGGCTTCAAAACAACTGTTAAGCTCTTCCAAGGTTCTGGTACATTATGATGCAAAGAAAGATCTACTACTTGCATGTGATGCCTCACCATACGGCGTTGGGGCAGTTTTGTGTCATCGTATGCGGATGGAACCGAGAAACCGATCGCATTTGCCTCACGCATCCTCGCACCTGCAGAGATGAAATACTCACAGCTCGAGAAAGAAGGCTTGGCGGTGGTTTTCGGGGTGAAGAAATTCCATTCAAACCTTTTTGGTGGGCATTTTGAAATCACCAACAACCACAAGCCACTGCAGTCCTGACTCGGTGCTACCAAAGGAGTTCCTGTGTTCGCTTCTTCGAGTATACAACACTGGGCACTAATTATGGTGGCCGATGATTACTCTTTCTCGCACAAGCCAGGCAAGGATTTCGGGCATGCTGATGCCATGAGGCGTTTGCCTTTATGGGAAAGCCCCAGATTTGTGCCCATTCCTGAAGATACGGAACTCCTCATGGAATTCCTGGATTCTTCGCCAGTAACGGCTGAAGACATTCGTCAGTGGACGGATCATGACCCAGTTCCGTCACGCATACACCGTTACATCACCAATGGTTGGCCTAGTTAACCAGATACAAGGCTCCAGGTGTATTCACTGTACAAATCTGAACTGAGTGTCCAAGATGGTGTGATCTTGTGGGGTAGTTGGGTCGTAGTTCCCCCACCAGGTAGATCGAGAGTGCTGGAAATGCTTCACGAAGCGCACCCCAGGAATGGTGCGAATGAAGACGTTTGTGAGGAGCTACGTTTGGTGGCCGAATCTCGATTTAGAGACTACAGATCACAACTGCAATTCATGTCAGGCAAACGCAAAGTTGCCTTCATCACCACTGATGCATCCTCGGGAATGCCCCAGAAACCTTGGGAGCACATACACATTGATTATGCCGGGACATTTTTGGGAAAAATGTTTCTGGTCATGACTGATGCCTATTCTAAGTGGATGGACGTGCATCCCATGACAACGACTTCATCCGAAGCCACCGTCGGTAAATTGAGAACCACATTTGCTATGCATGGGTTACCCACAACTTTGGTGTCAGATAATGGGCCATCATTCACTCGTACAAAATTTCAAAAGTTTATGGATGTCAATGGAATCACCCACCTCACCTCAACTCCGAACCATCCAGGGTCCAATGGGTTGGTTGAAACATTTAAGGGGGTATGAAGAAGCTTAAACAGGGTAGTAGTGAGTCGAAAGTGGCTCGATCCCTTTTGAAATACCGTATAACACCCCGCTCAACCACTGGGCGAGCACCATCAGAGCTTTTGATGGGAAGGAAGCTGAAGACCCATCTTGACCTGTTCCAGCCAGATGAGTCAGTAAAGGTTCGCAGAGTGCAAGTGAAGCATGACAGACACACCAAGGTGAGACTTTTTAGTGTGGGAGATCGTGTCTACGTGCTCGATTCTGGTCGTGGTAATCCCTGGCTGGGAGGAACTGTTGTCGAGAAATTTGGTTCTCCCCTCATTGTGAAACTCTTGTATGGCCAGAACATGAGGAGACATGCGGATCACGTGAGACTGTCAACCTGTGATGTGTCTGGTCCATCTGAACCATCCGTCAAGGCCAAAACATGGGAAAGGTCTGCAAACATCATTCCAGAAGGCAACACTCCAGAAAGCTCTCGCAGAGAACCTTTTCAGGGTGTTCCTGTTGTGGAGGAATGTGAACCACCACCTCTGGGAGCACCATTGGAAGAACGGGTACTCCGTAGCTCTTTCCGCCTCAGAAGACCTCCTAATCGTTTGGACTTGTGAATAGTATGCATACGAGTTAACGTGGAATTAACTTTCATGGATGATTTGGTATTACTGTTGTTCAAGGTAAACTGCTATATTATGGAAAGTGGTTAAGGCTTAATCTTGTGACTTTGATGATTTTTGTGGAATTGCTACACGAGGGCATGCCCTAAGTTATGAGTGTATTGGGATGAATGGTAAGTTTGCTAGTTTAAGCTTAAAAAGGGAAGAGTGCAGCATACTCCCCCTATCGTCATCGGTTTTTTTGGTCCAGGGCGCAGTGGAGTGATGTCAGGGAGGTGCAACAATGGCGGTGATCCTAAAGGCTGGGTGTTGGAGCTGTGGTTAAACTCCTTGCCTGGAAGGTCGAGTCTCTGAGTGATGCATTACAATTGTGTTTACATTTGTAACGAGAATGGCACTCGGTAGAGCACACTCTGCTGATTATGGGAGGAATTTGGAACTTTGCTATGGTGCCGGCGATAGCTCGCCTATTTGTGAAGGACATCATGGGATCTTTAACATCGACCAATGAATGCTGGCAGACGGGATGCCAAGTTGAACGTCCATCCGAGGGATGGCACACACATTGATGAATGCCAATGAGCCACCAGGATGACAGTTTATAGCTGGGTCGGGATTCGAACCCGGGCAGGATAGCCGAGAGGCGAGTGTGTATACCTACAGGGACGAGTCAGCCATCCTGTCATTCGCAGCTGAAGATGAAACAAAATGACCCCAACTGCACTGAAAAGAAAAAGATAACTCAACAGAAAGTTCTCATCGTGTGCTACCTTTTTGGCTGCTTGTTGCATCATCGGTTAGGGGCGTGGCTAGGCCGCTGATGCAGTGCCCCTATTACCAGTATACTGGTTTCACTGACCTCGGAAGGATGACAGGCTGAGTCAACCCCCTGGTGTCAATTCAGTAACCAACAGGGCTCAAACTCAGGACCCAAGGATCCCAAGCCACCACCTGAACCACTAAGCCAACTCGGATCCCAAGCCACCACCTGAACCACTCAGCCAACTAGGATCCCAAGCCACCACCTGAACCACTAAGCCAACTCGGATCCCAAGCCACCACCTGAACCACTAAGCCAACACCAGGCTCTAACAGAAGGTGAGAAATTATTCTAAATCACCCAAATTTAACTTCATTTTCGTGACACGACAAGCGGTAGGGTATTTGCGTCAGTGCCATCTTCCGAATCCCAGGGGAGAAAGGGGTGGCATCCAAAGTAGCCACAACCTTTATCTTATGACACAATTAGTCCCCCTGGAAGGTTTGATTGAAATAGGATAATTAAATTCCGATTGCATCGGTCACAGTCATGCAGAGACAGACAGGACACCAAATTAGAAATTTTAGTATGAAGACATGGACCCCCAATTAGGCCATTATTGCGTTTGGCATGGGGCCTCCAAATGACTAACGTGGGACTGCTTCGGGCCATGTCTATATATAACCAGCCGCACTCACACACCAATCATCATCGTTAAAGTTTGGGAATTCTTTGGAGGAAATTGACCTGTTTGAATTGGTTCTGGTTATGATTAAAGGCACCAAGCTTTGGTGCCTCGTGAGCAGCCGAGAGATGCCAGGAGGATGAGTTCGTTAGGATTACAAGACAATAAACTACTCTCAACATCAACATGGATTTCGGGAGAAACGTTCGTGTATATCGAATCTACTGTCTGCCCAAGAAGGTTGGACTCTAACCGTGGATAAACACTGAGCAGTTGATGGTTTCATTGACTTCAGCAAAGCATTTGACACTGTGCTGCACGAGCGACTCCTACTGAAGCTTGAGGGGTGCTGGCTATTGGGCAACCACTTCTCTCCTGGCTTTGTGATTTCCTAACAGGACGTAAACAATGGGTCTCTGGAAACAGTACCCTGTCACAATGGAATGAGGTGCGAAGTGGTGTACCGCAGGGTTCTGTGCTTGGCCCTGTATTACTCCTTGTCTATATTGATGATCTTGTACACAATCTTCAATCTCAGGCCCTGTTATTTGCAGACGATGTAAAAATTTGCAGTGATCTCTCGATCTACGAGGATGGTGAGAAAAAAATCTCTCGAGGGTGATGACCGCTTGATGTTACAGGAAGATCTTTCCCTTCTTGAAAGGTGGGCCGTCAAGTGGCAAATGCAGTTGAATCCTGCATAATGCATAGTAACGCACATCGGGTGCCAAAGTTCCACCTTTGTGGAAAGGATAAATGGTGTTGAATTGCTGGTTGTGACAGAGATTGTCGATTTGGGAATCTGCATGCAGGCAGCACAATGGTTAACGAGGCAACGCGCAAGCACCGCAAATGGAGCGCGAAGGATGCTTTTCGCCATTCGCTGTGCTTTCGCTGAAATCACGCCAGAAATTTTCCAGCACTGACCTCGTATATGCCACACTTGTACGGTCGCACATTGAATACGGCCTACTGGTGTGGAAGACGTTCCTTCAGCGGGATAGAAAGATACTTGAGCGGGTTCAGTGATTCGCTACGAGGATGGTGAGAAGTCAAGCACGGTTCTCAAATGAGGACTGCTGATTGAACCTACACTTCTTCTCACCAGATTACAGACAAACTAGAGGAGACTTGATCACTCTCTACCAGATCCTAAATGGGGAACTGCAAGTCTCGTTTGAAGAACCACCTTGTTTCAGTCGGGATGACCTCCTTTATGGTCACTCATGGAAACTGACCAAGCATGCGGCCTGCTGCAGGAGGAGAGCAGTCTTCTATACTCATCAACTGGTTAACGTGTAGAAGGACTCGACAAAGAAGCTGTTCAATTACTGCCTGTAGATGCTTTTAAAAAGAGTTTAGACAGGCTGCTGTTTCAACAATGATAGGACCACAGTCACTAGTACGTCACCCTGAAATATGACTGTCTTTGGTAATGTTCTCAATAATGTCTCCATCTTGCGATGGGAGATTGGTGCAGCAGAGCGCGTGCCAAATGGGCACCCATTGTACATGTAGAGTCCTCGATGAGTGTTGTGTTGGGCTTGTTCAGGGCTTGGAATCATTGATCATTGATTTCTCGGAAGATAGATGTAAGTGAAGTTGTTCTCGCTCATAATGCATGTATATAGGGCTTGGAATCATCATCCAATTCCATTTGAGCATCGGCATTTGTCAAGTCAAGCTTAGTGAATGTCTGGCTGGTCACCCATGAAGGTGGTGAACAGATCCTCTGCTTTGGGCAAAGGGTACCCATCCAGCTTTGAATAGCAGTTGATTGTCGTTTTGTAGTCCCGACAAATGCGCACTGTTCAATCTGCTTTGAGTATTGGAACGATAGATGCCGCCCAGTCGGAGTACTCGACTGCTCTTCAGGTGGTCAAGCTCGCATTCGATCATTGATCGCATCATGTAGGGCACAGGTTTAGTCTTGTGGAACAATGGCTGAGCATCTGCAGAAACATGAATGCTCACTTTGGGCTCTGCAAAGGTGCCAACACCATCGCTGAACAGGTCAGGGTACTTGTTGAGCATGGTATCGTATCCAGCATCAGAATCAGAGACTCTGTTTACGTCACTTCAATTATGTCTCATTATTCGTAACTAATTTCAGCCTAAGAGGGTTGGTCTTTCTCCACACACTATCAGTAGTGGTAGTACATGAGTGCTGTTTCCATATCCTGCAGTTACGTTAGCTGAGCCAAAGACAGGAACCACCTCATTGGTGTATGTTCTCAAGTCGGTAGATACAGGCCGGAGTGCAGGAGCCTTTCCTGAACGGTAAATGAAGGTGAAGTTGCTCTCCCTCATAATTGATCTGGATTTGCCGGTGTCACCTTCCATCCTCACTGGGATCTTATCCATTGTTACATCAACTATAATTGGAGCATCGGAGCTCTTTGTTCCAACAGAGAAAACCTCAAGAAGTTCCTCACTTGACTCTCGGCTGCAGGTTGTGCTCTGTGACCTATCGTCCGCAGCATCAGGGTTCACCCCAATGTGATAAGCAGGAGACAAGTTCTTCGACTTGGATCGAGAACAATGATACTTCAAGCGTCCCCGCTTACTGTACCGACAATGGAAACAATGATACTTCACAGTTATCACAGGTATAATTCCTGTACCGACATTCGAAAGCTTGATGATTACCACCACAATGCCAACAAGTTACCCCAACCTTCCGAGTCGATTCAGAAATGTCAGCAGGTGGAGGTGAATTTGGTGGCTTGCTAAAACACTTTTGCTTGGAGCCAAAGGTTACCTTGTTAACCGATGGGTTCTGCTGGATATCTTTTGACTTGTTAGAGATCACATACAGGCGTTCAGCAGTTGCATACACACAGTGGCTATTTCCATGACTCACCACATTGGGGTTGGATTCAATAAGGAGTTTCCGTATAAACTACTGATACATCACACTTTCATGATCTTAAACATCTCTATCATATATCCTTGTAACCGCCTCCTTTCTAGTATATAAAGCCCTGTCTCCATTAGCTGCTTCTCATAGCTGAGTCCAGCGAGGCCCGGAATCAATCTCGTAGCCCTGCACTGAACCCTCCCTGTGGCATCTATGTCCTTCCAGAAGTGTGGTGACAAAAACTACACACAATATTCTAGATGTGGCCCTCACTAAATTACTCTACAATGTAAACACCACCTCTTTTGATTTATAAATGATTCCCCTCCGAATACAACCAAAAATTGTCATCATGCCAGTTGGCTAGGTGTGGGTACCTCTCTCACCTGTCATGGCACTTCAGCAAAAGCTTTCTGCGACTCATTGGGACCGACTCAATCGGTCAACTTCGCGATCCGGATCTCAACCAATGGTACTCCATCTCTTCTGAATCTGATCTTGACAAATTTCCCTGACAATATCTGCTGCTCTTCCTCCACTCCAATCGGTTCTTCTGACCACGTCCTTGTCAAAGTGGACATCTCTCTGGCTGTTATCAGAGAACCACCTCACCGCCGTCTAGTCTGGCATTTCATGCAAGCTGACTGGCAGGGTCTCCAAGCAGCCATCAAACTTATAGACTGGTCTCCTATCACTACTTTCTCCAACATCAACTCATCCTGGGAATTCGTTTAAAGAAACTTGCTCTGCCTCGTGCACAGATTTATCCCCTCTCGTCATCAGTTGTCCTGCTCTTCCTCCCGCCCTTGGTTCATGGAAGCTTGTGGTGAGGCAGTCGTCCTGAAACAACTTTCCTTTGCCTCATGGAAAGCAAACCCAACTGAGGGCAATCTCAGTTCCTTCCATAAAGCTCAGAACAAGTGTGTATCTACCGTCAGGAGAGCCAGAAAACAACATCTTTCTCATCTCAAGTCTGAACTCTCAAACCTCTTTCCCTCCTCCAAATACTGGTGGCATCTAATAAAATCTGTTTCTGGTGCATGTTCCCCCTCCATCCCCTCCCTTACCTCAAATGGCCGCACTGCTGATACCGCTCGTGAAAAGGCTAAATGCCTAAACTCAGTGTTTTCAGCTAAATCTTGTTTCCAAAACCCATCACTTTCTCTTCCACCTTACCCAGTCGCACCCAACTGTCCCTGGACTCTGTGTCCTTTTCTCCTGACAAGGTGGAGAGTTTGCTGTCAAACCTCGACTCAGATTCTGCAGCCGGTCCAAAACGGCATCAGCCCACATGTCCTAAAACCTGCCCTTCTGCTCTTGCTCACCCTCTCTCTGTTCTCTTCACCCTCTCATTTGCTCAACGTCATCTGCCATCTACTTGGAAATCAGTAAACATCACTGCCCTGCATAAAAAGATGCAAAAACAGATCCCTGCAACTTCAGACCAATCAGCCTTCTCCGAATCATCAGCAAAGTTATGGAATCCATCATCGTTTCAGACATGAAATCCTTCCTCTTCTCCAATGGCTTGATTTCCGATCATCACTTTGGTTTCAGAGCAGGTCACTCTACCCTGGATATGCTGCTTTTGCTCTCCCAACAATGGATGGAGGTCATCAATGCCAGACATGAGATCATAGCCATCTCTCCAGACATATCATGTGCTTTTGACACAGTCTGGCACCCTGTCATGCTCACCAAACTCTCTTCCCATTGTATCCAAGGCCATCTCCACTCATGGCTCACAGACTTCCTCTCCTGTCGAAGTCAACGTGTGGTCCTAAATGGAGTTCTTTCATCCCCCCTTCCTGTCCAGGCTGGAGTTCCTCAAGGTAGCGTTCTGGGCCCTGTTCTTTTTCTGGTTTTCATCAATGATCTCTCCGACTCTCTGGAAAATCCTCTATATCTCTTTTCTGATGACTCCACCCTCTGCCTTACCATCGGTCATCCCTCAGACTGGCAAGCAGCAGCTTCTTCACTCACTGCTGATCTGGGTAAAATCACAAACTGGTCCAACATGTGGAACATGTCTTTCAATCCGGACAAATCTCACACTCTCTGTCGCTCCGAAAGGACCGTTTAGAAACCCCCCCCATCCACTTTCTCAACAATCCTCTGTAAGAAGTCCTTTCTTTCAAGGTTCTGGGTCTCACTATCTACCATGATCTTTCCTGGGAAAGCCACATTTCAAACCTGGCCTCCAAAGCTAGTCGGCGACTGTGAATCCTCCGTCGTGCAAAGTCCTTCCTCGGCCTACCTGAGCTCCTGACCACTTACAAAGCTTTCGGCCGCAGCCTGATGGAGTACTGCTCTCCCCTCAGGGCTGTTTCTCCTGCCTCCCACCTTTCTAGGCTTCACGCTGTAAAAACCAAGGCATTTTGGATCATTGGCATCTCCCGCAATGAGGCTGAGTCTTTGGGCCTCTCACTTAATCACCGCAGGTTGGTCGGTGGTCTTTCTGTCTTCCACCGTCTCCTCTCCAGCCTAGCCCCCCTGCTCTCTCTGCGATTTGTCCCCACCACATTTCTGTGGGGCGCTCAAGGTCCGCCAACAACCCCCTTCTGGTAAAACTACCAAAATCACGAATCACTGCTCACCTTCACTCTTTCATTCCTCTTTTTTCCCAACTTTGGAATAAACTCCCTCACTCTATTCAATCCCATTCTTCCCTCCAGGCCTTCCAAACAGCTGTTCACCACCACCTCCTATCATCCCCAATCTAAATCCTCGATCTTTTCTACCCCCGATAATCCACTCAAACCCACCTCCTTCAAATTCCCTGCTTTCCTTCCTGAAAGTCGCTGTAATGTCTATCTTGTAGTTCCCATGTTCTCCACCCCATCCATCTCCCTTACACAGATCTACTAATGTCTCTGTTCCCCACTGTTTTGTCCTTCGCACTCCCACCCCTCTCGTCTCATACCCCCCCCCCCCCCTTGCTGTGCGTTGTGTGTTCGCTCTCACACGAGCCTCGACAAGGTATACAAAAAAAACAAAAACAAACAAAAAACCCGATTTGCTTTACCTATAGCTTCCTGTCATTGTGCTGCCTGTTTACCTCCCGTATATATTACCACCCCCAGATCCTTCTCCTGTGTGACACACTCCAAAATTCCCCCTTACATCCTGTAATCTCTATTTTCATTGTTCTTTCCCATCCCCAACACCTTACACCTGCTCAGGTTAAATTACATCTGCCAATCTTTTGCCCAATCTCTACAAGTATCAACACTTTCCTGAATCTGATCAGCAGCCCCTCTGCTATCCACCTTACCTCCAAGCTTTGTGTCATCTGTAAATTTCGAAAGCTTCCTCTTTACCCCCATTATCCAAAACATTGATATAAATAATAAATAGTAATGGTCTGAGTACTGATCCCTAAGGTACCCCGCAACTTACATCCTCCCAGCAAGACATCCTCCCACTCACAGCCACTCTTTGCTTCCTATCACTAAACCAGTTTCCAATCCAATTAGATACCTGACCAGCCACTCCACAAGGCCTCACTGTGGCTAACAACCTCCGATGTGGTACCTTATCAAATACCTTCTTAAAGTCTCGATATACTTTGTCCACTACCTTTCCATCATCCACCCAATCAGACACTGCTTCATAGAACTCTAAATATTTGTTAAACAGGAACTACCTTTGATAAACCCTTGCTGACTACCTTTAATTAGTTTGTATTTGTTTAAATGGTTCCTCATTTGGTCTTTAATTAATGTCTCCAACACCTTCCCCACAAATGAAGTCAAACTAACAGGTCTATAGTTCCCCAATTCTTCTTCTCTGGATATACTAAGATGTTTCCGAGATTGTTTAATATTCGTATCAACGCGTTTACGTTGCGAGTATTTGCATCGGCAGTGAAAACGGAGAATCAAAAATTGGCGGCACTTTGATCATCGCCTGAGGATCATCACCTGATACTCCTGAGGTAAAGGATCATCGCCTGAGGATCATCACCTGACACTCCTGAGGTAAAGGATCATCGCCTGAGGATCATCACCTGATACTCCTGAGGTAAAGGATCATCGCCTGAGGATCATCACCTGATACTCCTGAGGTAAAGGATCATCGCCTGAGGATCATCACCTGATACTCCTGAGGTAAAGGATCATCGCCTGAGGATCATCACCTGATACTCTGAGGTAAAGGATCATCGCCTGAGGATCATCACCTGATACTCCTGAGGTGAAGGATCATCACCTGAGGATCATCACCTGATACTCCTGAGGTAAAGGATCATCGCCTGAGGATCATCACCTGATACTCCTGAGGTAAAGGATCATTGCCTGAGGATCATCACCTGATACTCCTGAGGTAAAGGATCATCGCCTGAGGATCATCACCTGATACTCTGAGGTAAAGGATCATCGCCTGAGGATCATCACCTGATCCTCCTGAGGTAAGGGATCATCGCCTGAGGATCATCACCTGATACTCCTGAGGTAAAGGATCATCGCCTGAGGATCATCACCTGATACTCTGAGGTAAAGGATCATCGCCTGAGGATCATCACCTGATCCTCCTGAGGTAAGGGATCATCGCCTGAGGATCATCACCTGATCCTCCTGGGTAAATGATCATCGCCTGATGATCATCACCTGATCCTCCTGATGTAAAGGATCATTGCCTGAGGATCATCACCTGATACTCCTGATGTAAAGGATCATCGCCTGAGAATCATCACCTGATACTCCTGAGGTAAAGGATCATCACCTGATACTCCTGAGGTAAAGGATCATCACCTGATACTCCTGATGTAAAGGATCATCGCCTGAGGATCATCACCTGATACTCCTGATGTAAAGGATCATCGCCTGAGGATCATCACCTGATACTCCTGAGGTAAAGGATCATCGCCTGAGGATCATCACCCGATACTCCTGAGGTAAAGGATCATCACCTGATACTCCTGAGGTAAAGGATCATCACCTGAGACTCCTGAGGTAAAGGACTCTGGAGGTTTTTCCGGTGGTGAGGAGGGAGCCCGGACGTTCGACAGACGGATAAGAGACTGGAATCGATGATTGATTTTTCTTCACGTTATGTGAGATTCGACAATCCAAGTTATCCGATGCATCGTGTGACGAAGAAGAAGAAGAAGAAGAGGAAGACGACGACGTCATGCCAGGAGCATCTGTGAGGTGAAAACTCGTCGAGGGGCTTTGGCCGAGATTAACTCCATTCGTCAGACTAATAAGCGCCGAGTAGTCGGCTTCGCTCGCATATTCAATGCAAAGGAATCGTTGAGGGATCCGAGCGCCTGATTGATCGCTATTTTCTACTTTGTAATATATTTTTTATTTGCAATAATGTTGCGGCCCGAGAACTCTGAGGGAACATTCATTTGTAAATGGTGGGAATTTTTGAGGGGTGAAAGTCTTTTGCCTCCCTTCCTCCTTGATTCAATGCGTTGCCATCTGGCATCTACATATTGCGTATTCACGAGGCGTTTGGTTTGAATTAAATTGAGAAGCGGATGGAGAGGAAAGGGAAATAAATAATTAATTACATTAGATTATGTCAAGGGTGGTGGAGGCAAATCTGCGGTTGGGAAGTAAAAGTCAATATGTCTGGATTGCACCTATACGACTATACCCTTCCCCATATGTCGGAGAACATACAGTACTATATAATACATTGATTATACATTTGTTAAAAAAAATTATTTCCATCTTTTCTCCAGGAAATGTGACTCGCATCCACCAGTGTTCTCTTATAATGTTGCTGACCCTCTCCACTTCCCCTTTTCCTGCCCCTCAAATCCCTTTTCCTTACACCAATCCCGTACAATATTCTTGTGTTTCCATTTGCGAGTCACCTTTCATTGGTCTGTGAACTTCCTACCCTCGATTGTTTCGTAGCTGCTCCATGTATTTTTCATCAGTGTATCGGACACCTGGACCCACCCAAGAATTCCACGTCGCTTACTCTTTTCTAATTGTTGATCTCCCTTTATGATGAGATATATGAAGTGAGTGCCGGTCAATGTTGTTGCGCATGTTATAGGTAAATGGCCCCTTTCTTCTTGGGAACTAATTGACACTACCGGAAACTCGTATTAATTATCCGTAACTATTGTTGTGGTGCCGGGTATCGGTGGAGAGCACGACTGCGAGGGGGAGCAGTAGAGTCGGCTCCACGAACACCAGGAATTTATAGGTCGTCACCCCGGATAACTCTGGAGCCGACGGACTCACTTAAAGGACTGTGGTCGCCAATACTTCGACGGCGTGGGGAAGGGTTAATTGCCTAATTTCAATATACCAAAATACCCACGCAGTCTAACTACCAGGGAACCACACCCTCGGCCGACTCTGTCCGATCCGAGTCGCAGGTAACGACTCGGATCTGGCGTAACCGAGCAGAGTTACCAGAGGCGCGCCGGACCAAATTAACAATTTACCCTCGCTATCTCTAAATACACAGCATGTCAAGCCAATGAAAGAAACACAGAAACGAGCTGGTACATTCAACAAAAGGGATATTTATTTCTAACAATAATCGGGGAGGGGAACATGGAGCAGAGTTATCACGATTAAAGAAAGGTATCAAATGTACAAGCAATTCCTTAAACAATTCTACTTAGAGACAGGGCCCACGGGCACACACACACACACACACACACACACACACACACACACACACACACACACACACACACACACACACACACACACACACACACACACACACACACCCCAGAAGTAGATGGACCTCGAGGTCTTTATTGCCCCTTCAGCTCGGAGGGCAGACAGGCTGAGGGAAGAGAATGTGTTGGCTACCTGGCCGCGTTTGTGCGGCTGGACAACCGCATCTTTCCGGAGCACCAGTCGCCAAAGAACGGACCAGGGCAGCCAAACCCAGAGGAGGCGAGACAAGGTGATCTCCCGTGATGAGATGGTCGACCGCTTGTAGTGATGCGCCAGACGAGACGCCTCGGATGCACGTGATGCAGTCAGCCACAGACCCAGACAGACACACGCTCGAACCGATGGGACGCAATCTTCAATCGTTTTTTGTGGCTTTTTGGGGCGCGGTCCGCTCCCCCGTCACCTGCTCTCATTGGGTGGACGGCGTGTCGCGGCTCCGCTTTCTTGCAAAGGACCGCCCCAGTTCTGGTCCGCGCATCGCCCATTGGGCGGAAAATGACACATACCCTTATTTGAACGCAAAACCGATGACGCAAAACCGATGACGCAAAATGACGCAAAACCAGAACGAAGCGCTTCGTGCCCATATTTGGGGCCAACCCAGAGCGAAATGCTTCGTGACCATATTTAGTGCTAAATCCACGCCACCTGGGGAATTCCGCACACGCCCTCATGCCGGCGAGCATGTGAAGAGCGCGGACAATGCCGCGAGCAGAGGGTTGTTGTTGTTCGTGATGTAAAAATCCTAACTATAAAATAATTCACAGCGCACGCACAATTAATCACCTGTTAAACATAGGACGGGACCCTACCTAGAAACACATACTTACTGATATAACTGATCTATAAGGACTGTGGCTGTTGTGTTCGATGGGTTCCAGATTCGTAACACTATTAATACCTTTTGGGGATGGGACCTTGCAGCCGTCGGGTGACCCCAAGTGGAACTCTGGTGGTTTCTCATTGGATGAACTCACAGAGTTGCTGTCATGTGTTCGGGAACATTAAAAGAGAAAAAAAATGTCATCGAAAAAGGTTGTGATTGCGGTCGTCATCTTTGTTGTCGAGGACAATGTCAAGCATGTCATTGAAGATGGAGTCAAATTGAAGCTGGTACTGGAGGAGCAGAGTGGCTACTTTAGATGTGAGTGTGTGCGTGCGTGTGTGTGTGTGTGTGTTTATATGACCTTCCAGGTGTACACATCACCTCTGCTCTGGCTAGGAGGTGTATTCCCCAAGGTCAAGCAGGTTTCGATCTCCGCAAATTTATTCAGGCTTGTTTGTTGGTGACAGCTTTCATCCTTATGTCCATATCCCTAAGTACAGTGGTAAAGAAAGGAAGAAACAAGATTCAAAATGGTGACGAGGCACGAAGCAGATAATCTTTTAAAAAGGATATAAATGGAGGGATTTAGTGGAAGGAATAACAAACACAGTTTGGTCTCCCACTCACAAATCAGTGAGCTGGAGCCCAAACGAAGATGCAGGATATCTGAAAAACAAACTTAAAAATGACTTGTAAACTTTGATACCCCTCAGAAAAGAAGATATCAGAAAATACATCACAAAGATTAGAGACCAATCGAAGCTAAATGAAAACCAAGGAGAAACTCTGGAAGGGGATGGATGGTTCAATGTGCAGATTATTACCCTCAAGGAGAAGAAATTTTGAATCAGGTGGCTTCCCAACATAACATGATGAAATCGTTACAAGAGTGACAAAAGTGGCAAAATTTTTTTAGGAGTAGTTATGGGTATTTCGATGAAAAAAAATCCCATGCTCCAAAAAATCAGTCCATATTAAGGGTGTAAAATCCAAGATGGCCACCATGGACTCATCAAGTTCTGTAAATCGTCATATTTTTGGTACTAGACCAAAGAGAAACATAGATAAAATGTTTGAAAAATTTCAAGAAAAAAAGATGGCGGCCATACATTTCCCAAAATGGCCACCGTCAAACTTACAAAACCGAATCAAGTGAACAGCCACACCGAAACAATGAACGGACATGGGAATCAATTTCTAGATGACTGTTTAGAGCTTCTTGTCTTGCATACATGAGAATGTGCTGATTAAATAAGAACAGAGTTCAATTTGTTCGACCACTTTATTAGCGTGGAACGACAATAATCAAACAAGTATTGAACAGGTTGAAACACCCACAACATCCCTGGCTCCGGGTCAGGCTGCGCATGCGCACTGGCACAGGGGACCGTCGATATGTGGAATTACCGTAAAGTACAATGTTCTCTATCTCCCTCCGAGTCTTTATTATGTTAATAGATAAAGGCTGAGAAAATATTAAGTTTAATGAATGAACAAAAGTTTATATCGCCCATCGTGTGACTATTCCATGGAGTAGTCCTTGTGCCAGGCAGGCACGCTGGTCGCTCTGGTGGATCGGCGTTGACCTATCGCTGGTGCTGGTGGTGTCACATCGGGCCCCAGTGGGGATGGGGCTCTCGGGGTTTCAGGGGCCGATGGTGGCGTCTGAAGGATCGCGCGCCTCGGTGTGCCTCGTCCTGGTGCTGCTGGCGTGTCTAAAACGGGTGTCGTCTTGCGCCGGGGTGTGCATACTGACGTCAGTGCCGGCGTGGGCCCCGTTGGCGTCGCAGATGTCACGGGTTCGCTGTCGAGGTCAGGCAGTTGCGGTGTTACAACGGGTGCAGGTACAGTGATGCGGGTTGCTAGATCATCATAGATAGACCGGGGTGGCAGCTGGTCATTGCGAACTGGGCTAAACTTGCGCAGGAATTTCCTGTTCCGAAGTGTGACTCTGCCCGAGCCATCGATCTTGATCACGTATTGGTCGTGTTGGCGTACCTCCACGATACTGCCTGTCTTGTCCCATTTTTTTGGGTGGAATCCTGTCTGGTTCTGTACGCGGACTTGGTCCCCTACAGCAAGTGGCGGAAGGCGTTTGGTGTGTTCTGCCCAGGTGTCGGCTGTGCGGATATGACGTTTGCGGAGGGCCTCCTCCCTCGCTTTCAGGGTCTCATGCCAAGTGTCGTGCGGTCTGTACTTCCCGGGGATAATTGGGATGAAATCGCGTATCGGGCGGCCGAAGACACACATTGCCGGGGAGATCTTCGTGTCAGGGTCAGGCGTGTTACGATATTGTAGTATCGCTCTCTGCACAGCGTCAGTGTCAAGTTCTCCCTGCGGGCTGGTGTTGTCCGTGATAAGTCGTTTCATTGTCTTAACTCCAATCTCCGCGCGACAGTTGCTGTGAGGGAAGGCCACCGATGACAAGCGGTGGTGTACGCCCCATCTGTGCAGGAATGACCTGGTCTCGGTGGAGGTGAACTCCGGTCCCCCATCCGACGCGAGCTCTTCTGGTGTCCCGTACGTCACGAAGGCGCGACGTAAGTGGTTTATGAGTCCGGCGGCGCCACCCGTCGACTTTGAGATGATCGGCCAGTTCGAGTATCTGTCCACTGTCACAAGGTAGTGTGCACCCCTGTGTACAAAGAAGTCCGAGCACACTGCCTGAAAGGGGTAAACGACCGGAATAGGTGGAGTTGGTGGCTCTCCAGGCTGTGATGGTGCCATCCGGTGGCAGTGTTCGCAGTTTTTCCGAGTGGCGCTGATGTCGGCCGACATGCCTGGCCAGAATACAGAGGATTCTGCGCGGGCGGTCATCATTGATACGCCCTGGTGGGCAGCGTGTAGGGCGCTCAGCACATCGCCGCGGAGTGAGGGTGGTATGACTACTCGGTCCTTGTATAGGATCACTCCATCTGTCGATGTAATGTTCTCGCGGTACTGGTGATAGTCGCGAATTGTCTCTGGCATCTCGATTTTTGAGTCGGGGATGCCGTTCATTGTCATTCCCTCCAATATGTGCATATCGCCATCGCTGCTGGTGGCTTCCCTGACGCGATCCCATGTTACTGATCGCAATGATTCGAGGCCCGCGGCACACCATGCCAGGTTGTCCTCGACGTCGTCGTCATACTCCGGCTCAGTTTGGCGTAGGAGGGACAGGACGTCGGTGTGCGTGCTTGGTTGGAGGTGGGTCGCTATGGTGGCATTGTCATCTGGAAGGTTCATGAGTGGAGGTCGCGTGGTGCCAACTGGCCTGCGCGACATGGCATCTGCCGCCTTGTTCTTCATGCCCGGGATATGTATGATGCGGAAGCGATAACGCAGGGTCTTCTCCTTGAGGTTCCTGAGGCGGGGGTTGGGTATGTCGTCAAGTGCTCTGTCCGAAAGGAGTTTCAGCAGTGGTTTGTGGTCTACCGCAACGATCAGGTTCTCGCAGCCCAGTACGAAGTAGCGCGCTTTGTCCAAGGCGTCCGCGACTGCGAGAGCCTCGCCCTCTATGGGCGCGTATCTGGATTCTGCCGCGTGTGTAAATCTGCTGCCGACCAGGGTTATTTTCCATCCATCAGTGCAGCAGAATGGTCTAACTGGCACGCATCGGCAGTGCTTTTGAAGCAACCAGAATCCGATTCCCTCCTTCGACCAGTCCGTGGCGATGCATGTTGGCTTAGTTTTGTCAAATATGCGGACACCGTGTTCGATTTCTTGTACGATCACGTCTTTCGACTCGCGGAATATGTCCTCTAACTCCATGGACCACTGGAAGCGTTCTCCACTTTTCAGGAGCTTCCGGAATGGCTGCATTCGTTCGGCCATACTAAAGGCGTATGCCACCTGGTTGACAAGCCCGAACCACGATCTGACGTCGGTGATGTTACGCGGTTGTAGGAAATCGTGGATTGCTTCCAGGTAGCGGCTGCACGGTCGCACGTCGGTCATGGTGATGGTGAAGCCCGCGAAGTCCACCGTGGGTGCGCTGAAGACAAACTTCTCCGGGTTGAGGATGATTCCATTCCGGCCGCATATATCCAGCCATTGGACCGCCTGGAAGTAGCTCCCCTCAATCGTGTCTGACCATAGGAGCGTGTCATCTACGCACTTGGTCTTGTTACCAATGTCCGCGACGATCTCATCGTATCGTCGTGAGTAACCGTCCCCGATGCCATATACCCTTGTGGGGCAGATAGGTACCGGTAGCGCCCCCATGGAGTGATGAAGGTCGTCTTGTGGCGGTCGTCCTCGTGTAGGCGGACGCTATGGTAACCGTTCCATGCGTCGAATACTGTCTTGCGCTTCCCGTTAGGTACGCGTCTCGCCTGGTGGAACGGGGATTGGGTGTGGTGGGTCTCGCGGAACGCATGCTTGTTCAAGGCCTGAAAGTCGACGGTGCGTCGCGGCTTGCCATTCTTTTTCGCGCAAATTACCATGCGGTGACACCATGTCACCGGCGTGCCGACGGGTACTTCCTCCAACACGCCGAGCCGAACGTCCTGGTCGAGGCCTGCTTTTACCTCATCTTGCCAATGTATGGCCACGGAGATGGGAGTGTGATGGGCAACCGGTGTCGCGTTCTCACTGAGCATAAGACGTAGTGGCGGGCCGGTCATTCTCGGTAGTGGCTGGTGTGGGCACGTGTTGAATGTGCTCTGAGCATACATCCTGAGTAAATGTGACTGTAGTGCCTCTCTGTTGGCCTCGGTCGCTGGCATGGGGAGTGCGGTCGGCTTGGTCGGCGGCTCCGCGCGTCGCGGGCAGTCGCACAATTCCAAGGTTGTCAGATTCACCTCTCCGAGTGTCGGGAATCTGTCCGAGATCATTCCCAGGTCCATGCAGGCCGCGCGGGAGAGGAAGATGCGGTCTGAAGAGTCCGTCACATACGCGATTTGGCGCGTCTCCAATCTCCGAGCGTCATCACTGTTACCGGCGAATCTGACTACCACGGCTCCGAGGATACGAATTCCTCTGTTGTTTGCAGCCTTCATGGTCATGGATACAGGTATGAGGTCCTCGGTACTCAGGCCCATTTGTTGGACGACTTTAATGCCGATCAGGCAGCTCTGGCACCCCGTGTCTGCCATAGCGGGTAGGGTTACCGCGCGGGTGTGTTTCAGGAGGTTAAAACCCAGCGCTTTGTAATCCTCACGCTTGTTGGTGAGAGTGAGGTTGACGTATGGCTGCGGGTCGGATATGCGTTTCATCCACTTATCGCACATATCATCGTACAGGTGGTGAGCGAGGGGAAGCGTGCGCATTTCGTCCTCTGTGCTGGCCATGGTGACCGTGCATAGCTCGACGAAGGCTGCCGTCTGCTCGTCGTACATCCCGTCGGTCTCCTTAGATGGGGGTCTAGCTGATCGGCCGCCCAGGCACGCCTTGTCGAGGTGATTCTGGCAGTCACACTTCCGGCACTTTTTACCGTATCCGGGGCACTCGGCGCGTCTGGCGCGCCATTGAGGCGTTTTGCCGTGACCCACCTCGCCGCAGTAGATGCATACTCCTTCGGGCTTGGCCTTCCGTTTTTCCGGCCTGGCTCCTACTCTGGCGCGGACGTCCTGTCGCTTTCCCCGCCGATACGAACTACTGATCGCGTCCGTGCTCTGAGTGTCAAGCAGGCGTGATGCCGAGCGTTTTCCAGACTCTTTGGCCTCGATATACTCTATCATGTCCTTTAATGGCATGTCCTGGTTCTTCTCACCGAGTAGGTCAAGTTGTATTGCTTGGTCCGCGATGCCACGGGCAACCACGTTGCGCAATATCTCTTCCGTGAAGTCGTTGACCTGATCGCACCCCGCCTTGGTGCACTTCATTTCATACTTGCACGTGTCCGCCTGCCCTTTGATGCGGGCGTGGAACGACCGGACGGGCTCCTCGTGTCCCTGCCGCATGTTAGACAGGGCCACTCGAGCTACCATCGTGTTCTCCGTCCGGACGGCGAGCGCCTTCATGGCGGCGAGGACGTCTTCTTCATCGCTGCCCACGAGGCTCCGACCCGCCGCGCGAGTGAGGTCCTTTCTCAGCTCCTCCTCACAGCACTCCAGTAGCTGCGTGACTATGTCGGGTCCGACAAGCTTAGTACCTGTTTTGTATTCGCCCCAGCGGGTTATGAAGTACGACCAGGCCTCGCCCGTTCCGGCCAGTGCTATGGAGGGACGCTTGAGTTTCTCCATCTTGGCATTCGAGCTCACCGCCCTGGGGGCAGCGACGTGCACAGTGGCGTGTATACTCAACATGGCGGCCACCACTGCCGCCTCTGCGTGTGTAGCCATATAGTCACAACCCTCGATCGGGCACTCTGCTTCCACCGGCGCCATAGGAACAGTTATTCTGGAGTAAACGTTCTATTTTCGGTGATGCACACGTGTGTACAGTGTCCTGGGGGCGAAGATTGGGTACAGTACCCGAGAAATCCAAACTCACTGTCGACGTTCTCGTGGTCCGTTTTCACCCAGTCGCGTCCTCCTCAGCACCAACGATCTTTACTCGACTGCATCAAGTTGTTTGATTATAAATAAGAACAGAGTTCAATTTGTTCGACCACTTTATTAGCGTGGAACGACAATAATCAAACAAGTATTGAACAGGTTGAAACACCCACAACATCCCTGGCTCCGGGTCAGGCTGCGCATGCGCACTGGCACAGGGGACCGTCGATATGTGGAATTACCGTAAAGTACAATGTTCTCTACTGATCAACTAGCGGTTTCCACTGTTCGCAATTTTGAGACTCTTGGTTTATCCCAATATCGGAGGTTTCAGAAGGATGTTGCGCAGGCCAAAACAAAGTCCATACATGAATCAATTAAACGAAACAACTTACCATTGCTCAAGACACCGAAGCCCAAGATCAACGCCAAAGCAAAGCAGCGTGCATCTGCCCGGAATGATGCAAACCTTTATGGTCGTCTCTACATCGCTAACCAGCAAAGAGGTGGTGATCTGAGCATGTTCTTCTCTCATGAGAATCAGACATATCCCCCTGGTCTATCTGACCTTGATAAACTTTGGACGACACTAAATCAGATCTTATGAGATGCTTTGAAACAAGTGGGCAGAATGAAATTCCTCTATCTTGGATGGGGCAGCATTAGTGTACACTATACCTACTGTCACTGCCACTACTTTCAGAGATTATGCAGAGAATGTATTCTCACCATTACTTGAATGTGAGCTACAGCATGTTACTAACTGAGTAGATGTTGTCTGGGATCAGTATGTGCCACACAGTATCAAAATATCAACAAGGGAGAGAAGAAGCAATGGCATCCCTCTAAAGGTCAGCCCACAAGCAAAGATATCATCAAAATGTAAAGACTTCCTGCCTGATTCTACAAACAAATCAGAGCTATTTTGCCTATTTGACACAGATTGTGGAAAATCGACAATGACCAGAGGCGAAATCCATTTTCATCATGGAGGGTGTTGAAGTTGTCTCAAAAGCGACTCACCAGAAAATGCCAGATTGCACACTTGAGGAGACACATACAAGAATTGTAGTCCACATCTTACATGCACTTCTTGAAGGGGCTAAGAAAATCCTGGTACGGATTGATCTGCAGTTCCTTTGTCCTGAAATTGACCTCTGAATAGCATTTAGTGTCAGCAAGGACTGTCTGTCTGTACAGTATCAATTCAGTCTGTACCACCATGGGGAGAAGGACATCACAGGCACTTTCTATATTCCATGCATTCACCCGGTGTGATACCATATCTGCCTTCTCCAGGAAAGGGGAAAATATTGCATTGCAAGCATGGAAGAGCTACCCTTTGGTTACAGATGCCTATCTATGTATTCAAAATCACCCATTTGAGGAAGTTGAAGCAGATTCTTTGCATTTCAATCATCTGAAGCGTTTGACAATCGTCATGTATGACAAAACCAGCACTGATGACAATGTGAATGATGCAAGGAGGGAACTATTCTCCAAAAAAGTAGGAGCTTTGAAAAAACATCCCATCAACGAAGGATGCTTTACTCCAGCACACTGAGAGAGCAGTCCTCCACGCTGGTGTTTGGTCAACAAGTCATCAAACTTGGTCACCTGTTCCTGAGCCAGAAGGTTGGGGTTGTACAATGCAGGATAATTATTGGAATCCACTTTGGATGATGAAACGTGAAGCTGCCAAAGCGTGCACAGCACTGATAAAGCGTGAATGCAAATCTCAACGTGGCTGTCATAGTTGTAAATGCACCAAACTTGGACTCACTTCTACAGGTCTGTGCAACTGTACTTGTGAAAAATAAAAATATAAAACAAAAAAGCCACAGTCATGGTAGTATGACATTCATGTTTCTATCTTATGAGGTCAATAAAAAAATCATGGCTATGTAATGCTTTTCGGTTTTTAAAAATAATCTATTGTGGCCATTTGGTTCAACACACAGCTTTTCTGATTTTTTGGAGCATGCGATTTTATCATCTATATACCCATAGTTACTCAAAGCATTTAGTGCTTTTGTCACTTGTAACAATTTTTTCGCTGAGCCACCTGACTCGGAAGTAGGTACTCCACTCTGGACCACATAACACACGAACCTTGCAAGTACCCATGGAAATTCTGCATCATCGAAAATGTAACTTCAACAATATTATCCAGAGAATAGTTACTTGATTAAATTAACCCCATCCCAAGTCCTCAACCACCATCCACCCCCAAGCCCAAGTCCTCAACCATCCCAAACCTCAGGTCATCAACTCCTTCCCCCACCCTCAGTGAAAGCCCTCAGTCACTCCCAATCCCAAGTCCTTAATCCCCCCTCAACCCCAAGTCCCCACTCTGTCTTCAAACCCCACTCCCCACCCCAACTGCTGGTAAACTGGTAAACAAGAATGACGGTTGGAACTCAACTCCCACCCCGATTTCTCTCGTGGAATGTTCCTCCCCTCCCCCCGCGTGCCGCGAAGGAAGGGGCGGGGTGCCGGGGAAATAAAAGGGTGCATGGAGGAGGTCAGGGGAAGTGACGTCAGAGGAGGTCAGGTCAGGTCAGGGCGGGTGAGAGTGTCAGTGTCCATCGGCGGTTCATGGTCTTCTACCCGTCAGGGTCTTGGAGAAGCGGTCCGTAGAGCGACCCGCTCGTTGGAGCTTGCAGTCGGTGGAGAGTCCGGATGTCGCGGAGGGGACGCGGACTGGAGGCGCCGCTCTGCCAGCTGTGTCGAGCGGACCTGCGCGTTCGTACAAGGAGCGCCGGAGAGAGCTCGCCCACCATCGCACCGCGAGGGCGCAGGTAACCTGTAACTGTCTCGTGGGACTTGTTCGGTCTGCCAAGTCCCATGCCATGAAGGCCCACGGGCCCGTCTGCCCCCTTGTCTATGAGGGTGGCCTTTTCTTTTGCTTTCGAATGAATGTTGTTGGCGCCGTCTGTAAAGTAGAACTGTATAAGTGTTGTCGTGTGTGTGCGTATTCGGTAGTAACTCTGCGTCATTGTTTCTTTTGTTTTAACTGCTATATGTGCATTTTGACTGTTTGGCTGTATATGTGTGCTTTCCGTGTGTCGCGTAATAAATGTGCCTTGTGTGAACTGTTTTCCCGTTTCGCTTCGTCTTTTCTTTATTGACCCTCCATCCTGCTTCACGTAAAGGGTTCGTAGTGGGCTTAATACGCCCGGTAATTAATCTGAACCGTCCAGGTCGGCGATAAAACTGCTCGGTTATCCCGATAGCACGGAACGGGCCGCCCAAGCGGCTCGTGTCCGGAGTCGACCTGCGGCGAGGTGCGATTGCCCGGTCGACCATTCGTGCAGGTACTTAGGTAGATCGAATTTGGCGAGCGACCCTATCCTGCGCGGGTGGGAAATTGGCACGATCGTGGTGAGGTTAAACCCACACCCGTGACTAGCTCCCGGCGTTGGTCCGAGAGGGTCACGACTGAATTGTTCGTCCGGTGGGTGACGTGCCGCAATCCGAGTTACGTGGCCGTCCGCACGCCGGCGGGCGCAAATTCGCAACACTGGTGTTAGGAGTGGGATACGAACCCATTCCCCTCCTCGTGACACTGGTGTCCGGGAGTGGGATTCGAATCCCTACCGCCTCCAAGATAAATTCATGGGGAATCGGTTCAGGGGTGAGAGGAGCGTCCCCCGATTCCCTCCAAATTACGGGTAATTTAAATTAACCCCTTACGAGAAATAAGATGGAGTCTCAAGGCGAGCGGGAGCCGTGGGTAGTAGAAATGGATATAGAATTGTTAGAATCCATGGCCCAGGATGGAGACCCCGAGCAGGAAATGTTTGTTGTGCAGGAACAATTCCCCCCCAACCGAACCCAGAGCCCGAAATAGGTGCGGCTGCGGCCGCGGTGTATGACACCTCTCCTCCCCCTCTCCACCAAAACCCCCCGATCCTGGCCGAATCGGCTCAGCCCAGTGCACTCGAAATGATTTTGCAAGCCATAAACGAAATGAATGCGAAAATGGATGAAAACGCACGCAAAATAGATGGAGTGAACAAGCAGATGGATACAAGCCCGAATGAAATAAAAAAAACGTGTGCAGGATGAATAATCAAATGAATGCGAATTTACAACAGGTGAAGAACGGAATGGAAAACAAAATGGAAAAAATGCGGGGTGAGATGCAGCAAATGGGCCGAAGCCTGCAGGCGGGCATGAAGGCAATAACAGGGGAGTGCGTAATGGCGACGCCACGTGTGGGAGCGAACAAGCTCCCACACGTGGGAGGGGGTGCAACGGTTGTCAGGCCCGCAATGGAGGCGGGTGAGGAGAAAATAATTCGGGGGACGTGTTGGGCGAGACGAGTGGAGGTGACGGAAACTGTGACGGTGACGCAAGGGGAAAAACTAATCGGGGTGACGGGCACCGAAACGTGTGAGACGAGACATGAGGTGACGATAAAATAAATAATAGTGGAGACAAGGGAGGTAATGGGTGAAGAGGTGACCGAGTTGGCAGAGACACGGGAGATAGAGGGTGAATTGGACGGGGTGAGAGACGCACACACACACACACACACACGGAGTGAGTGGAGGACGATGAGGGTGAGCTCGCGGACTGTGTGGGGACCCGGTGCAAGCAGCTGGATGGCCTCCTCCAGGAACGAGGGGAGGGAGTATGCCCCCTTGAGGCGGCTCACGACCAGGTGAGTTCGGTCGTGTCGAGCGAGTTCGAGGAGAGGAGTGCTGCGAACGGGTGCTCGCCGAGCTTGGGGGCTAGAGAGACCCCGGAACCCCTTGTGGTGGCACTGATCCCCAGTGTGGTTGTCCCGGTGTGTGTGGTGCAAGGTGTGAGTGTGCCCCCGTGTGTGGAAGCGACCCTGTGTGGAAGCGAAGCGACCGTTGGAGCTTGCAGTCGGTGGAGAGTCCGGACGTCGCGGAGGGACGCGGACTGGAGGCGCCGCTCTGCCAGCTATGTCGCGCGGACCTGCGCGTTCGTACAAGGAGCGCCGGAGAGAGCTCGCCCACCATCGCACCGCGAGGGTGCAGGTAACCTGCAACGCTCTCGTGGGACTCGTTCGGTCTGCCAAGTTCCACGCCATAATTGGCACGATCGTGGTGAGGTTAAACCCCCACCCGTGACTATCTCCCGGCGTTGGTCTGAGAGGGTCACGACTGAATTGTCCGTCCGGTGGGCGATCTGCCGCGATTTGAGTTACGTGGCCGTCCCCACGCCGGCGGGCGCGAATCCGCAACAATATATATATATATATATATATATATATATATATATATATATATATATATATATATATATATATATATATATATATATTTCTTTTAGAAGAAGAAGGCGCTTCTAACTCAAAGTAAAAATGGGATCGACTCCGCTAATTTGAGCAAAAAAGCGAGAGCAGACCCGGTCTCAGGGCGACGTTTCGCCGGCTTCATCAGGCAACATTATATATAAACATATATTTACTCAAATATATGTATGTTTGTCTGTGTATATATATATATATATATATATATATATATATATATATATATATATATATATATATATATATATATATATATATATAGTGCAGGTCTGCTCTCGCTTTTTTGCTCAAATTAGCGGAGTCTATCTCGTTTTTACTTTTGGTTGGAAGCACCTTCTTCTTCTTAAAAAAAATCAAAAAAAAAATCGATATGTATATATGTGTTGTTCTTCTTTCGGCTGCTCCCGTTAAGGGTCGCCACAGCGGATCATCCGTTGTGATCCGCATACTGATTTGGGATAGGTTTTACGCCAGATGCCCTTCCCGACGCAACCCTAGTCGCCTCTTATGACACAGGGATAAGGATTGGGTTTCGCCATGATTCCAGGCTTCCCTACTCCCTCTCATAGTGCGGCCCAGCACAGAGTACCCGTCCTCAAGCGATCCTCCAAGTAGCCGGATTACAGGCGCACACCACTACGCCTGGTTGTGTGTATGTATGTATGTATGTATGTATGTATGTATGTATGTATATATGTACACACACACACACACATACATATATGTACACAAACACTTCAAAATTGATCACTTTGCATTTTACATCACAAAAACTCTACGGTGTAGTCTAACAAAGCAAAATATGGTTATACGAGTAGTACGTCCCAAAAATAATTTTCAGATGTGCAGTGTGTCTCAGAAAACATCACTTTGTGGAAACATCAGCATTTTATTTCAATTGCCCACTGAAGGTGGGCCAATACCATTAAATATTTCACAAACACACAACACCAGTGGAGTAATATTAATTTCATGATGATGAAAATGTATGAATATAGAAGAGAGATGCAGGTAGATGCAATCTCAGCAAAACGATTTGCAGCATGTTTGGAAAACTCATTTGAACCTTTCTTTAGAAAAGGAAAAGTATCTCCATCAATGGAGAGGTGCTCAGCCGCACACGATTTGCTGATATAGAAGTCATAACAGAGAGCCTTGAAGGAATGGAAAGCATGTTGACAGAACTTGTTGAAACAAGCAAACACCTTGGTTTAAAGATGAACATGCAAAGGACAAAATTAATAATGATAGTGCCCTTCGTCCCAAAAAGGTCAATGGTAGTAAAATAGAGCATGTCCATGAATGCAAAATGCATGGAAAATTGAACACCATGATGAGAGGCAATCTGAGAACCATCATGAGAGGTAATTTGTCGAAAAAGAAAGTTTTCAACCAATGTATTGTTCTATTCTGAGTTATGGAGCAGAGACATAGACATTAAGCGCACAAATGGAACCGAAACTAATAGCAGCATAGCAAAATATGGAATGAAATATGTTAGGCCGAGCTTCTCAGCTACAGAGATGAAGAGAAACAAATGAGACCAAACAATGATCCAGGACATCTTAAAAACAATCGGACTCAATAATGGAACTGGTTGACAGATGTAAGCATTAGAGCACATAACAGATGGACCACTGCAGTGACGGTATGGAGGGTGGCAGGAGTCAAGGAAGGCATCCTAAAAGGTGGAAAGATAAGATTGACAAATACTTGGAAACAGAAATTTGAACGAGAAGGCAAGGGAAAAACATTTAGTGTGACTATGTTGAGACTTTCTTGTCTCAGCAGGTTAAAACAGCTGATTATGATGGCATCCATGCTCATCTTGGCGACTCGCTTTTCAGCCTAAGGGTGAATCTATTAGTAAACCAGCCAAAACATGATTTTCGACTTCCGACGACATTATTTTGTTAATAGCTGGCATCCATGATAAATCAATCGCTGATTGCGTGGAGAAAATGGAATGGGTGGATGCTATCGTCGATTTTTAAACTTGAAGGTCTTTTCAAGGTCACAGAGGTCAAATGAAGCATTTCCCTGAAAAAATTTGTAAATTATCAGGTTTTTTTCACATTGTTCACACCAAGTTTATTTCCTGTCGCTTGGGTACATAATTTGTGCAAAACTGACAGTTTATTTTCATTTCATGCATAATTTAAACTACCAGGTGCCAACACCTTTGATACAGCATACACAATGTCTTGTGCAACACTACAAACTTTCTGTTTGACATTATCATCTTCCTTTATAGTTTTTACCTTGATGCACTACATCTACTCCCCCAAACAGCAAACGAAGGAACAAGTAATGGTTTTGTGGTATCAGCTGTTCATCATGTTCTTGATCAATCCCTTGCTAGGTACTAGAATGTTTGGGTGCGTCCAACATATCCTGTCTAATAATTGCAAGGGCAACATGCTCCATCTTCTGGAAAATAAATTAGACCGATCAAGGTCCATCGCACCGTCGTATTCATCTTCTGACTCAGTGGAAGAGGCACTCTGAGAAGATTTTGACAGTGTTTGCGCAATGATAAATTCTAATTCATCGCCAGGATACATGAGAACAGAGGCTTTCGACTGAAGATGGATATATTTGACTTTTGATTCATTTAATCAAGCATTGTACTTCATCATGGAATGTTGCTCTGTTAGACTGGAATCTCTGAGGACAGTCAATTCCCATGTCTTTGCAGACTTTGACATATTTGTCCCAAACTTTACGCATATCAGGAACATGACCAAGAGATAACCCCGTGATCAGTGCTCCACAAAGTGTGTTCATACACTCGTCTATTATAAATCCATCTGCTGATGATTTTGATTCCCTCTGCTCACTTTTTCATTCAAATTGGAGATGGTGACAACGTTGGAGATGGTAACAAGCTTCGGCTGCTATAATAAGGTTGTTGACATTTGCTCATCTTGTATTCATCAGGGGGTCAGTTTTTGCATGGTCTTTTATCCCGGCCAACTTTTCCAATCTTGTCACTCTGTTTCGATTTCTCTTATCCTTCTTCTGGCAAAACATAAGAGCGTCTAGTTCATTGTTGGCAAGTTTGGCCGGTGAAGGACTACTTGAGGAAGAATGTTGAGGGTCACTCTTTTAATCAGTCATCATGGATAGTACGTGCTGCTTTCTAAATCTTGACGGTTAGTTTTCTGAGGATGCCTTGTGCCACTTGAGTTCCGAGACATCAAAGTCTGCCTCTGGGAGCATCTCGAACCTCTCTAGAGCATCAGTGTATTTTGTATCACATAGTCTTCTACATTCTCTCACAACAGCCTTTGTCAGGATTTTCCCCACTGTCGATGCAATGCGAAGGTCTTCTGAGAGGTCTTGTTTCTATCACAAGAAGCAGGATGTGATGTCAACATTTCCAGGTTGAATGTTACATTTGATGATTGCAACATGCTCCATATCTTCAGTAAAATTTGATGTCATCTGTCATGACAGGAATAACGATGTACATAATCACAGAGCTACGTGTACATACAGATTAATCTGTTCAACAGACAACTTGTATGCAAGAGATCAATAGTATGTCAATGCTTCATTTCAGTTCAAAGTCATGGAGAAAGCCATTTTCTGAACACTCCATGTGACCTCCATTTTGAATTTATTCTTGATGATCATGTGCATATCTAGGCTCAAGAACGATCATGTTTTGTTCCCCATTATGAAGTTGGAGAAATTTTTTGTCGTGATTTTGGCACACTAGACCCCACGTGACCTCTATGACCTTTAAGGGTAAGTGTAAGACTGGCATCTGGTCACACCTTTATCACAACCCCATCAAGAACAGATTATCCATGTATAACCAACTGTGAACACGAAATGCCATCATCACGATTTTTAGTGCCTTTTCATTCACCTGGCTGGTGTGCCATAGGGATAGGTAATTCCATTTCGCAATTCCATCGGGATTTTTAGCCTTGGATTTGATTTGGTGTCCTTTCATGTTTGTGGTGAAAAAATATTTTGGAATGAGATGTTGGACGAGCAGCTATCCGCATACTTTTGGCCTTGAAGTGTATACACACACACATACATGCACACATGTCACAAAAAAACAAAAACCAGAGGACAGGTTGGGACTGGGACCCCCCCCCCCCAAAAAAGAATGACTCCTCAATTGTTTTATGGATTACCACAATGACATCTTTTGACATTTTTTGTCAGATCATTCAAAACCATGATCTTTTCTTCTCCCATTAATTCCCCATGCCCAACTCCTTCCAAAGTTCCAGTTTTTCTTTCGTGATAGTTTCCTTCTGTATCCCTCTTGTCCACCCATTCACCCTACCCTACCCATCATTCCTCCCCAGTTCCCACATCCATTGTCTGTTCAAGTGCTCTATTTTGTTCTTCAACTCTGCTGTTCATGTTTCACCCCTCTCTCTCCACTGTTCTTTTTGTTCTGTTGTATCCTGATCCATTCAATATTTGAGCTCTTTCATGAGCCTTGACTGCATATAAAATTAAAAAAATTGGTGAATGTGTGACAATTGTATGAAGATGTCTATGTGGGAGGGAGTTGTGGGTTTGTGGTGTGGGTTGGTGCCAATGTGTATGACATTTGTTGTGGGATCGAGATGGAAAAATGATATCGGATGTCATGATGGCAATTTGTAAAAGGGTTATGATGTCATTCATAGCTTGTTTGGTTGTCTTTTGGAGATTACATGTGACATATTTGTTTATTTTTATTTAGTTATTTATTTAGTTTTGCTTGATTGTTTCTGTTATTTGTTGGGGGTAGGGGGCTAGGATGTTGGGGGAGGGGGGGCATTATCGTTCTGTTTTTTTTTATCCCCCGCTGCGTGGCGGAAGGGGGATATTGTTGTCACCCAGGTCGTCCGTCCATCCGTCTGGATGGCTGGGCGTCAACATTTATAGCTGTGAGTGCGATAACTCAAACTGTTCGCCATATCGATTTGAAATTTGGGTCACACATGTACCACCTGAAAAGGAAGAACCCTATTGATTTTGGGCATGGCCGGATCCAAGATGGCCGACTGGGGCGGCCATCTTGAAAAAAAATGTTTCAATGGTGGGGGATTCGCCATCTCTGATGGGTATATTTTCTTTTCTGGGCTCTTTTCCTTCATCAATTACAATACTGCAGTTTCCTTGCAATCCACAGCACAGATTATTGCAGCAGAGCTTCTCAGTCTGCGCACATGTAAACAGCATGCAACGGCTACGTGAATGACTGCTGATTGCCGAACAAGTTTGATTTCTTTGAAAACGTTATTGTATGGGTGCAATACCCCAGAGACAATGTCACTTCTTCACGTTGGAATCGTTGCAATCGCTTCAGCCGTTATTGTGTTAGCCTGGCTGAAGAAAGAAAGAAAATAAAGAAGTACAATTTGGTGATTTTCCAATTTCATGATTTGGTACTCTCGCGATGTATTCTGGCATCTTTATCAGTCGTGGTGGTGATGAAAACGCTCAAATAAAGAGTGTGGATGTTAGAGGCTGATGACTTTTCTCAAAAAACAGACTTTTAAAAATATAATTTTGTACACATTTTGATGCAGCATTCATGTTTTTTTTTCTTTTTCCCATGCCAATCCTCTTCATCGCCCCTTGCGTCGCTCAGTTCAACATAGGGGAAGGGAAGGACGAGACACCTTTCCTGTAACTATTAATCTAAATTGGACAATGCCGTCCCTGTAGAATTGTAACCATGCTCTCATGTTGCCTAGTTTAGTCGGGCAGCTTGTGTAGTAATTGTGTTGCTCCATCTTGTGAAGTTTCAGTTTTAGGATGGGTTTGCTTGGAAGTGAACCGATGAGCAATCGGCCTTCCAGAAAGTTCCTTCCAAGAAGCCATCAGTCAGTCCAGACAGGAGTGATTCTTCACTTGCCCCTTCTGAAACATTGTGAAAGCATTGTTTTAATTTAAAAAAGCAGTCGCCTGGCCGCTATACATTACTTTCAGAGTGATTCGTAGAATAGAGTGTTGTGCTGAGTTTACTTGTGAGTTCAACTTGAAGCTATCATCGAGTATGCACAGTGATTTGTTTGTAACCTTTTCTTTTCATATGTTTTGCTATTTTGCTGTCCCAAACGTCCTGCTCCGAGAGAATTATTTGCTGACCCAAGTAAGCATCTATATTCAATAGGATACCCAGGTTGATGTCTGTGCTCCATATGCTGTGTTGATTTACCCATTGCTTATTTGAATGCAGTGACTCCCATTGGGACGGCGTTTAAATAACCAGATCTATGTCTCCTGGAGATAAAATGCAGAATTAGGTGACTCAGGAAGAAGCACACAATTTGTGATCTATTTTGCTGCATGCTCTGTTCCACATTCCTCACAATGGTTAAAAATAAATGACTCCACACCTAATGATGTGACACTTAGAATACCTCGCCAAATCGTGATGATGCATTGACTTAACAAAATGTTAGTCATGCCAGCAGGATAAGAGGTATAAACGTGAACTCCTCTGAGGGCACTGGTATACAATTCTGATTCCAATGTACCATACTCTGTTACAGAGCATCAGTTCTGCTGAGGCAGCGACTTGGCAAGGATTGTGTACAGCCTTTTGGCTGCTGGTTGCATCATTGGTTCGGGGCATGGCTATGCCACTGATGCAGTGCCCCGATTGCCAGTACACACTGGTGCTCATTTCACTGACCTCGGAAGGATGACAGGCTGAGTCAACCCCCTGGTGGTAATTCAGCGGCCAACGGGGATCAAACTCAGGACCCCATGATCCCAATTATGATCCCAAGCCACCACCCTAACCACAAAGCCAACACCAGGCTTGCTTGGCAAGGGTTATACTGGGTGGTTTGCGATTGCCTTCTCCACAGTCGGCAGGGCTGATGAATGAAACCCCGGGTTTATAGTTGAGTCAGGATTATAGAGGCGAGTGTACATACCTCTCGGCCGCCCTTCCAGCCCAGGTATACCACGTATTGACGTTATTTGCAGACCATTGATATTTACCATTTGCATACAAATATTCATTATAGGTAAATGAAAACATATTCCTCTGGCACAACACCGGCCTTCTATGGCACAAAATGAGTGCAATCAGTCTATCCAGTATAAATGGGCCAAAAGGATTTGTCAGCAGTGTCTAACCCACAGTGAGATAACAATTATCCTCGATGTTGACATATGATGAACAAACGTATGCCTTTGGAATGATTGCTCGATGCCCTTTTGTCACGTACAAACTTTTTCACAGCATCAATGACAGCAATTGATAGAAATTGCTCAAGATTAATATGAAGGAAATGCAGTGGAAGGAGAAAAAAAAAGAGAATAAGTTGAACTGGTGGCTTTCAGTTGAATAGAAATTTGACAATTTGCTTCGAAGGCTGTAAGTTAAAGCTGTATCAAATGCTGCACCGGTCGAGTATAAACGCATCAAGTTGAAATTGCAGTTATTGACTGCTCACGACTGTGCCTACTCAACAGACGTGCATTTTATGTCGGTGTTGCATTCATGTGAACCAGGCATGGAGAGTAGGAATTGTTTCCAAGCAATGCTGCTTACTAGCATGTGCTATCCTTGCATTTAACTCGTGAATCACGGCCATTCGCTTCTTATACGATTGGAAGCATGTTCGTTGTAGTTCCGGCCATCTTATGTGGTTTCACTCCTTAACTTCTCGACACAACATTGTAATTTTGACCTGATTAAGAGTCGACAATCCTGTCGTTCTACCTGCAAGTTCAAAGATTAAGATTTTGCAAAGGTGTGCATTGAGAAAGCTTGCCATGACACCTGCCTTATTGCGCTTAGAATGTGAAAAACTCTGGGGGAAACTATCAATTAGACTTTAAAGATCATCGCAGTTATATCATAAATTTGTTTGATTATGCTGACTCGTCAGGTTTAATTCTTGATCGGACAATTTTTACCTCCGTCACTGAAGGTGGACGGAGGTTATGTTCTCATCTCTGTCTGTCTGTTTCTCTGTCTGTCTGAGCAGGATATCTCAAAGTTATGGATTGATAAGGATGAAATTTGGTGGAGAGGTTGCGTGTGTGAAAAGGACGAATTGACTCAATTTGGTGAAGATCTGGATTTGGATTCGAGGATTGTATTTATTTTCAAAGTAATTCTTCACCATTGAGAGATATCCCCGAAAACAATTTTATAACATGACATTTCAAAAAGTTGTGGGCAGATTATCACAAAACTTGGTGGATGAGTTGGTTAGGTGACGAGAACAAGCCGATCAAATTTTCGATCAAGTCCAGATCCAGATCCAGAATATCAGTGAGATACAAAATGTGTAAACTGGCCACAAGCGGAAATCAGTATACTAGATATCAAAACAAGGAAACTCCTCACTATCCACAAGATGTTCCACAAAAAATCAGTGCATCCTGAGAATATACCTGCTGAGGAAAGAAGGAGGTGTTGGCCTGATGGAACTCGAGCAAGTGCACAGAGTGAGGACTGTAGGATTAGCAGAGAATGAGAAAAGTTCAACCAGACACAATTTGTACACAAACATACCAAACCAGAAAAGGTATCTCTCACTCACCTTGCAAAAAAACCCTCCAAAAACAGGTGTGAATAGAAGATGTGACACACCAAACTGAAACAGTATCGAATACAGCCCCAATGATTACATACAAATAATATAGAAAAAGAAAAGTACAAATATAAAAAATAGTTGGACAGATTGGGCATATAAAGAAGAAGGCTCATTGAAATGGCTAAGAAGAGGTCAGCTCAACTGGGATGGAGAGCGAATCATGATAAATGCCCCAGACCAGGCACACTATACGGATGGCTTTATGAAAATGGCAGGACTGAGCCAATTGGACAAGTGTAGATTTTGCAAAGTAGAGACAGAAAGTACAAGCCACCTCCTATCGGGATGTAAATAACTCATGTCAGAACAGTTGTACACACAAAGGTGCAACAACGTGTGTGGAGTAATCCACTGACATATTTGCAAAAATTTCAATTTCCAAATTCCAGAAAACTCATGGAAACATGAACCAAAGGCGATCATTGAAAACAAGGATGTAACGCTCACGTACGACCTGATGATCCCATCCAGCGTGTACAGAGAAAACAAAGCACTGTGACCGGACATAGGACTCAGATACAAAAAGGAAAATAAGGCATTGCTAATTGAGGTTTCATTAACCAGTGATTTTGGTCTGAATGACCAAATATAAAGGCCTCAAGAATGAAGTGAAAAGATCCTGGAAGCTGAAGAGCGCCGAAATTGTATCAGTGGTAATTGAAGCAACTTGGATAATAAAGAAGAAGCTCACAAAGATCCTACAAACCATCGCTGGGAACACAACCACGAACGAACTATAGTTGGAGGCTGTCCGGGGCTCAGTGACGATCCTGAAAAGATCCCAGGAACGAAACTCTGAGAACACGAAAACTTCACAACTTAACCTATGAATCACGATCCTTCACTGGAATGAAGGTGGATACTTCGAGTCCTGGGAGGACTCCACTCCACCTTCTGAAACCTGAATTATGGCTTTCTCAAAACCTACGGCGAAAGTTACATCATTGTGACAGCCACATTCCCTGAAATGATGCCACGAGGTGCCGTGTGCCCCATGCGACACCACCTTCATCACCATGACAACAACTAGAGAGGTACTCATTGCAGAGAACAATCCCCCATCCCACAGTACTGGCAGTGTACTATAATGGTTTCAGCTTTTTTGCCAAAAACATATAAATAGAGACGTATGCAAACATGCATGCAAAGTGAACCTGGTAGTCTGGAACCTGCACGTGCCTTGCTTCCACTTAACTTATCAAAGTAAAGCCGAAAACTGAGCGGCAGTTAAAGAACTCAACATACCCCGGAAATACTGATGGCTTCAGGTGGGTGAGCACCTGGGGTCAGCAGCTGGGGTGAGCAGTGGAACCTTTGACGGAGGAAATGCCATCAGAAGACCGACAAATTTAATAATTTATTACAACAGCATCCACATCTACTTGCCTTGCAAGCATGGTTTTGGCTCAAAGGATGGCCCACTGCCTTCACTGTCGTTAAACAGCAACAAGGGCATCCATCTATTAAATATATTTTTGCTACTGTTGATCCTCCAGGTTGGAGATTTGGCAATGGTCCAGTGACCTGTTCCTTGAAAAAAGAAAGTATATTCATACAGTCATGACAAGCCTTGTGTGTCAAAAGACTCTGAGGATAAGTATTCACGCTGACCTCGTCATAATGGATCTCCCAGGCACCAGCAGGTCAAAGGCAAAGTTAACGGTTTAAAGTTAAAATTTCCTGAAAGTTTTTTTTCCATTCATTCAATGGTTTTCAGTTTATAGGCTTCTAAATTTGCATTGTTAAAAAAAATTTGAGAGGCTGTTGTGTCCTTGACCTTTGACATACACCAAAATTTAACAATTTCTTTGCTAGTTCATTGAATTACAAGTCTCATTACAAATGGCTTGGTTTAGAAGTAGCAAAATTTACTATTTGCTATCTATATTATACAGCATAAATCTTTGGCCATAATTGGTGACCTTGACCTACACAGACAAAAATGCAATGGTTTCCTCCGAGGCTGAGGTCGAACTCAGCTGCCGAGCTTCATCAAAATCGTCCCACTCGTTTTCTTGAGATATCTTGTTAATATTAGAGAGTTCATGGACCACGATACCCATGCACTGTTCAAGTGTACACTTAAATTTTAATAAGATAATGATTTTAAAGATCGTTAAAAAAAATCCAGAAGTTTATGAAGCAGTGAGAGGGGGAAATATGGGGGTGAAGAAGAGGCTGATGATGTGGTAATGTAAGATGCCGATTGATGCTGCATTCTATGGTGATTAATCAAGCCTCCATCCCCACACAATGACTCAACGTCGTTTTATTTCAATGTTTAAGGGTGATGTACAGGGTTTTCCAAAAAGATCTGGACAACTTTGGTTGTTAATATATGTTTAGACTTTAGAACCACAAATGATACAACCATACCCTTTGGTTTATATGATACAGAAACTCATAAAGTTTGTTTTTTCAGTTTTGGTGGTTTAATGTAAAAGAAAATGGCGACTCCACAAGAGAAAGCTCAGTGTGTCGAATGCTTCATCGAGACAACATCCGACATGCAAGTTCAGTGAAATTTCCATACAAGTTATGGAAGGCATCCGCCATCGCGGGCTAGTATCAGAGAGAGATACAATAGGTTTACGAATACTGGAAGTTATCAGAAACACAAAAGTAATGATCGACCAAGCACATAACAAGTGCAGCAGACATTGAACGAGTGTGTGAATCATTTCAACAAAGTCCCAGAAAATCAATCCGATGCGTATCCAGAGAACTGAGACAACCAACCACCACTGTGCACAGGATTTTATATAAAAGTCTGAAGCTTTCTGCCTATAAGGTGCATGATGTGGCCTTCTCCATGACTACTTGGTGGGTCCTTTTATCTTTCTGGAGGACACAGTGACCTCAACAATTTACACGACCATGTTGGAAGGATTCACCTTCTCACAGATTGAAGGCCTGCAACCCGATAAAAATTTTCAACAGGACGGCGATCCCCCTCATTGGGCCTTAGTCATTCAAGCCGTCCTGAATGAAAAATTTCCAGGTCGCTGAATTGGCGATTCGTTTTAAAAAATAGATACCATTCAATTTAAATAAGTAGTTTCACGATCACAAACGGATAAGACAAATGGACGGATGGATGGACAGACATGAACCAATTGCCTAACCCCGCTTTTCGCTTTGCGTGCGCAGGGTAAAAACACATATAAACAGACCGGACCGATTACAAATAACCTCTGCCATAATTGTCTTGAAAATTCTGAGAATATTTCGTATACATGTAGAGACAAAATGACCGACATGTGGGGCAAGGTTCCAGGCCGACACTTAAAGTAAGCACCCCATTGTGGTTCTGTTTGGATCTGAAAATGAGGTGTAATTGAATTAACAGTTCCAGTTACTCAGGAAATATCTTAGCAAACAACTATTTATATTAATATATATATATATATATATATATATATATATATATATATATATATATATATATATATATTGTGACGTTCACGGGACTTGAACAGTCCCGCCAACGTAGAATGAGCCGAAACGATGGAGGCGGTTTATTTATTTAACCCAAAGATGGAGGTTCGAATCGCTCTACCGCAAACGGGACGAGGAAGGTGGCACGAGTCGCTTGTCACTGAGTCAATGATGTTTATTTCTCTAACCAGAAATAATAAGACTCGGCAAGAGGAGGGATCCGGGGCGATTCGACGGGATGGTGGTGTGGGTTCGGGCGTGGGGAAAACACAAACAATTCCAATGGATGTACAAATCTCAAACCCTCTAAGGCGACAGACACACACACACACACACACACACACACACACACACACACACACACACACACACACACACACACACACACACACACACACACACACACACACACACACACACACACACACACACACACACACACACACACCGTAGCTGGTCCTGGTGGTCAGGCTGGCCTGTGGTGTGGACGCAACAGTCCCTGGATTGGCGTCGGACGAGCTGGCCTTGCGCTCGTCAGGGGCAGAAGACACCGTGGTGCTGTCGACCTCCTGGTCCTGGCCCAAGTCCGCTCACAGCCGCCAGGGAACCAGTTCTGGCGCCAAGTTGCGAGCAGGAGAGGGAGGCAGGTCCGCCCGCCGTTCGACCCCGTACTCCGAGCCAGCAGAACCCCAGAGCCAACCAAGGTGAGGCACGAGGCACAGCAAGGCCACGAGACACGATCAAATCCAGGATCGAATCAGCCCAACAAACAGCACGCTCCCAGCACAACAGCCTTCACCAGAACGGTTTTTCTGTACCGATCTTCTTCCTCCTCGCCTTTTCCCCCCGAACAGAGCCTTTTTATCCTGGTGTCCTCGTCACTTCCAATCGAGCCGTTTTTATTGGCCCTCCGCCATCGCCTTCCGCCAATCGTGATCACGGGGCGGAGCCATTCGCAGCACTGTCGTGTGACGTCACGGCAAGCCTCCAGGGAATACTAAAAGGGTTTACGCAGACACACTTACCCTATCCCGTATCCCTATCTAATTACGTGACAATTATCATTTCCCCCTTGAAGAAATGGACATTTACTAGACAACTTATCACCACTGAATTGCTACTTATTACATCGAGATTCTGGTAAACTCGAACAGCATGGCATACCTATTTAAACATCCTAATTACCCTTTGAATGCATACCCCCCCTCAAACATAACAATATATATATATATATATATATATATATATATATATATATTAAAGGAGGTATTTAGATTAAATAAATATTATTTATGAAATACATAAAAAATAAGCGTTAAAATAATTTATTGGTGGTTGCGAGGATACGCAGGGCAGCATGTTAAAATCGGTTGTTCATGACAGTTTGAATATTTGAATGACAGTTTGAGTCGATGGTGAGATGGACATGTCTACAAGGTAAAGTATTTAACGCTTAATTTATGATCATATAAAGTGATGTATGATTAAAGTTATTCAAATGGAGTAATACTATAAATAAAACTAATATTTAAATGAAAAATCACTCGTAGAGTGACAACTTTGCAAAGTGGAACGGCACTCCGTAGAGAACTGAACAGTACATTTTGTATGCCACTGTTAGGTCGGATCGGATTCTGGTCCTTAACCAAAATCGAATCGGCTTGTTCTTGTCACCCAACCAACTCTTCCACCAAGTTTAATCCAAATCCGTCCTCAACTTTTTGAGATATCGTGCACTCTCATTTTTAGCCCCATCTCTTAATGGTGAAGAATCACTTAAAAAATTCTCATATCCGGATCTGGATTCACCAAAATCTTCACCAAAATTTAGTGTTGCCATCCTTGGCCAGTCACCTATACACGAAAAAAAAATTCAAAACGATTGCTTGAAAACTGTGTCTAAAAATCATGTGACAAACAGACAGACAAACGCTACAGTCCAAGATACTGGGAAAAAATATTTTTTCACCTTGTAATAAGTTCGAATAAATATATTGCATTGTTGTGTTGAGTGACTCTATCGACACAACTTTGAGGTTGTGGATCCATTGATGTTGAGTAATCTACTGATGTGGACCTGTGACCGGGGTTGTGGATCTGCCGTTTGGAGAGGTTCTGGGCTGAAAGGATCGAAATCTCGATGAAAAACTGTGCCCAGCTGATGGTCCGGGCAATTGGGAAATCAATCAATTGCTTATAAGTTATGGTTATAACTTCAAACAAAACAGCTTTTGTTTGTACTTACTGGTACATTATATGTGTATATATATATATATATATATATATATATATATATATATATATATATATATATATATATATATATATATATATCTTCTTCTTTCGGCTGCTCCTGGTAGGGGTCGCCACAGCGGATCACCCGTCTGATCCGCATAGTGATTTGGCACATGTTTTTACGCCGGATGCCCTTCCTGACGCAATCCTGGTCGCCTCTTATGAGGCAGGAATATGGTACACCTATTTTAACCGGGGTATACACCGGCCCAGTAAACTGGTACTCATTTCGCCGACCTCGGAATATATATATATATATTTTTATATATATATATATATATATATATATATATATATATATATATATATATATATATATATATATATATATATATATATATATATTTTGTTACGGTTGAGGAAATTCGCAAACCACCATTCATGTCCCGTAGATCTCTGTAAGTACATGTGTAGTTAGCCCCAAACCCGTTGTTTAGAGGGAATAAATGTGATTCATTCGGGCTGCGACCCTTTAAGATAGCCGTTTTTCTGTTCTATCTTTATTTTGAACCAACCACGTCTCAGCCGCCATCACACAACAACCACCAACCGCAACGCCGCTTCTCAACAACAACTACGCCAACAGCCACGACCTTTACCTTCACAGCACACCATCCCACAACTATCGCATCACCGCCATTCCAAGCGTCACCGTGGCCAGGGACCGCCACTTTAGACCCTCCACCATCTTCGCCTCTCCTTCTGCGGCCATTCCCGCACCGCTTGTGGGCACCGAGCGTCAGGCTGTCCTGGACTCGTACAGGGCGCGCGCCGAGCAGCGGGTGCAAAAAGCGGCCTTTCCAAGGAGAAGTCGGATCAGGAATGATACACGCCCACTTCTGATCCATCCAATCAGCAAGTGCGGGGCGATTTGGCCCCGCCTCCAGGCGCGTCGGAGTAGAATCGATACATACAAATTCGAGGATCAGGGGAGATTCACGCCCCTTTTTCTCCGTCCAATGGGCGAGCGTGGCTCCACCCCCGAGCTCGTTCTGATCCAGAAATTTGCATATGGGTTCTCCTGCCGTACTATAAAGCGCCGAGCGCGGGGCGAATTTAGTCAGGTTTTGGGCTCGGGCGAGTTGGAGAAGTGTGGCAGCGGCAGAGTGTGGCAGCAGCAGTCAAGACGGGTCTGGAGGAGAGTCAGTCTGTCGGGGTTCGGAGTCTGTCGGGGAGCTGCAGAGAGGGGAAGCCGGGAGCGCGGTCGAGGTCGCAGTGGAGTCGCTCGTCGCGGGACCCAAGCAAGCCAGCTATCCTCTTTCCCCAGAGCATCAACAATTCCCCCCTTTTTTCCCCCCCGCGCTGAGATAGTGCGGAAAGGGGGCCCCATTCCCACCCCATTCCAAGCAGTGCCAATGAAACCCGCGGACGAGCGCGGAGTCGGGGCACCGCCGCCACATTTGCGGCTCATCACAAGACGGGTAGGCTCCACCCGGTCTTGCGCCCACAGGCCCGTCTGTCCCCTTGTATTTGAGGGTGGCCCTTTTCTTTTGCTTTTGAGTATATGTGTTGTCGGCGCCGTCTGTAAAGTAAAACTGTGTAAGTGTTGCCGTGTGCTCGCGTAGTCGGTAGTAGATCTGCATTGTTGTGTTTCTTTTGTTGCAATTGCTTTTGGTGCATAATTGTAATTGTATATGTGTGCTTTCCGTGTGCCGCGGAATAAATGTGCCTCATGTTGAACTGTTTTCCCTTTTCGCTGCATCTTTTCTTTAATTGAATCTCCATCTTACTTCACGTAAAGGGTTGGTAGTGGGCTAAATACGCCCGATAATTAATCGGAACCGTCGAGGTTGATGATAACACCGCTCGGTTATCCTGATAGTACGGAACGGGTCGCTTAAAGTGGCCCGTGTCCGGAGTCGACCTGCGGCGAGGTGCGATCGCCCGGTCTACCCTCCGTGTGGGTACTTAGGTAGGTCGAATTTGGCGAACAAACCTATCCCACGCGGGGGGCCGATTGGCACGATCGTGGTGAGGCCGAAAGGCCCACCCGTGACTAGTTCCCGGAGTTAGTCTGAGAGGGTCACGACAGAATTGTCCGTCCGGTGGGCGACGTGCTGCGATTCGAGTTACGTGACCGCTCGCACGCCGGCGGGCGCGAATTCGCAACAATATATTTGTGTGTTTGTATGTATCTGTATGTGTTTGGATGTATGTGTATGTGTGTGTATGTATATATATGTATATATATATGTATATATATGTATATATATATATATATATATATATATATATATATATATATATATATATATATATATATATATTACGGTTGTGGAAATTCACATTACACCATAAAGGGCCCTCAGGTGAGATATCTCTGTAAGTACATGTGTAGTTAGCCCAAACCCGTTGTTTAGAGGGAATTTATGTGATCCATCCAGGCTGCAACGCTTTGAGTTAGCCATTTTTCTGTTCTATCTTTTATTTCAAACAAACAGCATCTCAACAACCACGCCATCCCCACCACAGCGCCAACCACACTACAACCACGCCACCTCCACCATCTACACTACCACATCTTTGCCACTCGCCATTCAGTAGGCCCTGTGCAGTTACGATCTCCGGGAACAAACAAAAACCAACAATGATGCTCGGGGGTTTTCCCGCCTGTTTCTCCCGTCTAAATTCTCCGCGCTCGGTGTGGGGGAAGTGCGATCCGAGCCGGGGGTCAAAGCTGAGAAAAGGTGGGGGCCTCTTTTTGTGGGAATAATTCCCTGGCTCTGAGACAAGACTGACTCCCCTGGCCCCCGCACGGCGCGGGGTGGAGGGAGAGCGAGAGTTCACGCCCCCCTTCAAGAGGCTTCTCCAAGAAGCTCTAAGGGAGGTGGGGCTGAAAACGGGGAGGAGCAAAGGGTGGGGCCCCGCGCTACAAAAGGCGGACAGGACGGACCTTGAGTTGTTGTTGGTCGGTGGTTGTTGGTCGAGTGGTTGGTCGAGTTGTTGGCCGAGTTGTTCGTCGAGTTGTTCGTCGAGTTGTTGGTCGAGTTGGTTGGTCGAGTTGGTTCTTCGAGGCTTCCTGTCTACTTGTCTTGTCGGGGGAAGAGTCCTGCGCCCGCGGCTTGGCGAGCGGCCTGTCACGAAGGCACGGACGGGAGACGCGGCAGCGCCGGTTGTGAGGTGGACCTGCGCGTCCGGATGAGGAGTGCCGGAGAGGGTTCGCCGGCCGCGAGAGAGGTCGGGACCAGGCGCGACCACGCTGACGGTCATGGGAGAGGGGCTCACCGGCCACGAAAAGGGAAGTCGCGACTTCTTTTTCCTTTTCCTTTTCCTTTTCCTTTGCTTTTTGTGTAAATGTCTGTGGGTGGCGCCGTCCGTCAAGTAGTATTGTTTTAAGTGTTGCCGTGTGTTCGCGTAATCGGTCGTAGCTCTGCATTGTTGTTGTTGTTGTTTTAAATTGATATATGTGCATTCTGACTGTTTGGCTGTATATGTGTGCTCTGTGTCTGTGTGAATAAAGTGCTTGTGTGAACTTGTTCCCCCGTTTCGCTGCATCCTTCCCTTTGTTGAATCTCCATCTTGCTTCACGCAAAGGGTTCGTTGTGGGCTTAATATGCCAGATAAGTAATCGGAACCGTCGAGGCCGACGATAACACCGCTCGGTTATCCCGATAGCACGGAACGGACCGCTTAAGCGGCCCGTGTCCGGAGTCGACCTGCGGCGAGGTGCGATCGCCCGGTTTACCATCCGCGTGTGTACTTAGGTAGGTCGAGTTTGGCAAACAACCCTATCCCACGCACGTGGCCGATTGGCACGATCGTGGTGAGGCCGAAAGGCCCACCCATGACTAGCTCCCGGCGTTAGTCCGAGAAGGTCACGACAGAATTGTCCGTCTGGTTGGCGACGTGCCGCGATTCGAGTCACGTGGCCGATCGCACGCCGGCGGGCGCGAATTCGCAACAATATATATATATATATATATATATATATATATATATATATATATATATATATATATATATATATATATGTGTATATGTATGTATATATATATATATATATATATATATATGTATATGTATGTATATATATATGTATATGTATATGTATGTATATATATATGTATATGTATATGTATGTATATATATATGTATATGTATAAGTATGTATATATATATGTATATGTATGTATGTATATATATATATGTATATGTATGTATATATATATATATATGTATATGTATGTATATATATATATATATATGTATATGTATGTATATATATATATATATATATGTATATATATACATATATATATATATATGTATATATGTACATGTGCATATATATTTGTGTTATTGTATGTATGTGTGTGTGTATATATATGTGTGTGTGTTTCTATGTATATGTGCCTATATTTGTGTGTGTATTATGTCTGGCTTCCTTCTTGGGAATACAGTGCAGTAATTGGTCTTTATTTTGACCATAACCTTAAAAAGAGCATTTGTGGCCAATTTAATCTTATTAATTTAATTGAAGCAATTTTTAATGAGGAAATCTACAAGAGGCCAATATATCTGCTATTGTATATAATATATTTAAGGGATTGTTTGAAGTGATGCAATTTGTGAAGGAACGAGCATGGTATTCAAAGTACGTGAGCTTTTTAAAAATTTGAGTGTAAAGTGCACCATTTTAATGCTTTTGGTGTGACTTGGCCAGGGTTTGAGTTTGAACCACCAACTTCTCAGACTCGGAGAAGACTCTCTAACCATTATACCACCGAATGTCGTACCACCTCTGGGTTCCTTGTATAATCCAACCGACGAAAATCAATATCAGACTCTTTGCTCGTTGAATCTGCATTTGTCGGCGGTGCTCCATTCTCTCTGCTGTCGTGCTTTTCGCATTGACCACTTCAATAAGTTGTTTCATTAGATTTGAATATCTAACGTTCAAATCTTTGCAGATTTAGATTTGCTTGAGTCCCTGCATTTTTAATTGTGAAATTGCTTGCATATCCTGAACAGCTGCATTGACAGCTGCCATGACATTTGCCAAACAAGCCACCCGCTGTACACGAACAAAGCAAATCTCACGCTTTCTTACTCTTATCGTGAAGGGGTCCATTGGCAATATTATTGTGCGTTTTTGTGTTGGAAAATGTGCTAAACACATTTGCCTGAGTGTAATGCAGATATTGATCCGAGCCCATTCGTTCCTGCCATTTCTCTTGAGATTACTGGCTACCGGCCCTTGAGAGGCTGAATAGATGAATAGGACAATTTATGCCACAGGCTTTAACTTCCTCAATCTTCATAAGAATAACAGGAAAAACATTTCTAAACATCTAGTTTGCTGAACTTTTAAACACCTTAAATTGTGCTGTATTTTTAAAAAGTGTCTAGATGTGGATTGATAGAAAAAGGGGAAAAAACATTTTGAGATTCATAATTCATTCAAGAAATGTCTGGTTCTGAGAAGGATATGATACAATTGATATCCGGTGAATACATGTAAAATGAGAAATAATCACAAAATGTAAGGTCCGTCCGTGTCCGCTTAAAATGGAACTATCTTCACAAAAACAACAGCTTAAAAAAAAAAGTTTAAATGGAAAATTTATTAACTCGTGTTCTCCATATTCTTAATCTAAAGGTTTGTTGGAAAATTTGATAACAAAAGCTCAAATGGTAAACGAGAAAACATCTCATAATGGAAGCGGACAAAATAATGAAATACAGAAGCAATTTTTCATAAAAACCCGGCCGTCTCGCGCGGACGGGCTAATAAGTACTTACTCCGACTTTGCCCTTTGGCATTTTGACCCAATTATTAATTCGTATTCTCCATGTTCTCATCAGCAAAGTTTGTTGAAAATTTGATGACAAAAGCTCAACTGGTAAAAACATTATGGCCTGGGCACACAGACACTCAAGCGATTGCAAATCCCCATCTCCCGCTGCGCTGGGTATAGTAGACTGGCTAGTTATCAATAAGTATGCATCTGCGTCGAGCAGTTTCTTGTCAGTGATGGGATTGGACCAACTGCGCCCCTCACAGCTATACTTGAAGATCAGAAAAGGTCTTTTTTGTCTTTAATAAAATTAGCATTCTTAAATAAGCCTGATGTTGGCTTAACCAGTGTGACCACTCGTCATTTTCATAAATGCCAAGGTGAGCCGATGAAAAAAGCCAAGAATTCACAAGGTTTCGGAAAAGCGATGATAATAGAAAACCTTTACGCCAAGAAAACCTATAGAAAACCAAGACGCCAAGGTGAACAACGAATAGCCAAGATCTTGTGAAAAAAGCCAAGGAGTGGTCACACTGCGCATAATGGTTAAGGTGGCTGACTTAAAACCTTAGGGTCTTGAGTTTGAGCACCTATCTTGACATCAAATAACATCAGGTGAGTTGACTGAGCCTGTCATCTCTTTCTGAGGTCGGCAAAATGAGTACCAGCTTACTGGGGTAATAAGCCATTGGAGCATCCTGCACTGGAGTGCCGACCCATCCAGGACTGTTCTTAGCCAAATGAAACTGCCTCGGCAGCCCTGTGCACCTCATGGCGTGAAAGGAATGGTTTTATTTGTTTGCAATAGAACACATTGCCAGGATTTATAAATGCGAAATAGTTTGGTTGACAGAGGAACCGGTGCTGGTGAAGAGTCCGAGATGATTGAATACTGCTGAGCATGGAATGGGTAAGATTTTTTTTTTTAAATCAGACGAAATGTGACCGAGGCCTGCCACTAGTCTGTGATGATGCATTATAACCAGAGATTTGGGTTGAGAAGGAGAAAAATCTGTTGCCGGAATGGTCTTCAACTCGACAGAGAGTGTTGAAGAGAGAAAGATGTTACGGGGAAAAATGATAGCCAGATTTTCTTGAGAACCGTGCAAGGCCTGTGGTTTGGTGTATCTTTTCCTTGTGTGTTTACAACGGCATAACATTTTTTTCAAACCATTTGTTGACTGATGTGAGCAAAAAAAAAAAGTTCAGTCCATATAAAGACTAGTTACCCTCGCCAGAGGATAGGGTATTGCATTTGGGTCCACTTGTCTGTCTGTCTGTCTGTTTGTCCGCATAGAACTTCAGTGTTTTTCTCTAGAACTGCTTGTCGGGTTGAGACAATATTTTCACCATTGGAGTGACTGCATGTGTAGAATGCTTTAATGATAATTATGACATCAAACGTCACGTGGTGCAGCAGCTATGTTTGACAAAAGGAAAATTTTAGACCTCTGCATCTCTGAAACCACACGAAGGAAAAAAAATTGAAACTTGGCACCTGTCAAGTACTCCTCATGGGAAATGAGTGTGATTTTTGTACGATGACATAGGTGCTTTCGTGATGTCATAATTGCATATGTACAATGCTACATCCAATCAATATGAAAATTTTGAAGGTCATCTTAGGATAAATTGGTCGACAGAAAAAAATTTGATGATATTATCGGTCATGTGGTTCGGCAGCCATATTAAAAATATAAACCTTCAAAAAATCCTCTCTGAAATGGCTGAACAGATCGAGGCAAAACTTTACAGCTATGACTGCCTATCCATGAGGAGTAAAAAGCTTAACACCAATGATGTTTTTTGGCTCATTTTGGCTCAAAGGTCACATGGTTTGGCTGCTATATTGGATTTACCGTAAAACCTTTAAAAATCATCTCTTCCAGAATGGCTGTACAGATCGAGGGGAATCTTCATACAAATCTTCCCCAAGTCTTGGGGATGCCAGGGTGTTCACGAATTATTATTGATAAGTCACATGGTCTGGCAGCCATATTGATTTGAACGAAAATCTCAAAAAAATTATTTCTCTTTAACCGCTTCATCGATTAATGTGAAACTTCACAATTATGATATAGTCGTGATGAGGAATACATGTTTTAAATTTCAACTTGATCGGACACATGGTCTGGCAACCGCAAGTATTTATTTATTTTGAATTTGGGTTATTTTCTTATTTTTTTGAATAAGGCTCATTTGGCTGTTCCTGGATGGATTTGAAGGTAGAGGAGGAGTAACAGCTAAAATGAGCATCCTATTCAGGTCCCTCCTGATGGCTTCATCTTTGCTTTTTGCTTGTTCTGGTTCCTCCTGATTACTCCAAAACAGGAATGTACCTATTTGGTCTTCCATTTGATTTGAATTGAATTTATTTTTTTATCCCATTCTGAATTAAAATGAATAAAAATAAACGTCATGGGTCAGTGTTAAGTGTCCGTTCAAAGTGGGATTGCATCAAAGTGGGATGTCTTGGAACCCTGTCATCACTGCCAGCAGTTATAAAGTGGCAGTTGTAGTTATGTCTCTAATTATGGAACACACCAGTCAGTGTGACCACTCCTCATTTTCATAAATTCCAAGAAGAGCCAATGAAAAAAGCCAAGAATTCACAAGGTTTCGGAAAACCGATGATAATAGAAAACCTATACGCCAAGAAAACCTTCAGAAAATCAAGACGCCAAGGTGAGCAACGAATAGCCAAGATCTTGTGAAAAAAGCCGAGTGGTCACACTGACCATCACCAAAACACAAACACCACACAAAACAAGTACTGGCAAAATTACACAGTCTCTGATTGCTCTTTTAGTTGTTTTCTATCCCATTGCAAGGGAACCTGCTGCAGATTGAAAACTTGTGCTTTGAGAAGCAGGACTCAGTTTGTGAAGCTGAGAATTTCTATTTTGCTTGTGGAATTATTTAATTGTGTCCTACTTTTTCGCAATGGCATGTCTGGTAAATGATTGTTTGTGGAGGGTGCATTTAATATTAATTAGATTTTGTAAAGAAGATGAACATCTATCTATAATTCCAGCAGTGTGTGTGTGTGTGTGTGTGTGTGTGTGTGTGTGTTTCTTGACAACCACTGGTCCGAGCTAATTGAAACTTGCCAGGTATATTGCTGGGGCCCTGAGTATGTGCCTTTTCAAGGTTTGATATTAATCGGACAAGCGGTTCCCAAGTTATGGCCATTTATTTACCGAACCAATGACAGTACACGCTGCTATGACGTCACGATTGACGTCACAAATTGTTTTTTTGGGGTTTTTTTTTGCACGTACGGCTGAGCACGTACGGGCACACACTGTGTGTGTGTGTGTGTGTGTGTGTGTATTTGTTTGGGTGTGTGTGTGTGTGTGTATTTGTTTGTGTGTGTGTGTGTGTGTGTGTGTGTGTATTTGTTTGTGTGTGTGTGTGTGTGTGTGTGTGTGTGTGTGTGTGTGTGTGTGTGTGTGTGTGTGTCTGCGACCGCTGTTTCTCGACAACCACTGGTCCGATCTAATTGAAATTTGCCAAGCGGTTCCCAAGTTATGACCATTTATTTACCAAACCAATGACAGTACACGGTGCTATGACGTCACAATTTTTTTTTGCATGTACGGGCACGCATGTACGGGTACACACGTACTAGTTTTGCTAAATCCATCATATGGATGAAAAGTAGAAAATATAATTTTAAGTGAATGCGTCGATTAATATTCCTCCACTCGCATCGGATGTCAACACTGTTTCAAGAGAGAGATATATATATATATATATATATATATATATATATATATATATATATATATATATATATATATATATATATATATATATATAGATCTAATTTGAGTTAGGGTCTGCAAAATAATTTTGAAAAGGCATATGACCTTTGACCTGTTGAACTCAAAATTGAATCAGTTAATCGTTGCGAGATTGTTCCTAATTGTGCCGATATATAGTTTGGTTGACATCCTTTCAGTTGTTTACAAATTATTGTGGTCACAAACGTTTTCAATTAAAGGTCAGATAACCATAGACCTTTGACATTTTGAACCCAAAATGTAAACAGTTGGTATTATTGTTGTGTCAAGTTTAGTTCAAATCTCCTCATTGGTTCCAAAGTTATCGCGGTAACAAGAATTTTTCAGTCAAACAGCACTTAACCCCAAATCGAACCAGTTAATCTTTGTATTACAGTTCATTTCTCTGGCAAGTTTGGTTGAAATCCCTTCAGTGCTTCACAAGTTATAACAGACAGACAGGAAGAGAGACAACTGCAAAAAATGATGCCTCTGGTCTTCGGCTGTGGAGGCAGAAGGAGATGCTTCTCTCACATTGTCGCAGATCCAGTGGCGGTGTTAGGACCATGCAACCAACACGATTTTCATGGGGCCTCGAAGCAACATGGTCCCTCAGCGACCGATCATGGTCCTCAATCTTTCGAGACGAAGGTGGTGGTGGGAGAGGTTTCACTTTGCGAAAAAAACACATCGACTTGTGAGTGGTGATGAACAGCGCAATAGAAATGCTCCATCTCAAGGGGGGGAATAAGTCACATGATGATTGGAAATTCAGTGGCCAACATGGCTCGAACGCAGGACCCGAGGATCTCAAGTCAGCCACCCTAACCGCTAGGCCAACACCAGGCTAAAACTACCATTACGTGAATATTATTATTCATTACATGATAAAAACTACCATTGAGTGAATATTATTATTCCCTGCATCATATAAACTACAGCTGAGTGAATTTTATTCTTCACTCCATCATAAAAACTACCACTGAATGAATTTCATTATTCACAGCTTAATAAAAACTACCATTGAGTGAATATTATTATTCGCTCCATATTAAAAACGACTACTGAATGAATTTTATTATTCACTCCAAAATTATAACTACCATTGAATGAATTTTATTATTCACTCCATCATTAAAACTACCATTGAATGAATTTTATTATTCACTCCATAATAAAAACTACCATTGAATGAATTTTATCATTCGCTCCATCATTAAAACTACCATTGAATGAATTTTATTATTCACTCCATAATAAAAACTACCATTGAATGAATTTTATCATTCACTCCATAATTAAAACTACCACTAAATGATTTTTATTATTCACTCCAAAATAAAAACTACCACTGAGTGAATTTTATTCTTCACTCCATCATTAAAACTACCATTGAATGAATTTTATTATTCACTGCATAATAAAAACTACCACTGAATGAATTTTATTATTCACTCCATTATAAAAACTACCATTGAATGAATTTTATTATTTACTCCATAATAACTACCACAAAATGAATTTTATTATTCACTCCATCATTAAAACTACCATTGAATGAATTTTATTATTCACTCCATCATTAAAACTACAACTAAATGATTTTTATTATTCACTGCTTCATAAAAACTAGCACTAAATGATTTTTTATTATTCACTGCATCATAAAAACTACCATTGAATGAATTTTATTATTTACTCAATAAAAACTACCACTAAATGAATTTTATTATTCACTCCATCATTAAGACTACCATTGAATGAATTTTATTATTTACTCCATAATAAAAACTACCACTAAATGAATTTTATTCGTCACTCCATCATTAAACTACCTTTGAATGAATTTTATTATTTACTCCATAATAAAAACTACCATGAAATGAATTTTATTATTCACTTCGTCATTAAAACTACCACTAAATGATTTTTTATTATTCACTGCATCATAAAATCTACCATTGAATGAATTTTAATATTCTCTCCATAATCGACATTGTGTACAAAAAAACAAACTACCTTTGAGCATCCCAAATGTGAAACTGATATTGGCATTATTTTTTGAATCATGATGTTATCAAGTTCTATACTATTTTCACGGTCATTTTCACTGTTCTGACTTTTTAACATCCTTTGAGTTTAAAGGTGGATGCTTAAGCATTCTAAAATATACAGAAGTGTGTTTAGTATGATGCTCAATGTAGCAGACACTCTGCTGCAAGGGAGAAAATCTCAAGTCCTTGATCAAGGCAATGGCAAGTATGGAAACAAGCAGAGGTGTAACTCCCTCCTCTCCCCTGCCACCGTTCATCGATTGGGTCTGGCCTTCGTTATTTCCGTTGAAGCTGTGCTGTGTGAAGTTGTAAGATTGGGGACCCTGAGATGGCCCAAAGATTTGAGATCGATAACAACGCCAAAGGGAATAATCATGCCCATTGTGTGACTGCAACAATAAAGGCTCTCAGTTTACCTGGGTTTGGACCTTTAAGTGTGACAGGAAAATACAAAAATATAGACAGTAGTAGTTGTGGAAGATGTTTGCAATAAAATGTTTTTCTTTGCAAAGGTTTACTGTAAAAAGTTTTGACAGCAATTTCGCTCTTCCTTTGGGTCATGACCTTTCCTTCGCTCTTTTTGACAGAAGGGCAGCCATTTGAAGAAATGATTTTCACAGCTGTTGTGATGATGACCAAACATATCCATTTGGAGCATTTCCATTCTTGTGATTCATTCTTTTTCTCTCTCAGTTTGGACTAACTTTGCTTCTTCTTTTTATTCCTCTTTTGCCTCCTCTTCTTCTTCTTCTTCTTCTTCTTCTTCTTCTTCTTCTTCTTCTTCTTCTTCTTCTTCTTCTTCTTCTTCTTCTTCTTCTTCTTCTTCTTCTTCTTCTTCTTCTTCTTCTTCTTCTTCTTCTTCTTCTTCTTCTTCTTCCACTGAGATTCCAAGGTCATCACAGTGATTGTTGCTCTTCCATGAGCCTTGGCTCCAGATACCAAAAATTATTTTGCAAACCTTTGAGAAATTATTTAAGACAATCGCAATAATTATATTGAAATCTGCATTGTATGATCACGGGTCTAGTCTGACCGCCTGTCCTCTGTGCAGACGTGAGCATTTGAGCATGGGATGGTTCAAACTGAACAAGGCCTCGGGGACCCACGTCGGGCAGATAGAATTAGGCAAGGTGTGAATAGAGAGTCCAGAATAGAGAATCCTGGGCAGATAGATCGAGATAAGGTGAAGATATGCTCTCCCCTCTTTCCTTTGATGAATGAATGCGGACCCCAACGTAGTGTTAAGTTGACTGATTCTCTGACATCAGAGAGCACAAGTGTATGTTCAGGCTGACAGGAATGTTTCTTGCTTGTAAATATGTGCCCTGCTTGATTTGTATGTCTATCTATCTATCGAGATATATATATATATATATATATATATATATATATATATATATATATATATATATATATATATATATATATGTATATATATGTATATATGTATATATATGTATATATACATATATACATATATATACATATATATATATATATACATATATACATATATATACATATATATACATATATATATATATATATATACATACACACACATATACACATATATATATATATATATATATATATATATATATATATATATATATATATATATATATGCCTGGTGTTGGCGCAGTGGTTAGGGCAGCGGCTTGGGATCCAAAAGGTCCTGAGTTCAAGCCCTGTTGGGCCACTGAATTAATACACCAGGGGGTTGACTCAGCCTGTCATCCTTCCGAGGTCGGCGAAATGAGTACCAGTATTCTGGGCCGGTGTATACCCCGGTTAAAATAGGTGTACCATATCCCTGTGTCGTAAGAGGCGACCAGGGTTGCGTCAGGAAGGGCATCCGGCGTAAAACATGTGCCAAATCACTATGCGGATCATTCGGATGATCCGCTGTGGCGACCCCAAACGGGAGCAGCCGAAAGAAGAAGAAGATATATATATATATATATATATATATATATATATATATATATATATATATATATATATATATATATATATATATATATATATATGTGCTTAACTTTCAATAGATAATATGTACCCTGCTTGATTTGTATGTCTATATATATATATATATATATATATATATATATATATATATATATATATATATATATATATATATATATATATATATATATATATATATATATATATACAGTATATATGTGCTTAACTTTTAATAGAAAAAAAACCGCATTTGTCTTCTGACTCTTCCTGCTCATGATGACGGTGGCATTTGGCAGTTGAGTGACTGGTTGATCTCAAGATTTGGCTCCAGTTAAGATTGTGGAAAGTGACTTGGTCCCTCTCAGGCAATTAATAAGATCTGTTTGTCTGTGAGTATGTCCATATCGGTGTCGTCATTTTTCTCAGAGACGATCAAATGGATCTTCCTCAAACTTTCAGATGTTCATCAGTGAAGACTGGGGAGTCTTTTGCACAAAAATACCTTTTTGAAAATTTTGAAAATATAAAAGTTTGATGATTTTGAGTATATTTTTTAAAGAATTGCTCAATTATACCTAAGCTTCTGTAGTGATGTGAAAGGTAATATTAATTGATCCCTGACCACATTCCTTCGTGGATGCAGGAAATGTTTTTGGCCACCACATGAAAAATAGAAAAAAAGAAAATCAATATTTGATTTTTTTCAATATACAAACAGGTTTAGAACAGCACTGAGCAATGCCAGATACATCTGCTCGTCTTTCTATAAGAAATAAATTGTCTGCTCCAGAGCTGGTTCCTGTTTCTTCTTCTTCTTCCTCTTCTTCTTCTTCTTCCTCTTCTTTTTCTTCTTCTTCTTATTTCTTTTCTTCTTCTTCTTTCTCTTCTTCTTCCTCTTCTTCTTCTTCTTCTTCTTCTTCTTCTTCTTCTTCTTCTTCTTCTTCTTCTTCTTCTTCTTCTTCTTCTTCTTCTTCTTCTTGCTCTTCTTCCTCTTCTTCTTCATCCTCTTCTTCTTCTTCCTCTTCTTCTTATTCTTCTTCTTCTTCTTCTTCTTGCTCTTCTTCCTCTTCTTCTTCATCCTCTTCTTCTTCTTCCTCTTCTTCTTATTCTTCTTCATCTTCCTCTTCCTCCTCTTCTTCTGCTTCCTCTTCTTCTTCCTCTTTTTCTTTCTCTTCTTCTGCTTCCTTTTCTTCTTCTTCCACTTCTTCTTCTTCATCTTCCTCTTCCTCCTCTTCTTCTGCTTCCTCTTCTTCTTCCTCTTCTTTTTCTTCTTCTTCTTATTTCTTTTCTTCTTCTTCTTCCTCTTCTTCTTCTTCTTCTTCTTCTTCTTCTTCTTCTTCTTCTTGCTCTTCTTCCTCTTCTTCTTCATCCTCTTCTTCTTCTTCCTCTTCTTCTTATTCTTCTTCATCTTCCTCTTCCTCCTCTTCTTCTGCTTCCTCTTCTTCTTCCTCTTTTTCTTTCTCTTCTTCTTCTTCCTTTTCTTCTTCTTCCACTTCTTCCTCTTCCTCCTCTTCCTCCTCTTCCTCTTCCTCCTCTTCCTCTTCCTCCTCTTCCTCTTCCTCCTCTTCTTCTTCCTCCTCTTATTCTTCTTCTTCTTCCTCTCCTTCTCCTTCTCCTTCTTCCTCTTCTTTTTCTTCTTCCTCTTCCTCTCCTTCTTCCTCTCCTTCTCCTTCTCGTTCTCCTTCTCCTTCTTCTTCTCCTTGTCCTTGTCCTTCTCCTTCTTCTTCTCCTTCTCCTTCTCCTTCTCCTTCTCCTTCTCCTTCTCCTTCTCCTTCTCCTTCTCCTTCTCCTTCTCCCTCTCCTTCTCCCTCTCCTTCTCCTTCTTCCTCTTCCTCTTCCTCTTCCTCTTCCTCTTCCTCTTCCTCTTCCTCTTCCTCTTCCTCTTCCTCTTCCTCTTCCTCTTCCTCTTCCTCTTCCTCTTCCTCTTCCTCTTCCTCTTCCTCTTCCTCTTCCTCTTCCTCTTCCTCTTCCTCTTCCTCTTCCTCCTTCTCCTTCTTCTTCTTCTTCTTCTTCTTCTTCTTGTGTTGGATTCAGATCAAAATAAATACCTCGAGTCGATCACCGGAGAGTACCATCACACAGTACCTAAATGTTATGGTGGTGTAATGGTTCATGTTCGCTTTAAATTTTTTTTTTTTTAATGCCATGATCAAAATTGAGTTGCAACATTCCAAATATCATGCCAGCCAAGTTTGGTCACAATCCCATCAGTAGTTTCGGAGAAGTTGCAAGTGTTTATGGACTGATGGACTGACGGACTGATGGCGCGTCATTCCATAAGGTCTCCAGAAGTGCATTCCAGGTGAGCTAAAAATGGTATGTGCTGCTTCCTTGCTTGTCATCATCATTTTTAAAGGATAGAACACCTACCGACAAACAACGATTAGTTGCCAACTCCAGCACATGCCGTTTATGGTCCTCAAGGACTCTTCCTTGTCGGGGACCTTTTTTTTTCTGATTATCAGAAACTCTGTACCCTACGTTTTTATGTGCATGCACATGGTTTCTGAGTGAATTGCTTCACATACGTTATGGATACAGTTGAAAAAAAGTGGTTCGAAAAAGAACAGGTGAATAAAGGTTTGTTTAAAAGCTACAATGCAAATTTTTAGCCGATGGTTATTGAAGAGCTGAATCAATTTTGATGCGATGGTGCATTGATGTCTACAATGTTGAATTGTGTTGTCTTGACAAATGTAGTAATGGCGTATTAACTTACCGCTCCGCATTTCTACACCCTGCCAACAGTGCCTCCTCACTTGTGCAGAATTGTGTAGACCTCCAACATCTGAGGCCTCTGTTCCAACCTGACAAATCTCTCAATCCAGGCCGCTGCTGATAATCTGGACAGTATCTGCTCAAGAGAATCCTTCCTCCCACAGGACGTCCCTGACTCCTCAGTGTCTCTCTCTGACTATTGTCTCCTCTCCTTTGACAGGTCTGGACCACATCCCAGTGGCAGGGTTGCAGTTTACATCAACAAGTCCATTTCTCGCTGTCGGTATACGGCTCTTACACCTCCACACCCCCCAGAGTACCTTTGGCTGCAACTTCCCCTCCACTCCCATCTCATGTTTGTCTGTGTGCTGTACTGTCCTTATATGTGGTGGCTTCGACTATCGCAATGCCAAATGACTGTGTTGTTACCCCTTGTAACAGCCATGGCACTGCAACAAAGGACTTCTGTGACTCCATGTGCCTGACTCAATCTCTGAACTTTCTAACGCAGATTTCTGTCACTGGCAAATCTTCCCTCCTCGTCTAGGTAATGACCAACTTTCCTTCTAATCCAATTGGTTCATCTGATCACATTCTTGCAAGGGTCAACATCTCTCAGGCTGTTTTTCAGGGAGCCTTATCAGCACCAATGAATCTGGCAGTTCACTCAGGCTGACTGGCAGGGACTACAAGCCACGATCTCTCACTGCAGGACTGGTCTCTTATATCCCCCCCCCCCCACCGATATCAACTCAGCCTGGGAATTCTTCCAAAGAAACCTACTTTCTTTCATGCATAAAGTCATACCATCTCATCTTCAGTTGTCATATCCATCCTTCTGATCAGGGTACACTGAATCATGTGGTGGGGGCAGTTGCCTTGAAGCAACTTGCATTCTCTTTCTGGAAAGCAAATCGCACATAACGCAACCTCGGATCACTCCTCAAAGCACACAACAAGTGTATATCCACTCCCAGGAGAGCCAGAAAACAACAACTGGCCAACCTCAAGAATGAGCTTTCAAACTTGTTTTCTTCCTCAAGAACTTGGTGGTGGCTTATCAGTCTATCTCTGGTGTATGCTCCTCCTCCATCCTTTCCCTCACTTCAAATGTTACCACAGCCGACTCCTTGTGAGAATGCTGAATGCTTCAATTCTGTGTTTCCTTTAAAATCCTGACCTCAACTCATTGCTCCCTGTAACCACCATACCCATTCACACCTGACTGCTCCTGGATTCTGTGTCTTTATCACCTGAGAAAGTGAAGTTTCTGGCAACCCTCGACTCTTGATTCTGCAACTGGTCATGATGGCATTGGTGCACGTGTCCAAAAAAAAACCTGCTCTTGCACATTCTGTTTCTGCTCTGTTCACCCTATCACTTACCGGAGGTCATCTTCCATCTGATTGGAAGTCAGTCAATATAACTGCATTACATAAACATGCTGCAAAAATTGATCCCCTGATCAAAATGTTACCTTACTACAGACATATTACCTTACTTCCAATCATCAGCGAGGGCATGGAATCCATCATGACATCAAATCTTCCGTTTCATGAACAGCCTGATTTCAGACCATAATTTTAGATTCATCGTCAGTCACTCTACCCTAGATATGCTGCTTCTGTTCTCCAAAAATGGGATCAAGACCGTCTCTCTGGGCATATCTCAAGCATTTGATACAGGCTGGTACCCGGCCCAGCTCACCAAAGTCTCTGCCTATGACATCCAAGGCCAGCTCCACACATAGCTTACTGACTTCTTCCATTCTTGTGGCCAAGATGTGGCTCTCAACAGGATCCTTTCATCTTCTCTACCTGTTAAGGCTGGAGTACCCAACGCAGCGTTCTGGGTCCAGTCCTATTCCTGATCTTCATCAATGATCTGTCTGACTCTCTGGAAAAATCCCCTTTATCCATTTCCTGGCTCAACCCTCTGCCATAACATCCCTCCTCCTTTAGATAGGCAAGCTGCAGCTGCTTCCCTCTCTACAAATCTTGGTAGAATCATGAGCTGGTCAAACACTTGGAATATGTCTTCCAATCTCAAAACATCCCACATTCTCACTCTGTCTCTCTGAAAATAACATAGCGCAAACCTTCCCACCTCCATTGTTAACAAACCTCTTGAAGTTCAGTCACTTACACTTTTGGACCACACTGTCAGCTATGATCTCTCTTCAGCAAACCACATATCTAAGTTGGCCTCCAATGCCAGTTGCAGACTGGGCATCCTCTGTCTTGCAGTCTTTCTTTGGCACATCTGAACTTTTATCTACCTACAAGGTCTTCATCTGCAGCTTGATAGGGGGTACTGCTCGCCCTTTTGGGCTGGCTCCCCTGTCTCATACTTTGCTCAGCTTGATGCCATGGAAACCAAGGCCTTGAAAATCATTGGAATCTCCAGTGATGAAGCTGTGTCTTTCAGCCTGTCAATTTCACAGCACAGACAGGTCGGTGGTCTCTGCCTTTTACTGCCTCCTTTCTGGTCTTGCACCCTCTGCCCTTTCTGTGCTCTGCCCACCCCATGTTTTTGCAGGGCTCACACAGTCTATCATTAACCCCCTTTCTTATGAAACTCTCAAAATCCAGAATAACTGCTCACCACCACTCATTCATTCCTCTTTTTAGATCCTCGAGGAGGATCTCTAAGTCTTACTCACGTTGTTGTTCTTGTGGACTTTTTTGTTTCACAGCCTACAGTTTTCATCGAAACTCCCTGAAACTTGGCATATATATGTAAAAATTCCCTGCGCAGACAGTAACCATCTCCAATTTTGAAAATTCCTCCAAGAAAAAAAAGTTATGACGTCAAAATATCTCCGCTAATGGAAATCGCCTAAAAAATTATCTCCGAAACTAGGCAAGCTTTTTGAATTCTGTTTGCGGGAATCGAACGGGGCAATAGCAGAGATGAATTGCCGCACATATGATACATCACTATGACGTCATATCAATTTTTATGACGTCATTGCTATTTTTTGACATTTTTTTGTTTCACAACCCAGAGTTTTCATCGGATCTTCATGAAACTTGCAATGTATATGCAGAAAGCCCACGCGCAGGCAGCAACCATCTCCGATTTTGGAAATTCTTCCGAGAAAAAAAAGTTGACGTCATAATATCGCCACTAATGGAAATCGCCGATGCCATTATCTCCGAAAGTTGGCAAGCTGTTTGAATTTTGTTCGCGGGAATCAAGCCGGGCATTAGCACAGATAATTTATAGCAAACCTGATACATCAAAATGACGTCATATTCGTTTTTATGACGTCATCATTAAGAGGACGAGGATCTTATTAGCTCATTTGAACTTGTTTTTTTTTCTAGCCTGTGAAACCAACTTCTGCTGTCTCTTCAATCACATTCTTCTCTCCATGTCAGCCACAAACTGTTATCCCGATGTTTCACAGGCAGGGTTATTCATCAATGTGTGCGCCGTCCTTCTCATGGACGTTAAACTGGGCGTCCCATCTGCCGGCATTAGTTGGTAGACGTTAAAGATCCTCATGGTGTTCTTCACGAAGAGTAGGTGATCTATCACTAGCACCATCAAACAAATTACAAATTCCTACCCTAACTACAGCTGGGAAGGCAATGGCACACCAACCAGTATATATACTGTATAACGCTTCTAAGAGAGGCACAGATAGAGATTTAGATTATATTTTTCTGAGTATTTGCTCCATTTTGAACAGAACCACAACAGTACTGTTTGGAGGGAAATAAGTGGAATAATGACCTATAATTTCCCTGTGGTGTGAACAGTTTCAATGTGCTTTTTTTTTTTAATGTTTCATTGGGAATTTAATTAATTCTTCAAGAACTGTATTCACACACTTGTATGGTTCATGCAACATTGTCCGATATTCACCCATCAATGCTGTGTGTTATCCCGTATAACTCCTGCGGCTGTTATCCAATGTAGCCAAAAATATTGACATCCCTTTTCACATGTTTGTTTCATTTGAGTCCACTGTGTTTTGGCTCTCAAGCCTGCACTAAGTGCAGCTTTCACGAAAGTGCAACTTCCTTCTCCAGGTGCAAAAGAAAATGATATTTCAAGTATCTCAATGTTTAGTTAGATCCATCATGTATGTGATTTGACGCCTCTGCAGTTTATTCCTTTGTTAAAGGAGCTCATTCATTTAGAGAGCTACCAGGACGAATTTTCCAGTTGATTGAGTTATTGTGATCTACCTGCACACTGCTCCCGCTCCACCATAATTAGAATAAAAAATATGGGGAATACTTGAGAAGGGAATGGGAGGGATTTGATCATGGGGCTTGGATTGTGAGATTGATTTTAGCGACAGACGCTGTTTGATTACGTTGGGCAGACATTTCTGTCCTGATTTAGACAATACTCTTGTTGTCATGGTGATTTGAAAATGTGTGCCATGAACGATCTCTCACTGCTGTCGGTAGGATGGAGGTGCAGCCTCGAGGTATATGTATGCATGCTCGTTTGTCAGCTGTCTTGCCTGGGTTCGAATCTTGGCCCAGGCTTGAAATGTCACCCTAGTGTTTCGCGTGCAGGACGATACGTCAACACGTGGGCCGTCTGTCGGATTAACGATCAACCTGGGTTTCCCATCTGCGAGCATCGGTCGGTGGATGTTAAACATACCGCTGTGTCTTTCCTTAAGAGGAGGTGAGTAATTGCTGACATCCTGAAAAAAAATTGCAAATTACTGGCCGAGTGTGCAGGGGTACTTCATGAATGGGGGACAGCCTGCCCAAAGTGATGGAACTCACGAGCTGAGTTCAGAATTAAATACCAGTTCTATATGCATCGGCTAACAACTGTTGTTGGTTGTACTCTTACATTTTGACTCCTTAAGCAGTATGGTGGTGATGAATCGTCGCAGCTCACGGTGTGCATCTCATGTGCAGTAATTTGATGAGTATAACACACCACCCACGTGTTAAAGAGAAGTTATTTAATTGGCTGATGCCAAATTCAGGACACATCTGCTTGAGATTCTCATTGTGAGCTTCACGAACAGTGGGGTCAGCATGATGCGAATCCCTTGAAGGATTACTGCAAATATCATGCAGCTTTGGATGCAAATACAGGTATTGATCATATTTTACCTGGATTTTTGTTTTATTAACTAACTTGTCATCTTCTTCGGTTCGGGTTAGGGTTAGTGTTAGTGTTAGGGGTTGGGTACGCTGCTACTCATTTCGTCGACCTCCAAAGGATAACAGGCTGAGTCAACCCCACCTGGTGTTAATTCAGCCACTGTTAGGGTTAGCCAGCTGTTAGGCCATTTCATGGCCATCTTCCTGAGATTTGCAGGAGTCACCTGCACACGTCCTTAACAAGCAATCGTCACGAGACTGTGCAGGAAGTCTTTTGAGAATTTCAACAAATCTACCGTTCTTATTCATCAAAAATGTCATTATTCACTTTGCCACTCCCTTTATGTTGCTTGCCACCATTTTTTGTTATCAATATTTGCATTAGGAGCAATAAACATCACTGATGCTCGTCATTCATTCATTCCTAATGCAGAGTGTGGCTGTGATTGCATTGTTGCTGGGAGTGTGGATGGATTGCTGATGCAGTGCCCCTGTATGCCTGGGCATAAATTTGGAATTTGATCAGGGTGTTGACGATAACTCACCTATTCCTCACAAAATACGAGATCTTTTAGGTCCACCAAGTAATGCTGGCAGATGGGACGACCTGTTGAACGTCCATCCGAGGGATGCCGCACACATTGATGAATTGCCCTGCATGCTAAACACCAGGTTGACAGTTTGTAGCTGAGTTGGGATTCAAAGAATGGAAATGTGGAGAGGAGGAGATCAAGGAGATGGGGGAGGAGGACACAGGGGGTGAACATGCTGGATACATGCTCGAGGAATGGAAGAAACAGTGATGAAACAGAAATAGAATAAAAAATGAAAAATATGGGAGGAAAAAAAACATAATAGCCTGGAAAAACAATGTGGGTTTGAGCAGGGTTAATGAGGGTTGAAAACATCATGAGTGTGGATGGGGGATGATCGGTGGTGGTGAATAACGACTTTGAAGACCTGGGGGGAAGGATGGGATCGACCAAATTGAGGAAGTCAGTTTCACAGGAGAAAGAAAATGGAAACAAATGAATGGAGCATTGAGCCTAGATTCAGGGAGTTTCACCAGAATTGGGTTAATCACACACTGTGCGCACCATGCAGAAATATGGGGAGGAGGGTGTGACATTGGTGGTGGTGATGGGGGTGGGGGCAGAGCAAGGGTAGGGTGGAGAGTGCAAGACCAGAAAGGAGGTGGTAGAAGACAGAGAGACTAATGACCTGCCTGCAACGTGAGAGCAACAGGCCCAAAATCTTCATCGCAGAAGATTCTCATGACTTTGTGTCTTCATTTCCATGGCATCAATAAGTGCAAAGTGTGAGGTTGGGACACCAACCCAAAGAGGAGAGCAGTACTCCATCGAGCTCTGGATGAGGGCCCCTTGTAAGCTGATCAAAATGCAAACATGCCAAGGAAAGACTGGATGATGGATGATGTGCAGTTGCTGGCTGGCTTTGAGGGCCATGTTGGACACATGGTTTGTCCAAGAAAGATGACTGATGGTGAGGCCCAAACGTTTGAGTGACTGAAATTCTTCAAGAGGCTTGTAGTTATGAGTTCTCTGTTTCTGCACCACGTTTGTGTATTGCAGTGATGCTGGCTGATGTCTAAGTCAACAGAACGTGAATGACAGCAAATAATATTTTTAACAGCAGAAAACGGATGTGCAAGATTGACATTTATTTCAGATTTTAGGATACTTGTGCTGATACCATCTGGGCTTGTTGCAGAAACAGTCGAGGCTTGTCATAAACTTTTTTGTCTTCTCAGGTGAGAAAGACACTGTATCCGGGAGTGGTTTGGTACAAGAGGGGGAGAGTATTATGGAGAGAGTGCGAGCGTTTGGGTATATGACATTTGGAAGCGAACACAGAATTGAGGCATTAGGCTTTCTAATGAGCAGAGTCTGTGATGCCATTTGCAGTGGGTGTGGGAGGTGAGGGTGGGGAGGCGAGAGAGATTGGGGGTGGGGGACTGAGCATGCACTGGAGACTGACTTGGCAAGGTGCCACCAGGTCTTTGAGGAAGGAGACAGATTTGAAAGTTCAGCCGAGAGGATGGCCATATGTTTTCTAACAATCTTCTAAGAAGAGACACAGACTTGTGGGCTTTGTGGAATGATTCGAGTGTTGTTTGAAGGCAACTGCCTCACCACAGCTCGTATCTGGTGTTTTAGGGGAGAAAGGATAGGCATGTTGATTGGACATGAAGTAGGATAAATCTGTGTATAAGGTATTTGAGCAGGCTTTTGGCATTACATCAGAATGGCATCTTTACCGCTTGCACGTGAAATGAAAACTGGGGTTCAGCAATTGGTTCACTCAAACGTCCAAAAAACGTCACTTTATGATCGAAGAACAATTTCATAACAATTGAATGTTGTATTTTGAACATGAATCGGAAAACGAACCTGTACTTTAGCAGTACTTTGGCTTTGATTCTGTCCCGATCGCACATGAGCAGAGAGGGGTGAGATAAGTTTTTTTTTTTTTTTTTTTTTACTCGTTCTGCCTGCCTGGCAGTCAAATAAAATTGAAAATCATTGCAAACAGGAAACATACTGGTTCGAAGGAGATTGGGACCATACTCTGTGCAGAGCGTTGGTGCTGCCTGAGCAGTCTCCTTGGCTATTGGGCGCAATCCTGGACGGGTTGTCACTCCGACACAGTGTACCAACATGCTGGCACTCATTTTCTGAGGATGTCATAAAGAACCCAAACAACAGGCACGAAAAACGAATGAAACATGTTAGATAGGGTGGTGTAAAAGACGCTGCATCAATTGCCGTAAACTTCCAATTTGTTTTTCTACATCCTTTAAAATCTTCATTTTTATTTGAATTGAATTGTATATTTGAACACTGCAGAAGAAAAATCGCTTTACGGACAATTTCAAAACCCTTCTGCTTGGACAAAATATTACGGCATTGGACAAAATCATCCTGGTCAATCAAATTTGCAGCTCACAGACCCTACCCTGCCAATGTTCTTGTTTCTCAAGACAGTGTGGGGTAAGGTGTTCTATGAACTCTCTAGTTACCCTCACTAGAGAAGAGGGTATTACATTTGGGTCCATTTTGTTACTTGCAAAATCGGAAATTTTTCAAGGACATTGGTCAGTCGATTTTGTTAATCTGTCTGTCTGTTTGTCTGTCTGTATGTCACCCACAGGTCACAATTCTAAACTGATCATCGAGAAACTTTACCAAGTTGTAGAGGTAGTCTCAACTGAGAAGCCTATTGATTTTGAGGTCAAAGTTCATCCATCTTGAGGTCAATTTTCTAAAATCGTCAATTTACATCCTATTTACTTCAAAGTTTTTTTTTTATACCTTGTCGAGGCTCGTGTGAGAGCTAGCACACAACGCACAGCAAGGGGGGCATGAGACAAGAGGGGCAGGAGTGGGAAGGACAAAACAGTGGGGAACAGAGACATTAGGAGATCTGTGGAAGGGAGAGGGATGGGGTGGGGAACACAGGGTAAACAAGTTGAACAGGATTTGCATCGTCCATCACTGAATTTGGAAAGCAACAAATTTTGAGGTTAAAAGGTCAAATCGAGGTCAAACTTCTAAAATCATCAATTTCAATCTGAAATAATGAATTTTCTTCAAATTGACCTGAGCTTTGATAAAGATTGTCAATTTAAGTCTTAATGAAATGGACAATTTGATGCATCCATGGCATCCTTTAGAGAAGTGGGTGGAATTTGCAAGTATCGTGTTCTGAATGACGTATTTTTTGTTTGTTTATTTGTCTGCACACAACTTTAGTGTTTTTCTCCGTAACCAATAATCAGAAGAGACAAAATTTTCACCATAGGAGCGAGTTCTCACGTAGAATGCTGTAATGATAATTATGATGTCATAGGTCACGCATGGTGTGGCAGCCATGTTGGAAAAACGGAAAACTTTGGACCTCTGTATCTCTGAAACCGCATCAAGGAAGAAACTTGAAACTTCGCACGCGGCAAGTACTCCTCATGGGGAATAAGTGTGATTTTTTTTCATGGCATCATAGGTGCCTCCGTCATCACGTTATAACTGCATGTGTAGAATGCCAGATCTGATCAGTCTGAAAAATTTTGAGGGTCAGCTAGGGATAAAATGGTCCACAGAAAAAATTTGATGACATCATCGGTCACGTGATTTGGCAGCCATATTGTTTTTAATAAAAAAAAAACCTTCAAAAATCTCCTTCTCAAAAGTGGCTGAAGAACAAAGTTGAAACTTTATAGGTATGACTGCCTATCCATGAGGAAGAAAAGGTTCACACATATTATGTCATAGGTCACATGGTTTGGCAGCCATATTGAATTTACCTTCAAACCTATAAAAATATTCTTCTCTAGAATGGCTGGGCAGATCGAGGGGAAACCACGTAAATATTCCCCAATCCTTAGGGATACCAGGGTATTCAAGAATAATTTATGTCACATGGTCTGGCAGCCATATTGGATTGAGCAAAAAATCTTACAAAAATTCTTTCTCTTCAACCGCTTCATCACGAGACATGACACTGCACAATTATGATCTAGTAGTGATGGGAAATATATATATTTTAAAATTTCAACCTGATCAGACGCATGGTCTGGCAACCAGAGTTATTAATTTTTTTTTGATCTTGGTTTTTTTCATGCCATATGAAGAGCTATCACAACTGAGAATAAGTTCCTTGCATGGGTTGTAATGGACAAGTTATGGCAAAGAGGCCAACATGGTTTTAGCGGCCATGAACGCTCTTGTTTGGGCAGCTTCCCATTTCCAGCCAACGCCTTTCCTGAGGAGAAGATACAGAGGCTCGACGGTTGTGCTTAGTTGAGGCAGGAAATTACCAAAGTAGGTCAACATACCCAGGAATGCACGAAGTTCTGAAATGTTTTGTGGCATTGGTGCATTCGCAATTGCTTCAACTTTGCTCGGAGAGGGCAAAATGCCTTGACAGGAGATTTGATGATCCAGGTATTCAACTTCACGTTGTGACTTGCCAGTCACTCATATGTCGTCCTGGAATGTGACTGTCTTTCATACAGTTTTCAATAATGTCTCCATCTTGCATTGGAAGGTTGGTGCAGCAGAGTGGATGCCAAATGGGCATCTGTTGTACATGTAGAGTCCTCGATGAGTGTTGATGCATGTATAGGGCTTGCAATCATCACCCAGGTCCATTTGAGCATCGGCGTTGATCAAGTCAAGCTTAGTGAATGTCTGGCCACCCATGAGAATGGTGAACAGATCCTCTGCTTTGGGCAAAGGGTATCCATCGTCGTTTTGACAATAGCAATAGCGGTTGATCGTCGTTTTGTAGTCCTGACAAATGCGCACTGTTCCATCTGCTTTGAGTGTTGGAATGATAGGTGCTGCCCAGTCAGAGTACTTGACTGGTGAGATGATTAAATGACTCTGCAGGCGGTCACACTCACATTTGATCATTGATCGCATCTTGTAAGGCACAGGTCTAGCCTTATGGAACAATGGCTGAGCATCTGCAAAAACATGAATCCTCACTTTTGGTCCTGCAAAAGTGCCAACACCATCGCTGAACAGGCCAGGGTACTTGTTGAGCACGGTATCATACCCAGCATCAGAGTTGGGGAGTGAGGAGGATGGGAGAGTGAGGAGATGGAGGAAGTAGGGAGTGGGTTTGGGAGGAGGTAAGTGTGAGGGGAGGGGTTGTTGACATGCATTTGGTAGTGGGACTTGTGGAGAAGTGGGGGGGGGAGGGGGTCGTCCAGGATCTACCAAGATAGGGTGCATTAAAACGGCACCCTAATACAGCAAGTGGAGACCGCCGGAGATGTCCGTGGGGGGTGGAGAGGGGAGGGGGTTTGGAAGGAGATATGCGTGAGGGGAGTGGGAGGGAAGGCAGTGTGATGGAAGGAAAGGCAACGTGAGGGGAAAGGAAGGGAAGGCAGTGTCAGGCGATGGGAAGGGCGATAAAATGCACCCAAACAGCAACATCTTATTTTTAACCATCGGGTTCTCCACAAAAGCAGGTGGGAGGACTTAAACCCTATGGTATCTACCTGGCAAAGGGCTACCTGCATGCATTCTCACACAAGCAGCGACCTTTGCACTCCTCTGGTTGGCCCACTCTGAATCTGAATCTGATTTTGGCTCACTCCAAAATGATACACTCTGGGGAAGCAGTTTTAGATTCAAAACTGAACCATCAGTCCCTAATGTTGTCCTCATCAGAGGGGGTTGGTGGGGGGGGGGCGGCGTTGAGCAGGGAGAGGGGTGAGAGGGAGAGAGGGAAAGGATTGGAGAGGGAGAAAGAGAAGTGGTAGAAGGGTGAGAGAGAGAGGGGGGGATAGGCAGAGGGGAGGGGAGGGAGAGGAGGGGGGGCATTCCGGGAAGATGTGACGTCCAGTTTAAAGTCTGTCTGAGAGATGGCACACGCATTGATGAATCAACCTACCTATGAAACACAGGGACGACAGTATATAGCTGATTCAGGAGTTGAACCCAGGCTAGACAGCTTAGAGCAAGCATGTGTATGTCTCGGCTATCCTGCTGTGATGTGGTGACTTATTGCTTTGTTACAACTGAAAACATTTTTTACTCATTGTTATCATCCAACTTATTATGCCTTCCAAACTTTGGAAATGTCCCGATGTAGAACCCAGCTGCTGTATCGCCATAAAGGCTTGAAGAGTGCTCACCAATTGCCTTAACCATTCAAAAAAGCACTTCAATGGAACGGTTGAAGAAACTTTTAAAAATGAAACATTTCATTTTTTTATATGTATCTATCAATGCCGAAGTGACATGTCATACAATGAAAGATCATACAAAAGGGGGAAAGGTGGGAAAAAAAATAGAATTGAACTTTTTCAGGGAGCGAACCACCCCCTGATGTACTGCCCGAGGCACCGCATGACCAAATGCAGATTAAAGGGCCCTGAACTTTGTTCAAGTCGATCGATATATTCAGAGAGAGTGCAAATATTGTAGAGCTCTCACCAAGAGGCTTAAGCACTCAAGCAAGCACTCCATTGAAATGGTTGATAAGGAATGGCTGGTTTGGCAAGCGATTAGCAATCGCTGATCGGTTATGTAAACACCATGCACCTGAAGAAGCCCGGAATCTCAAGTGATGTCAGGTCAGGTCAGGTCAAATATGGAAGAATGTGCTGGAGCAGCACATCACTGTGTCCACTTTCTGCTGGTACAGAAAAGTGGACAGCACTTTCTGCTGCTGTCCACCTTTTATATGCAGTACTGGGCCTCTGTCCGGCCATCCCCTATGGCCTAGGCAAATGCCTGGGCCACCCCCTTCTCCTTGAGATGCCGATGTCCGAATTGGACAATTGAACACTTTTTTTTGCAGTCGGATCTACAGCTGAAGTCAATAAAGAAGTTTAAATTTTGAAATTTGGCTCAGATTAAGAGATTCTAGAGATTATGGCATGTGCGGAAATGAAATAAAGCCACGGATGCTGGCGTCTCTGGGCGTTTATCAGCATTACAATGTATCCAGCGATTCGTTGGTATGATGATCAGGCATTTGATGATATGAGTGACTTGAGTGACAAAAAACCCCACTTAATCATTAAGAAATTGTTGTGGCCTGTTCCAAGTCAAGGCATTATTGAGCAGCCCCCCCCTCCAAAAAAAATGGTGGCATAAGACTTGCGAGCTGACAGAGGGCTGACCAAGATGGCGGCACACCATCTTGGTAAGGCTTACTTTGTTTTTTTTGTGATGAGCACCTCCTAAATTATGTTCAAAAAGGGTGTTTAAATTAACCCAAATACCCAATTTTTATTCTTGCACCACCTTGGAGTTCCCTTAGTATGCAGGCAAAGTTTGGGGCTGTCAGGTTTTATGGTTTTGGAGTTATGGAGGAGACAGACGGACAGACTGACGGACACACACTGACATTTATAAGTATAGATATGAGAGTATTGATGACCTGTTGTATGTTTGCTACTTCGTTGGAGTGAAGCATGGGTGGCCAGAAGAGGGATGTTGAGCTGTAGAGCTGATTAATTGAGCACCTTCCATATTTAAGTGGATTACAATTGGGAGAACTGTACTTCTGTTTGTGCATGGGCTATGTTTGTAGATCTTGTGCAATCTGCTGCTATCCTGAGAGATTTGTTCTGTCGTTTTGAAGTTTTTGTTTATTACGTTCTGAAGTTGTGGAGGCCCAACTGGAGCTGGTATAATTGATGGCATAGTCGAGATGAATTGTTTGTAGGTTGTTAGACATGATTATTTGCGTTGCCCAAAGGTTGTACGAGTGAGTGCTTTGAGTGTTTTGATTTTATAGTCAGCCTTGGCTGTGTGTTTACCTGTGTGTTGTGTGAAGATCATGTGGGTGTCCAAGGTGATGCCCAGCAATGTTGGATGTCTGTTAAGAAAAAGTTCTTGATTGAAGAGGATAATCGTTCGATGTGCATTCAATTCAGGTGTCTTTGGGATGACGAAGGTGACAGAAGATTTTGGTGGAGATGCTGTCTTGATGTTCAGTTTGAACCAGTTTTCAAGATTGTAGAAGGGTGTTGGTAGCCTGGAAGAAATTGGAATGTTTTGAAGCAATGGTTTGATCATCTGCATATGATTGAAGTAGTGAGTCTGCTTTAGGGGTCAGGAGGTCATGGAGGAATAGATTGAAGAGAGACAGAGACAGAGACAGATAATTGTTTAGGGATGGTGTGGCAAGGCCTCATAAAGAAGGGATGGTGGAAATGGATTGGTGAAGTTATTTTTTTAAAGAGTTGATCGGGTTAGTCCATTACTATACCATACTGTATATGTGACCATGTGGGGCTGAGCATGGATGGCCAACAGAAATAACAGGAAGTGCAAATTGCTGTTGTCAATTACCCTGGGGACATCAAGCCCATTGTAATGCCATCCTTTGTTGATTCATCGATCATGAACTTGAACACCCCATGCACTTTGACCAATAAATACTTCTTGTAGAAAAACAGGAGATGATGGAGTAACAGCAGGCAAAATGTTTTACAATCCAGCTTCAGTTTCATTTCCATTTGTTGGGTACAGTTGATGACACCATGGTGGAAAACAATTTTGCTGCTCGAAGGGGATGCTTTTTCCACCCACAAGGCACCATGACAGGATAGATAGTCTGGACCACATGGCTCTTGTTAGTTGTGCGGATGGTATGTGCATAATGATTGCTGTCAGACAGGCCACCAAAGGTGGTGCAGATGCTCATAGCCTTATTGAACCCTTTCTCCACTGTGGCCCAAACCAACCCTCGTTTAGCATAGCAGTCTGATATGGCTGGCTTAGCCCGAGGAGCTTTCTTTATAGCAAGTCCAATCAAATGTTGACGTGGTTTTATATGCAGTACTTACAATGTTTGTGTAATATTTAGTCTCATGAATATGAGATTGTGGGAAACTCGAAGGGCAACCGTCCACCATTAGAAAAGGAAACCCAAAAGGGTTCTTCTGAAATTATTTTCTTTTTTTTCAGGTTGATTGATCGATAAAAATGTTAATGTGGTCGAATATTATATGAATAATTCTGCCGTTATCATTTTAAGACATTTTGGAAACAAATTTCCTGAAACTTACACATTAAAACTAGAAGTGCAACTCGGTAGAGCGCATATCTCCACCACATAACGCCTGATCCACGAGAACATATCGGTCCCAATCAATACTTTTTGAAATATCGTGCTATATATCATTTTTGGACCGATCTCTCGATGGTGAAGAATCATTGTAAAAATTAAATAATTCTCATATCCAGATCCGGATTCGGATCTTCACCAAAATTGAATCAGTACTTGTTGTGACACACTCAACCTGTCCACCAAGTTTCATCCGAATCCGTCCACAATTTTTTGAGATATCCTACACACAGACAGACAAACAGACAAACAAGAAAAAGACATCGTGCAGAGCACGATACTTGCAAAATCCACCCCCTCTCCAAAGGTTGCCATGGATACATCAAATTCTTTATTTCATTAAGATTAAAATTCACAATCTCAAGGTTCATGTCAATCGGATGAAAATTGATTATTTTTCAGAAGTTTGACCTTAAGTTGACCTTTGACCTTTTGTCCTCATAAATAGTTGGTTTCCCAATTCAGTAATACACCATGCAATTGCTGTTTAATTTTCAAGTCAATCGGATGAAAAATGACGATTTCAGAAATTTGACCTCAAGATGACCTTTCACCTTTGACCTCAAAATCAATAGGCTTCTCAGTTGAGACTACCTCTACAACTTGGTGAAGTTTCATGATGATCGGCTTATAATTGTGACCTGTAGGTGACAAACAGACAGACAAACAAACAGACAAGCCGGTAGGCGGCGATGGGTCGCCGAGCATGGAAACTATGATATAGAGCAAAATGGATGTCATATAGCGGATAGGGAATCACCTCAAGATTATGCATATGAAATCTCATCCAGTTCCATCTACTGATAACTACTCGGTCTCCATTTGAATGAAAAGTACCGAAAATGCGGTTTGAAATCGGAAATCCCCAAAGTTCGAGGGGGTGCTGTGGGTGAACAAAGATCTAAATCGAAAATCCAGCTCGATTGTTTGTGCACAATGTATTCCAGACGATTAGTGTGAATTTTCATGACCATCCGACCATAACCCTAGGAGGAGTAGCATTTGGCGCGAAGGCACCTCCAGCTCTCGCATATTATCGATTTTTGCACTAATTGACCTTTGACCCCTGACCTAAGCGAAATCGGTCAATATGTCCTGAGGCAAAGTTGTAGTACTCATTGAGTACCATGAACCTGCAAAATTCATTCGTATCGATGCACTCACCTGGTCGCGAGGGGGCCTTCAATTTTCGTCAATTTTCACGCATACCCTAATTGTAGGGGGCGCTGTGGGTAAAGTATTCCATATATCACAAAAACCGGAATATATTTGATAGAGCATCACCTGTAGATCATTCGTGCCAAATTTCATAACCCTACGTGGGATAATGGCTTTCGGAATTGATTTCGCGTGAACGGTACCGATTTTGAAGGTTTTTCCGTTGTTGCAAGGGAACCAAAGCGTCCCGAGCAACCATCACAATTTCCGAAGCACGAGGTCATAAGATGTACCGACCACCCGAGTTTGGTCAAAATCCGCCCACGTTTACTATGCTGATGACAAACGAACAAACATCCAAACAAACATCCAAGCAAACAGACAGAATTACTGAGAATAAGGGTCACCTATTTCGGCGACCCAACAAACAGACAGACAGATTAACAAAATCGACTAACAATAAACTTGAAAAATCTTCGATTTTCACAGACAGAAAGGGGTGAAAACATAACTTCCTTCACCTTCGGTGGCGGAGATAATAAATAAATAACCTTTGATTTGCTCTTTATACTTCTGCCAGTCTAATAACCATTGAACTAAAAACTAAACAAAGTTGTCATCATTATTCCAACATTTTTTGAAAAACAACAGGAGGATATTGTAATCGGCTCTCTCTGTCCATCTGTCCGTCCGTCATGCTTTCTCCTCCTAAACGGTTGGGCAGAAATTCACAAAACTTGGTAGGTAGGATCATCACATGGAAAGGAGTAAGAGCAGCATCATTTTGCCCCTACCCCCTGGAGCGAGGTCAAAGGGTAAAAATGCAATTACATGGACATTTTTATAAATGAAACTGTGTGCAATAAACATTGGGAGACGCATGAAATATGTGACGATTTTTGTGATTTGAGTTGCGGTTCATGCCCCATGGGGTGGGGACTTTGGGTCACAGGGGTCAAAACGAGAAAACATTTGAAACTCAAAATTTGATATTGGGTCATTTCTGTTGGAACTTTTTTGCCATGATTCTACCTTGCTTTAGGCGGGAAGCGTAGGGATTTGCGATGGCATGCCACCGACTTTGCTCTAGGTTAAAACTGTGCAAACGTTTATGGTACACTATGGATAATAATAAAAAATTTGTTTCATGAATGAAGGAAGACCGATCTAATTATACAGGATGTTGAAGTACACCTCACGTGAGAGAAAATGGAGGAATCATTGTGGTGTTCTCATTTTTCCAAGCAATATTAAAAAAAATGCAGAATCAAGGCTCGTGGAAGGTAGAACTCGGAGTGGATCACGACACAACAGAACAAAAGGAGCTGTAGAGAGAGGGGGGAGAGGTGTGAGGGGGAGGGGGTGGTTGTACACCAACACGTTGGGATTGAGGGATAAGATTGGGGGAGTCTTGGGCAAACAATGGGTGTGTGGGGAGGAATGGGGTGGACAAGCCCCACTCCCAAGAAAAGGACGCATTGGGTGGACAAGATGAATACAGAAGGAAATACTGGAAATTTGGAAGGAAGAGGGCTTGGGGTGGGGTGTGTGGGGGTCAACGAGGGTAGAAAAGATCAAGGTGTTGGATTGGGGATGATATGAGATGGCGGTGAAGAGCCGTCTTGAAGACCTTGAGATGAAAATGAGATTGAAGAGAATGTGGAAGTTGATTCCACAGGTGGGGGAAAAAAAGGAGGAAAGATCGATCTGAGTTGAGGTGAGCAGAGATCCTGGATTCAGGTAGTTTCAGCAGAAGGGGGTTGATTGTGGACTGTTTGAGCCCTACAGAAAACTGGGGTTGGGGGGGGGGAGATGGCAAAGTACAGAAAGAGCAGAGGGTGCAAGACCAGGAAGGAGGCGATATAAGACAAAGAGACCACCGACTTGTCTGCGATATTTAACGAAACCTTACTTTATGCCAAGCAAACTGATGAAAAAAAGGGCTTCTTATCAAGGTGTGCGCATAACATCAACACGATAGTATTAAACAAACCATTAGCAAAAGTTGCTTGTCGATGACATTTTGTTCTCTGCAGTAAAAGGAAATTAAAATTTTTTTCCCCTCAAATGTCAAAAATCAAGAACAATGCTTTTTTCCTCCCCGACACTATCGCCCCATTCAGCCTGGCTTTTATGAAGTGACACGGTCCTACTTGTACACCTGCGGAGGGCTTCGATTGCTTGGCAATAGATAAGATGCCCTCGCGTTTGGTCCGGATGGGCCAAGTCAATATCTCTGTGGGGGAAAAGACTTCGTTGATAGGAAACATCTCGTGGCTAGTTATTGTCCATCGCTGTTATGAAAAGATGCTTTTCCCCGCATTTGAGTCTTGACAACGGAGGAAAGTCTAATTTTTTTGGTGCACAGGTGAGATTCAAAGGGCAAAATCTTCAAAATCTTCAAAATGCTGATATTGTTTTGCGCAGGATGCAGTTTGGTATTTGTGATTTGAAAAACAGATTCTCAACCTGTGCTCTTGCTGGTTGTGCCAAAGGTGTTTCGATAATGCAGGTGTATGTTAGGAATGGAGGAATTTAAAAAAAAAAATATTTAATTTCAACGAATGGCTAAATTTATATTGAAAAGTAATTTATTCGCAATTTGTTACAGTGTCTGTGTTTCCGCACAGAAATCTCTCGCTCCATGCTGCTCTCTCATTATCAAAGGTAATCTCTATTTTCATTTGTTTTAATTGGTTCATATTGAAGTGTATTATTCCTGCTGGTTCCTGGGACTGAGTGCAGCTTTATAACAAATTCCTTCGATTTGCAGATCAGGGCTCATCGGTGCTCCCGCTCTGATATGCCGAGTGGATGAGAATACAATATGAGATATTTTATTGTTGCCTCATAACCTGGCTGCCTTGTAAATTTGCTAATAGGATGCAGCTTATTGTATGCTCCCGCACCACATAAAGATCACAATCTAATAGAAGTAATGTGCTTTCAGATTGTGGGATTTGCATGTGTCATATCAAACTGTTAATCGTGTGGAGACAGAAACGCAATTTAAAATGCATATAGCGTGCCCTTACTGCGAGTCGTAATTTTATTCCCAGCAAAGAATATATCTTTCATGTCCTGCTATTGGTGTCAAATAATATGATTGTAGAAAGGCTTCTGTGGTGAGTTTAGGCTTTCGGGCTTGTAACAAGCGTTGGTTGTTATCTCCCCCTCCATATGTGGGTTTGGGAAGGTGGAACGAAGCCCTCCCATGTCTTAAAGTATCCACCTCTGTAGTGTGTGTGTGTGTGTGCAAAATTTGGCTTTATGTCTGTAACAAGCCCCTTATGTCTCTGCATGTTGTGAGCAAGAGGTCAATAGACGTCCGTGTCAGGCTTGGGGAGTCATGGATTCACTAGATCATGGGGTGTGGTGCTGTTGGTTCCTGAGTGGAAGGACGAAAATCCGAGTCTTTAAGTCCTTGGTGCTTCCAGTCTGGCTCTAGGAATTTGAGATTCAGACTCCGACCAAGGATCTCAGATGGAGACTTAACTCCTGCGGTACCAGTTCTCTTTGGAGAATCCTTGGCTATCGCTGGTTGCATTTTGTGTCCAATGAGCGGTTGCTGAGAGAGACTCAAATGAGATTTGTTACCTGCATAGTCCGTGAGCGTCAGCTGCGGCTGCATGGACATGTGGCTTGTTTTCCTGATGCTGATCCTGCTCACCAGATTCTTTCAGCGAGGGAGCCCCGTGACTGGAGGAGGCCAACGGGATGACCTCACGGTTGCAGCAGGTTGATCAGCATCTCAAGGAGTTGGAGATGGGCAGACTGGGGCTCCTGGAGTACTGGTGGATCATGGAAACAGCTATGCACTGCTCTGGCACACACTCTCATACCTGAGTTAGTCTGGATTGGTGCTTTGCAAGTAGGGTGCGGCTGTCGGATGGACATTAACCTGTGGACCTGCCTGCGAACATTATTTGGCGGATATTGAAAATCCAAGTGTTTTCATTTTTTATGAACAGTAGACGAGTTATCGTCAGTATCCTTAACAATGTCGAAATTCCTGCCTTGACTTGCAGTCTTTTCCATTTAACTGCTTTGGCAGGTCTGAATCTGCCTTTATGCAAAGTGAATGGAGAGAAAAAGGGATTTGCAGAACAGACACTGCCTGTTGGTTAAACCAAAGAATTCCAGAAAAAGTAAATTTCAACATTTGACAGTAAAGAATTCATCGAACACCTTACTCTGCACAGTCTTGATTAAAAAAGGACATGGGGATGGTCTTCGAGCGGAAAGTTTGATTGGTCGAGACGTAAAATGCCGAAATATTTTGCCCAAGTACTGCTATGGACATGTGGCTCAAACGGAAGGATTTTGAAAGTGGTTAAAAGGCGATTTGTGTTCTCCAGTGATCAAGTGTATCATAAAATTTAAATAAAATAAATATTTTAAAAGTGGTCGAAATGTTTGTTTTTTTTCCAGAAGTTAACCGCCATTGATGTAGCGTCTTTTGCACCACCTTATTTAATACTCTGCATTAATTACCTGTGCCTGTTGTTTGTGTCCTTTATGAAGTCCTTAAAAACATGACGTTTCCTGTTTGGAAGAATTAAAATTTTTGTTTGACTGCCAGAGAGGGAGACAAGAGTTAAAAATAAAATAAATCTCACTCCTCTCTGCGCATGCACGAGCGGGACGACTTTCGAGCCAGATTTCAGATCAACAACAGGTTCATGCTCTGATTCATGTTCAAAATATGACGTTTCAATTTAAATGAAGGAGCTCCTCAATCATAAACTCACGTTTGTGGACAGACAAACAAGGCAACAAAGTGAACCAATTGCTTCACCTTGCTTTTCGCTTGGTGCGTGCGTGTTAATGAGCACGTTCTGAAAACCAGCCTGATGTCCGCAGCCTGATGGAGTACTGCTCTCCCCTCTGGGCTGGTGCTCCTGCCTCGCACCTTTCTCGGCTTGACGCTGTGGAAACCAAGGCATTTCGGATCATCGGCATCTCCCGCGATGAGGCTGAGTCTTTGGGCCTCTCATTCTCTCACCGCAGGTTGGTCGGTGGTCTTTCTGTCTTCTACCGTCTCCTCTCCAGCCTCGCCCCCCCCTGCTCTCTCTGCGATTTGTCCGCCACCACATTTTCGCAGGGCGCTCAAGGTCCGCCAACAAGCCCCTTCTGGTAAAACTACCAAAATCACGAATCACTACTCACCTTCACTCTTTCATTCCTCTTTTTTTCCCCACCTTTGGAATAAACCCCCACACACTCTTCAAAGCCATTATTCCCTCCATGCCTTCAAAACAGCTGTTCACCACCACCTCTTATCATTCCCCATCCAATTCCTCGATCTTTACTACCCCCGATAATCGACCCAAGCCCACCTCCTTCAAATTCCCTGCTTTCCTTCCTGAAAGTCCCTGTAATGTCCATCTTCTATTCCCCATGTTCCCCGTCCCATCCCTCTTCCTTCCACAGATCTCCTAATGTCTCTGTTCCCCACAGTTTTGTCCTTCCCACTCCTGCCCCTCTTGTCTCGTGCCCCCCTTGCTGTGCGTTGTGTGTTAGCTCTCATATGAGCCTCGACAAGGTGTACAAAAACAACAACAAAAAAACAACCAGTGTACCGAGGTGATGTTTGCCAAAAGTCACCTGATGGATTTGCAAACTTATAACATTGCGATTATGAGTATAGTGCAAAAAGGTAGTTGGCCAACAGAACATGTTTGAGCATTTTACAGCTAAAAGTGACCTTTTAAACACAATTTCCAGGAAAATGTAATTTGATGCTCTTTGCAGATAAACATACTCGGATATGGAAAAAAAAGGGGGGGGGACGAGGTCCTTGCTGTGCAATGCTCCTGATTTATCAGCATGTGTACTTTCCCAAATGCATTTGAATCGAACTTTCTCACACGTTGTAATTTCACTCCATCAACACCAAACATGTTGCATGAAACATATAATGCGTTATACTAAACAATTCCACAAAGTGCCTTTACCAGATTATACAAATGTGTGTGATTTTCACTCAAGTGGTAATTTGTGACAGCTGAAGTACACTTTTGTTTGTGTTGTGAATATGAATCTATTTGTGTCTAGAATATCCTTCTTCTCCCCACCCACCTTCTCTGCAAGACTAAGGTTAAATTGACAGTGAGGTAGCAGAGCAAGAATTGGATAAATCCAGCAAGGGAATAAATGAAGAGGAAATGGAGGAAACACTGAAATCAGCAGATAAGAGGAATGGGTTAGGGGGTAATAAAGGGCTAATGGGGGTAATAAAGATCATGCGTCATGATGGGGAATGACAGGAGGTGTCGGTGTACTGCCTTACTTGAAGCCCTGGAGGGAAGAGTGAGGCACAAATCTTTGAAAGGTGGTTTTGTCGACTGAAGAGGTGAGGAAAGAGTTGGGCCGGTGTGCAGTCAGCCTGGAATTTGTAATAGACAGGGAAGGTCTGAGAATTGAGAGAGTAGAGGGAGAAATATGGGAGAATTCTGTTTCTGATGTAACATACTCTGTTGTTTATAACATACATGTAACATACACCAGGATGACAGTTTATTTCTGGGTTGTGATTGAAATCCAGGTCATAATAGTATGTCCTTGTATAAAAAAAAATAATTATTTATTTATTTTGGACCAGCTTGCCTCGTGTTGCCACTATTTCGTCACACAAACAATCAGGTTCATTTGCATCTCTGGAGGGTTAAATTGTAATGTTTTATAACTGGTATGTGATTCGCCCCTGCTGGGCTGTATTACAAGCTGGCAACAACTGCTCGGGCTGTATTACAAGCTGACAACAACTGCTGGTGTAATAGACTGAGCAAAAGATTGGCAGATGCAGTTCAACACAGGAAAATGTAAAATGTTGGAGTTGGGTAAGAAAAATGGAAATCAGACCCCCAGCTTGAAGCAAAAAGGGACAGGGCACGAGTGTGGCACAAACTGGCAGATTTTGCACAAAAGGAGCACAAATTTGATAAACAACGAATGGCATTTTCACCTATTTGTTCTCACCGTGTACATGAGCACAACCTTGAACTGATTGGCCGGATTCAAATTTCAAGGCAATCAGATGGAAATTGAAGATTATAGAAATTGCACCTAAGTTGTTGACCTTTGGCCTATGTTGACCTTTTGGCTTATGCTCACCTCAAAATAATTGGTGGTTATATTCAGTGAGCTGATATCAAAAAAATCCTGTTCAAATTTCAAGTCAATTGAAAGAAAATTGACAAAGGTCCATGTTGACCTTTTGGCCCATATTGACCTCAAAAATAGTTGGTTGAAATTATTATTATTTTTATACCACATCGAGACTCGTGTAAGAGCTAATACACAGAAGCATATAACAAGGCAGGAAAAAAGAGGGGTGGGAGAGGGAAGCACAAAACAATGCGGAACAAAGACAATTGGATATCCATAGAAGGGAGAGGGATGGGGTGGAAAACACGGGGTAAACAAGATGGTACTACAGGGGCTTTCAGGAAGGAAAACAAAGAATTTGAAGGAGGTAACAGCTTGGGGTGGATTAACAGGGGAAGAAAATATCAATATTTTGGATGGGGGAAGATAGGTTGTGGTGAACATCTGTTTTGAAGACCTGCATGGAAGAGTCGGATTGAAGAGAGTGAGGGAGTTTCTTCCAAAGGCAGGGAAAATGAGGAATGTAAGAGTGAAGGTGACCAGTGATTCGTGATTTTGGTAGTTTTACCAGAAGGGGGTTGCTGGTGGACCTTGAGCGCCTTGCAGAAATATGGGGAGGGGATACATCACAGACAGAGTGGGGGGGGGGGATGAGGCCAGAGAGGAGACAGTAGAAGACAGAAATACCACCGACGTTCCTGTGGTTAGAGAGTGAGAGGCCCAAAGATTGAGCCTCACCGCGGGAGATACCGACGATCCTACAAGACTTGATTTCCATAGCGTGAAGCCGAGAAAGGTGAGAAGTGGGAGCACCAGCCTCGAGGGGAGAGCAGTACTCCATCAGGTTGCAGACAAAAGCTTTGTATGTGGTCAGGAGCTCAGGTGTGCCAAGGAAGGATTTTGCATGACGGAGGATTCCCAGTCGGCGACTGGCTTTGGAGGCCAGTTTGGAAATTTGTCTTTCCCGAGAAAGATCATGGCAGATAGTGAGACCCAGAAGCTTGACTGAAAGGACTTCTTCAAGAGGATTGTTGAGAAAGTCGATGGGGGTTTTTTTTTCTTCCAGATGGTCCTTTTGGAGAGACATCTTGAGAGTGTGAGATTTGTCAGGAAGTTACAGAACAAGTTTCTTGTTTCAGGGCGTTTTGTCAATTTTTCACAAGTTTATCCCTATTTAAACTTCGAAAATATCACATTATTATACATGGATCAGTGTTCAGCTGCTCTGACTCCACCCCGATGCATGGACATCCGGTCTGACTTCACCTCAATAAAATCATGTGCTGCCATTGCACGAAGCAGCACAGATTGGCAGCCCTCAGGCCTTGGCCAAACTGGGTGTTAGTCCATGGCCCAGTGCAATTGGAATACCAGATGTATCACCACGATGTATTATATATGCAAATGAGCCACACACATGTTTTTGTTTCATGTATGTACATCGGGTTATTCACCCCTATTGGACTTGGTCTGAAACAGGGGCTTATGGATTTGGTCTCAATTTTCGTGTGTGCATGTGTGCGTGCACGCGTGCATGCATCCGCAACCATACCTCAGACATGTACGAGCCAATTTTATTCGTACTTGGCACAAAGACAACACATGATGGTATACATACACACATCATGTTCTTTCGACATCAAATCAAAGATGGCTGACTGCTGGCCATTTTAGTTGTAAAAAAATATATACCGGTGTCGAACACATCCTCAACGATTTCTCCAACATGCATTTATCGATCATGTTCAAACATGCCATGCAGATAATGAATGATGGCTTACATAAGCACACCATTTTTTTTTAAATCGAGATCAGATTCAAGATGGCCAACTGGCGGCCATTTTAGTTGTTAAAAAAAACCCGATGTTGAACACGTCCTCAACCATTTCTTGGACATGCATTACCGATCTTGATCAAACTTGGCATACAGATAAGAAATGATGGTATACATGAGGACATCATTTTGTTTCACGATGGGATCGATGATGGTTGACTGGTGGACATTTTATGAGAAAAACAACCTGATGTTGAACATGTCCTCAACCATTTCTCGGATATGCATTTTACGATGTTGTTCAAACTTGGCAAACTGATAAAGAATGATGGCTTACATGTGCCTGTCATTTATTTTCGAGACCAGATCTAGGATGGCCGACTGATGGCCATTTTGTGACTTAAATGTGCACCCAACCATTTCTCAGACATGCATGGTCCGATTTTGTTCAAACTTGGCAAAGCACAGTACATGATGACGCACACGTGACCTTCACTTTATTTTGAAATCTGATCAAAGATGGCCGACTGGTAGACTGGCGGATATTTTAGTTGCACATAAATATTGGGCTAACCCTTTAACTCCAGAGAGCAAAATTATTAAATAAAATGGGGACTATGACATTTTATGTCTTTTTTACTTTCTTTAATATGAAATAGGCAAAGCCTTTTGAAACGAACGAAACACAGTGCGTAAGAAAGGTTCTTCTTCCTCCTTTTGGTTCCGGTATCGGCTCGAGCGTGTGTTGAAACAAACCAATTTTTAGATCCTCGTGGAGGATCTCTAAGTCTTACTCACGTTGTTGTTCTTCATCTTCTTCTTGTGAACTTTTTTGTTTCACAGCCTACAGTTTTCATCGAAACTTACTGAAACTTGGCATATATATGTGTAAAAATACCATGCGCAGACAGTAACCATCTCCGATTTCGAAAATTCCTCCTAGAAAAAAAAGGTATGACGTCAAAATATCTCCGCTAATGGAAATCGCCGAAAAAATTATCTCCGAAACTAGGCAAGCTTTTTGAATTCTGTTTGCGGGAATCGAACAGGGCATTAGCAGAGATGAATTACCGCACATACGATACATCACTATGACGTGATATCAATTTTTATGACGTCATTCCTATTTTTTGACATTTTTTTGTTTCACAACCCAGATTTTTCATCGGATCTTTGTGAAACTTGCCATGCATATGCAGAAAGCCCACGCGCAGGCAGTACCCATCTCCGATTTTGGAAATTCTTCCGAGAAAATAAAGTTGACGTCATAATATCGCCGCTAATGGAAATCGCCTACACCATTATTTCCGAAACTAGGCAAGCTGTTTGAATTTTGTTTGCGGGAATCAAGCCGGGCATTAGCACAGATAATTTATCGCAAACCTGATACATCCCAATGACGTCATATTCGTTTTTATGACGTCATCATTAAGAGGATGAGGATCTTAGCTCATTTGAGTTTGTTATCTCCGGTTTGTTATCTTCGTTGTCTCTATTGGTTTCCAGTTTACAAAATATATAAGTAAATTAAAATTGCTTTTCTTTTTATTTTGCCCATTGGACCCAAACAGGGTGGGATATAAAGGTTTTTTTCTTCTTCATTGAGACTGGTAAGGGATATGCAATTGCAAAGCAATACTCTTGTTTTTCATCTTTTTGTTTGGGCCATTGCTCTGACAAAATGTTTTTGAACTTATTTTATGGTAGAGATCGATATATTTTGCTTTCTCTGACTTGTAATGTGCTATTCTAAAGCAGACTGAAGAACAATATGATGATAATGAGGAGGAAGAAGAAAAAGAACGAGTGGAATGAAAGCCTCAATACCTGTGAGGGTGTTTTTTTGTTTGTTTTTTTTTTTTTTCCTGGGAAGAATTTAATAAGTTGCGGTGAAGAAAAATATTTTGAATGTCGTGAGGCTAATGAGTTATCGACGCAGCTGAGACTCCTGGGACAGCATCATCAGGAATCCGTGCGCTGAATTGTCGGTGCTCTATTTTCCTTCACTTCATTTCACCTGGGAATACTGTTGGTCGTGATGGCCATCATCATCTGTTCAGTGAATCTCAAGATGCGTTTGTGAAGTCAGTTGTAAATACTGTACTTCGAGAGAGACGTTGTTATAAGAGCCATGTTCATTTGTGTTCTTATCTGACTTGTTGTTTCAACTGGATATTGTGATAACAGCACTTGGTCAGGTCAGGTCAGGTATGTGAGCTTGCACCAGAGCAGCGTGTCAGCACTTGGTGATGTAGTTCAACACAATAATATTTTTTGAGTAACACCCGAGCTATGCTGCAAATGATGCTGCACCATGGTGTTGGCTTCATGGTTGAGGTGGCTGGCTTAAGATATTAGGGTCTTGAGTAATAGAACCCTGTTGTGCCGTTAAAATAGCACCCACCAGGTTGCTTTACTCAAGCTGTCATCCTTCAGAGGTCGGCGAAATGAGGATCAGCTCACTGAGAAGAATGAGCCATTCGAGTGTCCTGCGATGGAGTGGTGACCCATCCAGAATTGTGCTCCTGAGCCAATGGAAAACCGTGACGAAGTTTTTGTATTCCTGGCTGAATGATTGCAAAGTGGAGTTGAAATGGGACCATCAGTTTTCAATTCCTGGTGTTATTAGATTCTTGATTGCAATTATTTCCAGTTCCTTGGAAGAAATACAAACGATGAAGAACATAAATTGGAATATAATTAAAATCCACTGTATACTCTATCAAGAAGCCTGGTTGAGGTTTAATGGTTTAGTTAGCTGGCTAAAGATTTGAAGGTCCTGAGTTCAAACCCTTGTTGTGCTGTAATGAACACTATGTGGGTTGATTCAATCTGTCATTCTTCTGAGGTCAGCAAAATGAGCACCAGCTCTGGAAAAAGTGAGCCAGTCAAGTCCTCTTGGTCAGAGTGGTGACCTGTCCAGGATGGTGCCCCATCCATCCATCCATTGGGACCATACTCTGTGCAGCGCGTTGGTGCTACCTAAGCAGTCTTCTTGGCCATTGGACACAATCCTGCATGGGTCGCCACTCTGACACAGGATACCAGCAAGTGGCACTCATTTTGCCAACCTCCGAAGGATGACAGGCAGAGTCAACCACACCTGGTATTAATTCAATAGCCATGTAGGATTTGAACTCGGATCTTAGGATCTCAAGCTCACTACGCTAACCATTCTAACAATTAAGCCAACACCAGGCATATGGTGCCCACCAGTCAATGAAACTGCCTCACCAGCCCGATGAATGCCGAACAGCATGAAAGGAATGGTTATTGTTATTAATTATTATTATAATTGTGAAACTCCAGCATCTGGAGTTCACTTTAAGGTGCATTGTGCGACTTTGTTGGGAGAACATTAAAAAGCCAGCATCACACGATGGCGATTTAAGCCCTCGGGTTCTCCTAATACCACACATCAGGCCAAAGCAGCTCAGCCGGTGATGATGTTAACCAAATCACAGCAATTATTGCCCAACCCAGTGGATAGATAACGCCCAGGGCTATTCAACTAGCCCTTCTGACTTTTATTTCTTTCTCTTAAAGATTTGCTTGCAGTTTTTCTGCTCTTCTCATGCTTCCAAGATCTTTTTTTTTCTTTTTCTTTTCTTCTCTCCCAATATCCACATTGTTAATAGCTTCCCATCAGATGGCCTCAATTGTAACCATCTTTTAAGAGCAACGACATTGTAACGGCTTTGCCCAGCTATTCTATCCACTTGCATTGTGCAAAGCTGGTGTCTCGACTAAAGTTATGTACCATAAAAAAAATCAAAAAAAATCCGCACAAGTACAGCGAGGATAACAGCCATGGGTGATTTTCTGTTTCGATAGTCTCGCCATGAAGAATGCTCATTGCCTTGAAGCATTGCTGCCTTGCTTTTTCTGGATCCCTGATATTGCTCATTATTTATGCATAAACAAGGGAGTGAAAGATGGATAACAAGAACATTATAGAATTAATGCGCATGTGTGGCAGTTAGCAGCTTTAAAGGCTTATTGAAGGCAGCTGCAGCCCAGAGGGAGACGAGGCATCATTGACAAATTGCAGCTTTCTTCCGCAAGCTGCCACTTTTGCTTAATAATGCGTTGATGCTGTATTCTCTACAAGCAAAATGAATGTGTGCACCTGGTCTTTCAAATGCCCCTTTAATTTCCTGGAAACCAGGCCTTTTGCGATTATTGTCCAAGTTTGGCCTGACTGAGATGGTGCGGAGGTGGCACATCTATCTGAACTGGGTTCAGCTGCCAAGCTGACTAAACCGGTGGATCGCGGCTTCACAGGTGCGTTGTTGCATCTCAAGGTATGAACCTTAACTTGGGTGTCTCTCGTGCTCGCATGAGTTGGTGGACATGAAAGATCCCACGGTGTATTTCGCGAATCGGAGGGAACTTATCATACATTTCCGAGTCACCATTTCGTGAAAAGTCTAGGGCCGAAAACTGAGAAGAAGAAGAAGAAGAAGAGGATATTATTCGGTGACTGTGTTCAGCCTTTAATGACAACTCTGCCATATCAAACTACATTGCACTGAATTTTTATGCAACACATCAAGACACAACAAAAATAGTTTATGAACCTGTTTGGGGTACATAAGGATGTCATATTATTAGCTCGCCTGTTTGAAGAACAGAGAGCTATAGCGATACCCCCGGCGTGAGCGTCAGCGTCAGCGTCAGCGTCAGCGTGAGCGTGAGCATGAAAATGTTAAAGTTTTTGGTGCAAGCTATTTAGAAGCTTGCCATTCATTAATATGTGTACTAGGATGCTGATATTTGGCATGGAGGTTCCTTTTGGGTATATTATTAACGTCGTGAAGTTGAAATTAAAAAAATTCAAATGTTTTAAATTTTTGACCTGTTTTGAACTTAACTTTTTTGTAGCACATTAACGTTAAAGTTTTTGTCGCACATTAACGCTAAAGTTTTTGGTGCAAGTTATTTAGAAGCTTGCCATTCATTAATTTGTGTACTAGGATGCTGATATTTGGCATGGCGGTTCCTTTTGGGTATATTATTGATGTAGTGAAGTTGAAATTAAAAAATAATTTCAAATGTTTAAAATTTTTGACCTGTTTTTGAACTTAACTTTTTTGTAGCACATCAATGTTAAGGTTTTTGGTACAAGTTATTTCGAAGCTTTCCATTCATTAATATGTGTACTGGGATGCTGATATTTGGCATGGAAGTTCCTTTGGGTATATTATTGATGTAGTGAAGTTGAAATTAAAAAATAATTTCAAATATTTGAAATTTTTGACCTGTTTTGAACTTAACTTTTTTGTTGCACATCAACATTAAAGTTTTTTCCTTTCTAATGATTTCATCTACCACACTATTTTTTACAGATTACAATATACAAATACATATATTGCTTTAAAATTATTTGGATCAGACTTCACTGCAATGCTTCATAAAAAATATTATTAGACTAGTCTTTTAAAAACGATAAATGTATAAACAGGCGAGCATTGGGTGGCTTTGACACCAACTCTCTGGTTATTATTAATGTTATTACCAATGTGTCCTTGGGAGACCGAGTGAAACAACAAGTGGTGTAGGATGAATGTTGTGCAGGAGAAGAAGGATGCGATAATTATTCATCATCGTCTCACTGAGTAACATCTGTCAGAGGTGATACCGGCATGAGCTGCTACCACGTTGAAGTGAGTGGGTTTGGCACTTGAGGGAAAGACTTACCAAGAACCTGTTTCACAGCAATATGATATAACACCAGTTATTGATTTAAACCATTGTTATTTCCCCTTTAAATAAATGGTAACATAGGTAGGGACTATTTTATGTGGCATCCAACGCTTGATCTGGGAAAGGGGGGGTGGGGTAACAAGTGAGGGGTTATCAGGATGTGCGTGTCAAGGGGTAGAAGTTGAGAGATGCAAGTGTGTGAGCCCTCACTCTGGAAACTGAGTTTCCTTTCAGGATTTGAAGTTCAGCAAAACGAAAAGGGACATCGCAACCAGGGAGGAGGGAAGGGTTGAAAGTCTGAAGAACAGAATTGCTGTATGGACGTCACGTGACATCGGGCATCGGTTTAGCGAGCAATGCAGGAAATCAAGTGAAGGTGTGTGATGGAGAAGCAGCAGTATGGGAGAGATGTGCTTGGGATGAAACTTTCAAAATTGTAATTTTAAATAAGTGTTGCGTCGTAAAAGGGAGGGGTGATGAAGAAGATTGTGGGAAGAATAATATATGAAATGTTGAGCAGATTGAGGAATATGATGAAGTGTGAGGCACTATACTCATCAGTGGGGGGTCCTTTTGGACCGGAAGTCGAGACACTCGATATTGATCCAACAGATCCAACATAAAATGAAGAAGAAGATGTGGGAACTGATTTATGAAATGATTCGCAGTAAAGCGTAAGGAACTAATGACAACAGTATAATTTGATAAATTGGCAACAGCGCACATAGCTCTGAGGTTCTCACGGAGCCAAGAAGACCATGAACAATCACGAAGCAACCGCAATCAAAAATCGAACTTAAAACCGACAGTAGTATATTGTTTGGGGGTCACGCGGTCATGAGGGGAGTACTCGGACCCACTTCCCTGCCGGTGACCCTGAAGCAGACGAGCTGCAGATAACTCCGTGGGTGTTGGGTTTTCTAGGTAACCACGGACACCACGCCGTCTGAGATGCTTAATTTCGACAGGATCCGGCGTCTAACTCCGCTTTACCTCCCTAGCAAAATCAATCGTCCCCAGATGGGGAACCGTGCTCTCAATGCTCTACTGCTGTCAATCAAAATGGCCAAGCGATACCGTAAGTGGAGCCTTGGTTAATAACTAACCATAATGAAATGTCTAGACAGAACTCACTGTCACAAGAACACACCGTCGTCTAACCAATGAAGAAAAGACGATCGGGCAGTTTGGAAACAGTTTATAAGGACCAAAAGGACATGGATTACAGGCAAACAGAGTTCACAAGAGAAAGACCTTTCCTCTTAAGCACATCAGCCCACTTAGTTAGTCATCTTAGCACCTTTCTATGCACATAGGTGCTTCATACACTCCGGGAAACGAGAGAAGGAAGGGTGATAGACAGAAACCACAATATATATATATATATATATATATATATATATATATATATATATATATATATATATATATATATAATATATGCATGTATGTTCTCTGTGCCCTACAGGCAATCTTGTACCAAGCATGCAACACGTTCTTCTGACGCATACCTTTATTGGCGGGGTATAGGCAAATGACAGCTCTGTGGAGGCAAAACAATAACCTGGGTGATGTGCATGAAGCAAATACATACCGACTGCATATAATTCAAAACACCTCACTGCACTGGAAAATGTGGGGACAGCAATGCAGGACTGAAAATGGGAGAGACTTGTAATACCTTCCCCCAACCGTAGGCGGTGCTATACGATACACATTTACATAGAGAACTTGTATTCCCTCCTCACTTCCCCCCTCACTCCCCCCCCTGACCACCGGCAAAGATAAACACACCTCTTGCATTAATTGGGGCCATGCTGATCCTCTGTAGCAAGTACGGATGTAATTGGCTCAGAACTGTCGGAGTAGCACGACACACAAACAAACACAAACACCAGTCCATAAATTATAGTGCAGATTTTAAATCGTTTGAATCGATAGGACGTTGATTGATGGATGTAAACTGTTGTGGGAAGCGAAGAGAAGCTGACGTTTCGGGAGTTAACCGTTTGTTGGAGCAAAAGAGCGTCCCATGGCGGTTAGCCCATCCCCATGTATTTTATGCACTCCCAAACTGGTTGATGAAATCAGTTGAAAAGTGCTGGTTGTACTGTGGGTGGGCATGGGAACGTTCTTCGAAGTTGGGACGGCCACGTCCAACACAAAGTCCAGCCCTCCTTGCTCTCCCCATCGGAACGGGTGTTTCTCGTGATGATAACAATAATGGTAATAACAATGAGAATGCAACATAATGATAGCAGCACATGCTGATAACGATAATGATAATATTCCACAATCATAATGATCATAATAATGAGATTTTTGAAAATGTTGATGATAATAACGATAATTCTTCATTTGTATGCAGCACGAGTCTGCGGTGCAGCGTCGTGAGCTGAGTACGTGGCTGTGCTACTGATGCAGTGCCCCCTGCTGGCTGGAGCAGGAATTGGGAATTTTGCCATGGTGCCGGCGATAGCTCGCCGACTCTTCATAAAGGACACCATGGGATCTTTGACGTCTCCAACGAACACTGGCAGACGGGATGCCGTTTAACATCCATCCAAGAGACGGCACACATATTGATGAATCACCCAGCCTGTGAAACACCTGGATGACAGTTTATAGGTGAGTCGGGATTCAAACGCAGGCTAGAAAGCTTAGAGGCAAGTGCGTCCCTCTAGGTCGAGGCCATCCTCTCAGCCCCAATAACCATAATGATAATGACAATGATAATCTTGATAATGATAATAATGGTAACAATGATAGTTTTTTTTTCCTGTTTTGACCCTCGTGACCCTTAATCCCCACCCCCTGGGGCATTAACTGAGCTCAACCCAAAAAATCGTTACATATTTCATGCGTCCCCCAATGTTGATTGCATGAACAAAGTTTCATTTAAAAGGGTTTAAAAATGTGCCCGTAATTGCATTATTCGGTATCTGGGTTGGGGCCAAAAATGACATTGCTCTGGCGTATTCGTAAAGTCTGGCATTGACTTAATAGTAAAGGTGGCTGTCTTAGGGTCTGGAGTTCGAACCTCTGTCACGTCGTTCGATAATACCAGGTGGGTTGACTCAGTTTGTCATCCTTCCGAAGTCAGCAAAATGAGTTCCAGATGACTGGAAACAGGGGACACTGCATCAGCAGCACAGCAACATTCCGAGCAATGATGCAACCAGCAATCACAGGCTGCATGCAAAATAATAATAATGCACCTTCGTGCGAGGTGGTGATCATAACTACCAAGTTTGGTGAATTTCTGCCCAACTGTTAAGAAGATAACGTGACACATGGACAGACGGAGCTCGCAATTACACGAACCCTCCATTTTTTTTCAAAAACTTTAAACAAATAATGGTGCATGGAAATAATGGTACATGGAAATAATGGTGCATGGAAATAATGGTGCATGGAAATAATGGTACATGGAAAAAATGGTACATGGAAATAATGGTGCATGGAAATAATGGTGCATGGAAATAATGGTACATGGAAATAATGGTGCATGGAAATAATGGTGCATGGAAATAATGGTACATGGAAATAATGGTGCATGGAAATAATGGTGCATGGGAATAATGGTACATGGAAATCATGGTGCATGCAAATAATGGTGCATGGAAATAATGGTGCATGGAAATAATGGTGCATGGAAATAATGGTACATGGAAATAATGGTGCATGGAAATAATGGTACATGGAAATAATGGTGCATGGAAATAATGGTACATGGAAATAATGGTGCATGGAAATAATGGTGCATGGAAATAGTGGTACATGGAAATAATGGTGCATGGAAATAATGGTACATGGAAATAATGGTGCATGGAAATAATGGTACATGGAAATCCTGGTGCATGGAAATAATGGTGCATGGAAATAATGGTACATGGAAATAATGGTGCATGGAAATAATGGTACATGGAAATAATGGTGCATGGAAATAATGGTACATGGAAATAATGGTGCATGGAAATAGTGGACATGGAAATAATGGTACATGGAAATAATGGAACATGGAAATAATGATGCATGGAAATAATGGTACATGAAAATAATGGTGCATGGAAATAATGGTGCATGGAAATAATGGTACATGGAAATAATGGTGCGTGAGAGAGTACGTCGATAAATTACATATAATTGGAACTGAGTATGCCAATGTACTTACTGTATGTACTAATGGAATGTGAGTGGTGTGTCTGTTAATTACGTTTCATTGGAACATGAGTGTGTTCATTAATTACATACTATTGAAATGTGTTTATGTCGATTAATTCCGTATTATTGGACCATGACTACAACGATTAATTACGTCCATCAATTACGTACTATTGGAACATACCCTTAAGACCCCTTATGGACCTTTTAAGACACTTTAAACGTCTTTAGACATCGTTGGACTCTTCAGATGCCTGGTGTTGGCTTAATGGTTCAGGTGGTGGGCTTGGGATCCTAGGATCCAGAGTTCAAATCCCACTCTGCTGTTGAATTAATACCAGGTGGGGCTGACTCTGCCTGCCATCCTTCTGAGGTTGGCAAAATGAGTACCAGCTTGCTGCGACGATTGAGCCATTCGAGTATCCTCTGTTGGAGTAGTGACCCATCCAGGATGGTGCCCAATAACCAAGGAGACTGCTTTGGCAATACCAATGCTCTTTACAGAGTATGGTCACTGGTCACAATGGAATGGATGGATGGACCCTTCAGACCTTTACACGCTTTACACCCTTTAGATCCCATAGACCCTTTAGATCCTTTGGAGCTTTTTCAGACCCTTTAATACCCTTTAGGCACTTTCAACCCCTTAATGACCTTTATACCCTTTTTAGACAATGTAGACCTTTTATACTTTAAATACACCCTTTAGACTCCTTTAAACTTTTTTTTGAATAACCTTTACAGACCTTTGTCCTTTAGACTGTTTCGACCTATCATTTGCAATCACTGACATTTCATTTAGTAAATTATTCCATTTATTTGCCACACAAAATAAACCACACAAAACAAGTCCTGGCGAGGGTCTGCAATCTCTGATTGCTCATTCATGTTGATTCTTGCTATCTAGGTCTCGGTGCTTTTGTGACCACTGCCGTGTTTTCTCTAACTAATGATGAATCAGTGCGGCAATAATGAAAAATGACCTTTCCACCCTCAGTTTATCAGACCTGTTTTGACATCCATTCACAAAACAAGTGCGAGGCATAATTATGGGCTTTAATAGCTATCTTTCCTTTCGGCAAATTGTGATCATCGAGGCATAAACACACACAAAGTGGCAGACTCTATTGGGATTGTGGGATCCTTGATGCCACTTGATAGATGTGTGTGCAAACATCATTAAATTTCAATATTTGGTGTGTGACTCCCTTTTTCATGCAGAACAGCAGATATCCATTTTGTAATGGTTTCTTGCAATTTCTGGAGAAATTCCATTTGGACGTTCTCCGCATTCTGCAATGTTTCCCATAATTCGTCTTTTGACTTTGATTGCTGTTCGTTTTTCTTGCTTGTTTGCTACAATTACAGGTGAGCGACTTGATTGGGCCTTTGATATTAATATGATGACTGCTATCGGCTTTGCATACACTACATGTTTGGGAGCCTCGGTGGGATGCATTTCTGTCTATGCTATCAGTAGATGATAAATGGGGTTTCTGGGACTCCCATTCATTTGAATGGGGAAAAGGGAAAAACTTTCTGACTCAAGCCCCAAAAGCCCAAAATAGGAGACTGATTTTTCTCCCCACTTATCCCCTTCCTTCCCATGCAAGCAAATGTAAAATTGAGACTATGAAAGATTGAGACTTACTGATTAAAGCACTTATTCCCTTTCGTATTTTCATTCCACTCAAAGGGCGAACCAACAAATATTTGTCCATGTTCTACTTTAGGGAATAACTTAATTTTCTTTTGACATTCATTTCCATCGAGTATATTCACTTTATCTCTTCAAGCACGAAATAAAGGGCTATCCCACCTTCGGTTTTGTAAAATGGGGAAGTGCTTTTAAGAGCACAGTCGTGCTGTGAAAACGAAGAAGTATTCTGTGCCTATGTCTCTCATGGTTCTATCTTAAATCATCAGAACACTAACAGAACAAAGTTGAGCTAAAAACAGCTTTTAAACGTAGGTTTTATCCAAATCATTCAAAGCAAGATGTTTAATTTTCGTGTTAAAATGAGTCAGTCTGGAGTCAGCCAAGCTGCCTTGCCCGAACCAAGCCAAAAAAATTCCGAAGTCATTTCCTATGTGGGACACACCCTGAAAAACCCATTGTTGTGTAATCTCCCATTACATCATGAAGTTGCTTATTTAAACCAACTTGTGGGCCGAGTGTTTTATTTAGAGAATGGATTGTGCAGATAATTTCTCCGACCTTGCTGATCAATCGTTTTCACAAGATGACAGGTGAGATCCTTAACCCAATTCATTATTTGTTGTTTAAAACAGAATTAAATCACTATACAACCAATAATTATTGTGTGTCGTTTTCTAACAGGTTGTCCCCAAGAAGAACATCGTTCATAACTGCTCTTGAAAATGAGTTATTTGAATTACACGTCGAGTGGATGAGAATGAATGACTTCCTTGAAGACATTTATTCGTTTCGAAATGAACTGAATGATATTTTTGTTGACTGGCAAGAAATTCTCTCACGTCCTCTGATCTTGAATGAGTCGAGTCAAAGGTGAGAAATTATCCCTGTGTGTGTGTGTATATGTGTGCATGTGTGTGTGTGCATGTGTGTATTTGTGTTTGTTCGTGTGTGTGTGTGTGTGTGTGTGTATATGTGTGCATATGTGTGTGTCTGTGTGTGCAATTGTGTATGTGTGTGTGTGTGTGTGTGTGTGTGTGTGTGTGTGTGCATGTGTGTATTTGTGTTTGTTCATGTGTATGTGTGTGTGTGTGTGTGTGTATATGTGTGTGCATATGAGTCTGTGTGTGTCTATGTGAGTGTGTATGTGTGCACGTGTGTGTGTGCATGTGTGTATTTGTGTTTGTTCATGTGTATGTGTGTGTGTGTGTGTATATATGTGTGTGCATGTGTGTGTATGTGTGTGTCTGTGTGTGCATGTGTGTATTTGTGTTTGTGCATGTGTATGTGTGTGTGTGTGTACATGTGTGTATTTGTGTTTGTGCATGTGTATGTGCATGTGTACATGTGTGTATTTGTGTTTGTAAATGTGTATGTGCGTGTGTACATGTGTGTATTTGTGTTTGTAAATGTGTATGTGTGTGTGTGCATGTGTGTATTTGTGTTTGTGCATGTGTATGTGTGTGTGCATGTGTGTGTGTGTGTGTGTGTGTGTGTCTGTGTGTGTGTGTCTGTGTGTGCATGTGTGTATTTGTGTTTGTGCATGTGTGTGTGTGTGTCTCTGTCTCTGTCTCTGTCTTTGACTCATTATTATTTTTTTATTTTATTGTTTCAGTTTAAACACCTGTCCGGATGAACCAAACACACAACTTAATATTCTGGAGGAATCTAACACAACACTCTATCTTCTGGAGGTAAATGTTATATTTATTATTTTATTAATATTGGGTGGTCGCGAGACTACCCTTAGTCTCAGGTTTTCCGTCTGTTTGTTTGTATGTAATGGACAGCTCTGGAGGCCAGAGGAGTCAACCGATTTTGATGAAACTTGACTGGTAGGTTCATACCAGGATCTCGTTGTATCCTTTTGAGCACCGTTGCCTAGCAACGGGAATTTGAAATTTTTGAAAAATCCCCCCCCCCCAAAAAAAATCGAAAATCAAAAATCGGCTTCCAGGCTTTTATGCGCACTATAGTCAACCTCTTTGTTAAAACTTTTCAGCCCGATCCGTCAAAAACTGTATGACTAGTATGCAATTATATAACGACCACCCATGTCGCCTACCAGCTTGTCTGTATGTTTGTATGTAATGGACAGCTCTGGAGGCAAGAGGAGTCAACCGATTTTGATGAAACGTGACTGGTAGGTTCATACCAGGATCTAGTTGTATGCTTTTGAGCACCGTTGCTATGGACGCCACCGTTGCCGAGCAACGGGACTTTGAAATTTTTGAAAAAAATCCGAAATTTTTTTTTTTCGAAAATCAAAAATCAGCTTTGGCGCTTTTATGCGCACTATAATCAACCTCTTTGTCAAAAAATTTCAGCCCGATCCGTCAAAAACTATGACTAGTATGCAATTATATAGCGACCACCCATGTCGCCTACCGGCTTGTCATAATATAATCATCTTTATATACCCTAATTGTTTTTCACTCTTTGTTTTGAACAGAATATGTTGATTGAGTTTCAAAACCAAAACAAACCATCAGACTGCTGCGAAAGAAGATTTTGTTCAATGTCATTACTTTTGTTTCATTATAAATGCTTTCCTTATAATTATCTGATTTTGAATTACAAGAAAAGAATAAAGATATAAAGGGGAGGTGGGGTGGGGGAGAGTTAGGATTGGGGGGTAGGTGCGCTCCCCCAACGACCCACCACCCCCTCATCCCTCTCCCTTCCCCTCCCCGTGTGCGTGTGGGGAAGGGTGGGGGTGGAATGAGGGGGGTGGTGGGTCAAAGGTGGGTGCGCACAGGGGGGTGGGGCTTGTGTGGGTGGGTGGGGCTTGTGCGGGTGGGTGGGGTTTGTGTGGTGGAGCTTGTGTGGGTGGGGCTTGTGTGGGTGGGTGGGGCTTGTGTGGGTGGGTGGGGCTTGTGTGGATGGGGCTTGTGTAGATATGGCTTGTGTGAGGAGCAATTTTAAAAAATTAAACAAACATGTTTTGTGTGGGAACTAATAAACTAATCACTAATTATGTGGATATGATGGATGTGGATGTGGCTTTTGTGAGTGGAGCTTGTGTGGGCAGAGTCAAAAAGGGGCAGAGTGAAAAAAGGGGCAGAGTCAAAAAAAAATTCAATTTATCTTTGTCTTTTGTAATTCCTGTGAATAAAATGAACCGAAAATCTCTTCCCCCTTTAAATCACATAATTTGTAAGTCCAAGGAACTGTACCGACGACATCAACAATTTAAAAAAATTCATTTGTCCACCGCTTTGTATAACCTATTTTAAAATGAGATTTCCACCTGTATTTTCTTACTGTATCACCAACTTTGAACTTAGGCTTTCTGACCTTAATCTCTTTTTCATATTTTAATTTTGTAAATGTTTCTGATGACTTAGTTTTCGTTGAGGTATGAATCGTGTCATTGTACTTATCTACAATGTCCTGAATTAAAGACAACCATTGTTGAGAACCGAGATGAGTGAATTTTTTATATAGTCTCTCTTTTAAAGTGAGATTAAAATGCTCAATAACAACCGCTTTTCCTTCATTTAAGGTGCTGTATTATATAATGTTGTTATCTTAAAGAAAATTCATAAATGTTTTGTTGTAGAACTCTGTACCCTCATCAGTCCACAATTTTTTGGGTTTCTCTTGCTTTTATTGAATATCTGTTGGAAAGCTAACATAAGAGTATTACCTGTTTTGTTTTTCAAAGGAACAAACCCACGCATATCTACTCCTCAAATCAATAACGGTTAAAGCATACTTGTACCCTTATCATTATTGAGTTCAATTAAATCAGCGGACCAAATATAATCAACTTCCTTGGAATAAACCTTACTTCTATGAAACTTTGTGATTATTGGTTTATGTAATTCATCAGCTAATTGTTCTTCAGTCTTAATGACATTATTAGAGCCTATAAGTTTTTTGAATTTCCAAGCCCAAGTTTCAATTTAGTACTGATCATCTTCTTCATGATGAACCTATCAACTTTTTCTCTCAAGGTTGGATTTTGTATCAGAGACAAATTATACAACATTTCTCTATCAGCTTCATGCTTTTCTTCCAAAGTTGTGGTATTCCCATAATCAATATCGTGCCTCATGCACACTTCATCAACCCTATTGATGGGTTGACTCCATGGTTTAGGATTGTCTGCCTCATCTAATCTTTTATCCAAGTTTGTGCATGGACCACAGAAAGAATACCCTGGGAGATGTAATTCCCCTGGTATTCCAGTAGTTGTAAATTTACTTCCTGATAAAAACTTTTGTATATCTCCTCCACGTTTGTGTTTGGAGATAAATTGACTCTTTTTTTTGAACCACACACAGAACATATACCTTTTTGTATAACCCTGTTATTTTTACTTTTAAAATATGAGATATTTTTAGTATTAGTTTTCTTTTTACATTTGAAACAATAACTCATTTATTTATGAGAAAATCCTACAGAGTGCAAAAACCTTTTAGTTTCCATCATGCACATTTGAATCTTAATTTTTAAAACATAAAGAATTCTTAGCGACGTCTTTATTCTCCCCTCCATTTATTTCAGAAAAAAATGAAAAACTTTAATTAAAGTCAATATCTTTCCCTTGAAAACGATGTCAATAGTCTTGTCGAAAATATTTCTTATAGACTTGACAATTCTTTGTTTTCCTCCTCGGTGCGTTGAGATTCATTTATTTTCTGTAATACCCCCAATCTTTTTAAAATCTCACTGGTTTCCATATTTTTATATTTATTTATTCTCTCTCTTTCTTCCCTCTCCAATCTCTCCTCCTTCTCTCTCTTCCTTCTCTCTCTTCTCCCTCTCCTCCTTCTCCCTCTCCTCCTTCTCTCTCTTCTCTCTTTCCTCCTCTTCTCTATCTTCTTCTGTCTCAGTTTCCTCAACTCCTTCCTCATCCCTTACTATCCTTGAATCACTTACACCCCGTAGAATATTGGTTCACGAGAAAATATTTTCACGAAAAATATAAGTGACCACTATATTCGTTATTGTTGTGTGTCTGTTTGTCTGTCTGTATGTCTGTCTGTCTGTCCCGAGCATAGCTCCGTTAGTTTTGATCCGATCCTGATGAAATTTTGGTGGGCGGTTTATATCATGATCTAGTTGTGTTTTCCTGAAAATGGGCGTGGTCGGCCCATTATGGGCGGAGCCACGCCCAAAAAACACGTGTTTTTATGGGGTAGCCGATTTCAATTTTCATCTTCTCCAAGGGGTTTTGTCAAATCTGACAGGGGTTTCAGTATTTGGTTAGCTCAATGGCACCTGCATAGCCCCACGGAGCTCGATTTTTCATTTTCATCCCAAGGTCAAGGTCACAAGGTCACGAACTTCAAAAATTGCGATTTTGACATAAAAATCCATCTTCTCCGAGGGGTTTGTCGAATCTGGCAGGGGTTTCAGTATTTGGTTAGCCCAATGGCACCTGCATAGCCCCACGGAGCTCGATTTTTCATTTTCGTCCCAAGATCAAGGTCACAAGGTGAAGGTCACAAGGTCATGAACTTAGAAAGTTTCGAATTTTGACATAAAAATCAGATGACTGCCCAAACTTTGAGAGCTAGGATGACAATATTTTTAATGCATAATCTTGAGGTCATTCCCCACATAAAGTCTTGAAACCATTTTTGTCTATCTCGAACACCTTGCCCGTGGCGCCCCCTTCAATTTGTTTTTACGCTGATTTCATCAAAGTATGAATAATCCGAAATGCCATATAGCCTATTTAACATTATATTGTTCCTGGAATGTTCCAGAGGAAGTTTTCACCAAAGGTCATAATCCTTGACCTTTGACCTTTAAAGTTCACAAAGGTCAAATTTTCATAGTTGTGGGAATCAAACCGGGTTTTCGACCTTCTTCGATGAACTAACTCCATTAAGCTATAGCACATATCCTGTTTCCTTATCTTAATGTCCAAAACATTGTTTTGTGACCTTTAAAGGTTATGCAGAGGAGGGCGGAGGAGCTCCTTGTGAGCCAACGGCCATCCATATCTAGTGCCCAACTGTGTCTGCGGACGCTCGAGGTGCTGAATGAGGAGTCGGAGCCGTTGGGATTACGGGTTTCTTGGGTCAAAACTAAGATCCAGGCTTTCGGTGACATCTTGGATGCTGCTGTCCTGTCTGTGTCTGTTTGTGGTGAGGATGTTGAGGTCGTGGAGAGATTCACTTACCTTGGCAGTGATATTCATGTCTCTGCTGGCTGCGAGTCAGAGGTCAATAGACGTCTGGGTCGGGCCTGGGGAGTCATGGATTCACTGGATCATGGGGTGTGGCTCTGCCGGTACCTGTGCGGGAGGACGAAAGTCCGAGTCTTCAGGTCCTTGGTACTTCCAGTCTTGCTCTATGGGTGCGAGACTTGGACTCTGACCAAGGATCTGAGACGGAGACTTAATTCCTTTGGTACCAGAGCTCTTCGGAGAATCCTTGGCTATCGCTGGTCGGATTTTGTGTCCAACGAACGGTTGCTGAGAGAGACTCGGATGAGATTTGTTACCTGCATAGTCCGTGAGCGTCAGTTGCGGCTGTATGGACATGTGGCTCGTTTTCCTGACGCTGATCCTGCTCACCAGATTCTCTCAGCGAGGGAGTCTCATGAGTGGAGGAGGCCAGTGGGCCGACCACGTGCCTCATGGTTGCAGCAGGTTGACCATCATCTCAAGGAGATGGGGATGGGCCTGGCATCTGCCTGGGGGATGGCCAGACGGAGGCCCCTGGAGTACCGGCGGAAAGTGGATGCAGCGACGCGCTGTTCTGGCACATGCTCCCATACCTGACCTGACCTGAAAGGTTATGCAAAGGTCAAATTTTGAAAGTTGTTGAACAAAACCGGGTTTTCGACATTTTGCAGTTAATAACCTGTCACTCGTTCCACATCATGTTGATCATTTTTATAACTTGGTCAAACATTATCACATTGTCTCATCCTTGACTTCTGAAACAATCTACATCGTCAAATACCGCTTGTGAACCATCGTCATCTTTAGACTTGTCATAAATATATTCATCAGGATTTCTTGTTATTCCTGTATCCAAAATAATTTTTTTACAACAGGAAACCAATAAAATTTCTTCTGAATTTCTAAAAGAGCCTTACGTTTTCTTAACTTTATAATTTTTTCATTATTTAACATTTTAATTAAATCCAAAGTTGTCGGTTTATCAACATCAGTATAAAGCCATTCTTATATTGAAAATACGTCATTCTTATGTTGTAGAACATATTTATTAAAATACCGAATACCCTTTTCCTGAAGGTATGCTTGGACACAGAAATGATAATTTTCTTGAAGCCTTCTTTAGGGTGGTTCACAATATAATGGTATAAGTAAAAGTTTTCCAAATTTTGCCAGATCGCATTTTGCCTTGTTCGTATTGACATTTTGAACAACTGTACCAAAAATTGAGCCAATAGGACACCAGTAAAGGGTGGCACACTTTTTCACAATTTTTATTGCTCAACCTAAGAATGTGTAATTTTCACAGGAAACAGAAACTTGAACGATATAAAGATAAGTATGGTCATTAATAATCTTTCCCTGTACTTATACTAAATGAGTAAGAACATTAGAAGAGTTCAAACACTATATTCGCTGTATGATGACTTTGTTCTCTTTGATACTTTATCTCTGTGTCCTTGCACAACACGGAGCAAAATTGCTTTTGGTCTTCGTTTCGCACAGATTGTTGACAGCGTTTAATAAGGGCAATGCCTCTCTCTGCGCTGTCGTTGATGACCTTCAAGGAATGAACTTTTTGACGCAGATTCTCATCTGTGAGAATGGACCTCACATCATCAGGGTTACTTCTGCCATCAATTTGGCCTTCAGTAAGAACCTCAAAGAAGTGGCTTGAGCGGCGATGATGAGGCTAGAGATGGTAGCTGTACTGCTATTGCGTAAGAAAGACTTTGCATCAAGTCTTTTGAGCATCTTCCCAGGGCGTCTTTCAAGATTTCTCAGCATTGTCTCCTTTTCTTCAGCGTCAATGCGAGCATCAAAAAATGCCAGGGCGACGAGATCTTCCGACAGATACCACAAATGTCGTCCAATGCTGTTCAATGCAGCATCTGCAATGGTTTTATCCGGATACAGATGTAAACTCTGGATCAAGTCCAAATCATTCTTTGGGGCATGTGTTGCCAGGGAAGATTCATGCCAATACATTATGTCGATGAAACAGACAAAGTTGGTAACTTTCCTCAGTGATCACTTCTGCTTCAATGTCAGTCTCGTGTGGGCCTCAAATAAAGTTATTTTGACGCAGTAAAGTAAGCGAATTCTTCGTCTGAACCATCTTCAGAGGCTGTTGATGAATCTTGTCCAACTTCTTCCCTCAATCGAGATAGCGTGTGAGTACCTTGGATACACTTCTGTTTTGCCATTGTTTCTGCACTGTGTTCAGCTCTTGCGTTTCTCTCAGCTTCTCTTACCCTCTTTCTCTTATCCTTCCCTTGCTGAACCTTGTCTACACATCCAAAAGAGCATGACATCCGGTCTTCTCTTTGGCGCCTTAGAAATTCTTTGTCTTCTTCGGGGATCTTCAGGTCGAATATGTTTGCTGCAGCAATATCGAAGAGGTCCTGAAGATCCCCTAGCCAAGTTTCACGACGTAAAAGAGCTCCATCCGTCTCTCTGTTTTTCTCTTTTATTATTTTCTTGTACTCCGCATACAGCTTCTTGATCTTTTTTCGAAGATTGGCATCCGTCATTGTCGGTAAACTGGCTCTCTCCCATATCTTTTTTACTTCATCCATTGTTGCTGTTGTGGCCTTTGATAATGCCTTCCCCTCTTCAATATGATAGAGGAGGTGGAGTAGCACTTGCTCCTTTGAGGGAAGGCGAGCTCCTAAAATGGAAGGTAGAGGGGGCTTCTCGAGCAAGTTACATTTCTTTCTTGATGCTATTATTCCTGAAAATAGAAAAAAACGTCAACATTGTGAAAAAGTGTGCCACCCCTAAATGTGCAGCAATTGACTCCATTTTTGGTACAGATGCTTACAATGCCAATTGGAACAAGACAAAAAGCGATCTGGCAAAATTTTGTGAAAATAAATTTTGTGAAACACCCTAGCCTTCTTGCTGTCATTTATGTATTAGAAATATATTATGACACGAAACACCTCCGCATCTTCCCATTGTTAAATCATTTTGTATTTCCTTACTTATTATATATAATCCTGTTTTTTTCTGTTGTCATGATATAAACTAGGGCAAAACCATTATTATATTTACCCTTATTAGATTCTTTTATTTGTTGTTTGCTAATCGTGCTTCCACAAAAATCATTCTCTGTACCAAGTGGATAATATTATTCCTTACGAGACTGATTTAATTGTTCCAGGTCTTCTTCGTCAATTTTAAATGACCAATTATACCCTAAATCATTCATATCATACACCCATTGTTCTATTCTTATACAAACGATACGCCCTTCTTTATAAAAATTTATTTTAATTGGAACTGTGAATTGTGTATGACCTGGAGATTAAAATCAACACTTCTGTATCTTTGGAATACACGGCCGTTTTATTTAAGGATATATATATATATATATATATATATATATATATATATATATATATATATATATATATATATATACATAGTGATAAATCACTTAATCTCACCAAGTCATTCGCGTCAGTCAGGCTTGGATAATTTATTAATTTATAAGCATTTTTCATATTAATATTTTTTGTTATACTATATTTCTGTCATTCAGCCTGTGCCTTTGTGTAATCATTTGATAAATCAATATCCAGTTCTGGGGATACACCAAAGCGAGAACCATCTTTACCAACATAAGTCATTTATGTTAGATTAAAAATAATGTCATAAATTTTTATATTTTTGTTGAGTTGAAATAACACATATCGACATAATTGACCACAACACTTGGAAATTAATTCTTGGACTTGAAATGTTTGATAAACACCATTCTGTAAGAATTTTATGACTTCAACAGGTGGTGGAAGACCAAAACTATCAAAATAATATTTATCTTGACTATTAAAAATACAAACCCAATGAGAACCGTTCCCATTATTATCTTCTAAGTTCATAATAATATTATTTGTATGTTTAGGCACGTTTGTTAATTCATCGCTCATACAAATAACCACATTATGAATTTTTAATTTCTTACACTATTTGACAAGTTGTAAATTTGATGTTGTATTCTTTCCAAATTCTTTAAACCCCTCATCAATGCTCATTTATTTATTAGAAAGATATAATCCTAACCCCTTTTAGTTAATTTTACACCTGCTTGTGCGATAGAAGAAATGATGATACATACAAATGATGATACAACACAAGATGATAGTTTATGAAAATTGATTTTATGAACATATACCCCAGTTGGTACTTTGCCACTCATTTATTCAACAAAAAATTATGTGAGACTAATCATAAAACCATTATCTGTATTAATCTGAAATTCTGTTTCTTCCAAAAGCAAACAAAATGCATCAACTTCTTCACTCTCCCCTCTTTCAATGTATAGGGAAGTATCCACTCGATTAGACTTTATAGTTTCCTTTTGAGCACTCAGATCAAACGCATAGATTGTATACAAACTTTTAAATGCTGTCATATCCAAAATAGGTTCTTTATTTCTATTACTTTCACACACCTTTTGGTAAGACTTGTATGCTTCAGCATAATCATTTTTTTCCCAATTAATTTCCAATCGATCTCGTGGATAAAATGTTCCATCTAGAGAAACACGAAGTTGTTTCACCTTAGCATTATCACTCAATGCATTATTCTTATCAGTAGCAGTATCACCATTGCTTTTTAAAATAATGATCCACAGATATCATGGCTTTCCTTCCAGAACACCTAAATTCCACGTGTAAGTGGTTTGGTTTAGTTTAACATGTTGACATCTTCTTTTGAGGTATGATACATTGAGTGGTTTCTTTGAGTTAAGTCTTCTATTCAACATCTCTTCTGTTTCAAGTTTAGGAGTATATTCACTAATATACCAACTCATTTCATCAATTACAAATTTATTCTGAGCACCAAAAGCACTAGCAACACCAAAAAGTAATCTATTTTCATTATCATTTCTTTGTCGTTGAAATCAAATTTTAAGAAAATACAGAACTTTATCATGATCACAAAATCAAATATACCTTTAAGAGGAACTGCCACAGTAAACCTATTAACTGCTTTTGTATCATCATTATGCATTCCTTTCCTTTGACTATATCCAGGGTCTGTGTTTGTTCCTGTTGACATATCAGGAATAAAACCTTTGACAGCCCCCTTTCCCATTCTATCACTGAATGAATATAGTGTAAATTTCATCATTTCAGATACAGCAGAGACATACTCAACCACTTAAACTTCTTGTGTTCCAATGTACAAACTAACACTATCAAACATTTTCAAGAAGAAATCATTTACGAGTGTAGCGTTTGTGTTATTCCCAGCCTTAGTGAATGTAAATTTACACAATAAGAAACTTTCAGATAGATTCAAATAAGTTTGTTGATTATTTATTTCAAAAATGTTGTACCATTTGCATTCCAGTCGGTTCCAGTTGTTGCATTTACCTTAAAATGTAATCTTTTTTGTGGAGTTTGAGATTATAATGGTATCATCCAAATCATAGATACTGTCAATTGCTTCCATACTTGTATTTATTTAGGAAAAAAGATGCTATATTAAAACTTTTGAAACCCTGACCCAAGTATTTGAATTATTTTCTGTCGTTCTTGGGGAGACAACTGAGTTTTGCCTTTCTTAATTTCTTTTATTGCTTGTAATTTATGACATTCCTTTTGGGCATCTTTTATACTCTTTATAGCACCTGCTACATTTCCCACAACAGAAGCAGTTGAACCAATTAGGTCTTTATGTTTAAGAATAGTTGAACCAATACCCATTAGAGTATCAATTATTCCATCTCCTCTAAATTGATGTCCGACACCCCTTTGTCTCTTCGGTTTATAGTATCCTCTACCAAGATACATACCTTCGCCCTTGTAGTATGGGGAAAGGAACATCCCATCCCCTGTAATTATTTTCTATTTTCCCAACTCGTGTTTCCTCACAATAACCATCGTATTTATTTATTGGAAAAATTCACATAGGTGAATTCTGATGGATATAACTTCTCCAGTAAAATAAATCATACGATTATCTTGGTCGGTTACTCTAAAATTTACTGTGTATGGTTTTTCCTGACACAGGGAGATAAACCAAATTTTTGGGTTCCATATTGAATTTATAACCAATTGGGGTTGACTATGCGCTGAATGAAAATATTGTATTTGTTCTTATTCCATCATTATAAGCACCATCAATCAAATCACAGTGAATTAATACCGAATATATTCCTGAGGATATTTGAATGACATTATCACTGTAAAACATCCCATTCGTTTCAATCTTTTTTTGAGGAGAAACCCAAACTCTCTAAATGAATTATCAATTTTGAAATCAACCTTGAACCTTAATTCATCATTTTTAAGTTTAATCGTTGATTTTGAATATCTATAACAATATTTTTGGTTCATCACCCTGTTCTTTCATAAGACGAACAATTTCGGAAGATATTTGAGGAATCTCATATGCTCCAGGTGAAACTGTTATCGTTTTGTATCCACCTCCCGGATTATAACTAAACTTGTCATTTTTCTCGGTAATATTAAATAAGGTATTATAAGTTTCCATGAACAATAAAGATGCCTCATATTGTTTTGTTGTGTCAAGTTGTAGTGGGTATGGGAATGAAGATGTGTGGTCTCTTGTTTTGAAATTAAAACTAAGGATTGTGCTTCTCATCTTATTTAATATGAGATAAAATGCCTTTATATTGGTATTTATTAATTATTTTCATGTTCATCAACTGGTCTAAAATGGCTGATGCTTCATTAAACAATTGTTATTTCCAGCCTTCTTACTTCCTAACAACAATAACAGTCTATTAACTAATTGTGATGGGTCATTTGGAAGAAAACTAACTCCTGAACCAAGGATACTTAAAGCCTGAATAATGTGTTTCTCCTTCTCATTCTTCCTACTTTTACCAGAAAGACTAACCCTATAATTAACAGAGTCCAGCAGATCAATATATACTCTATCATCATTATTTTTCATATCCAATGGTTTATCAATATACTTTGATTCATCCCTCACAGTTGAACCTTGTCTTCCATCTTTTGTGAGAAGAAACATTAATCTCGTGAGATTCAACTCGTGAGAGTTGAACCTTGTCTTCCATCTTTTGTGAGAAGAAACATTAAGGAAAGGTTAGTTTAACAGGAGGTTGAGCAGAACTCAAGAACCTTAATTCCTCATTAAATATCAATACCTTTTCTTGAACAAGATGAAATATTGCTGGTTGTTCTGTTGGAATGAGTCCTGCTTTGGTTTTTTATTCTGCTGAACATTCATTGTTTTGAAGAGCATTCACAATATAATCACGGGGTTGATTAATCTCTTCCAGTTATTGAAATAATCCTTCATGATCATATTCTAATTCTCCTATATGCTCAATTTTTCCTCCATCATTTGACTGAAATCTTTTAACATTGAAGTTTTTTTAGGAGTATATTCTATTGTGGGAACTGTGGAAACATCTATAAGTTTTTCTTGGGAAGTTTTTAAAAGTGGTTTAAAAAATTTCTCTTGTCTCTCAAATGCTTCTTCACCCGTTAGTTTCTGTCTGCCTTTCTTCTTTGTCTTCCTGTTGTTTTACAACTTTTGAAACCAACTCTTGATGTTCCTTAAATCTTCTTGTTCTTTCTTTCACATCCATTTATTTATTGGAAAATATCATTTAATGAATTGCAAAGATCAACAGGGAAATTTTCCTTTTCTTCATCATCCAAGTAGATGTGTTCAAATAAATCCTTTTCTTTAAATATTTCATCAAATTCTATATTAACATTAATACGAGTTGTAATTTCTTCTTCACTAATACTTGCATCTCTGCTTTTCATACGTCTGCATTGAGTTTCTTCATCTTCATCAAAAGCGAATGCTAAAATCTTAACCCCGCTCAGATGTTTAATAATTTGTTTCATTCCTACTGGATTAGTTTCTAATATCCCAAGACCACCAGATTTTAGTTTCTTTAACTCACTCTTACAATGTGAATATTTTGTCGTACCAAGAGAAACCTCCTCAAATATTTGAACTTCATTCCTCAATCGCATATGTTCCTCCACTGAAATATAGTGATAATCTTCACCTTTTACTTCTCCAGTTCTTATTGCTCTAGTTGTTGTTGTTGATACAATGCATATCACGGGGTGTTTTTTTTTTAAAGTAAATTTACAATATTCTCATTTGTACTGTACAAGAACCTTGATTTATGAAAGTTTTTTTTTCCAGAAGCAGATTTACCCACAAGATTTATAATAATAGTTGTCATTTATATATGTAATTGTTTATAAAACAAAAAAATATATCCCTTAATATCTCATCTTGCTTCACAACAATATATTTATATTTTTCACTCGTGTGCTTCATTTAATCCCCAAATTCCTTTATACTAAATAATGTAGAACAACTGTCTCTCCAAAAATTGTTTATATCTATTGAATTTAACTTGAACAAAATAACAGTATTAGCATTGTTTCTGATGGAACGACGAGAAAGTTGAAAGTGTGATTGACTTAGATAAATACAATTACAAGAAGAATGTCTCCATCTTGTGTAGTAGCTGTCCATTACAGTTTGGTTTCTCTCATTAACACAATCATCAAAGATAACGAGGCTCTTTTTTGATTTATCCAAATCTTGGGGAGAAGTTATATCATCCGTATTATCACTAAGAATACAAGTTATCAGTTTTAATTTCTTTTTATATTCTGTGTATCACAAAATATTTGTATTATATCTTCAATGTTATAATCATTTAGATTGTTTTGAAGTTTAAATAAACCGATTATATCTTCTTTTTGAAGACCAGCATTAAAACCTTATGAGAGTAGTTGATACTCAAGTTGAAAACTCGACTTTGTGAAAATTATTAAATTATCATAATCTAAAAAGTTGGGAGTCAGGAGCATCTTCAAAAGTAAGCAAGTTTTTCCACATCCGCTTGAACCAACTATGAGACATCTTAATGAATTTGGAAGATTTTTATTATTGTTAAATTTTATCTTATTTTCTCAAATGGGTAAAAAATCATTTATTTATATATTTAGAAAACAGGTTATTTAATTTATAATTGGCTTTTTTAGAAACTCTATATTTTAGCCTAAGTTCAGGTTTAATTTCAAGATAATCCATTATTTTATTTATGCAATATCTTGTGTTGATATTTCCCTGAAAATGACATCATGAATAATATATAACAACAATCCTTTGAACAATTCTCTAATACGTTCAGTTTCTTCCCTTGTATGGAAAGGTGTGTTATCACCCTCATACTTTACATTCATTTCTCTAATCAATCTTGCAAAGTAATTCATTTTTGGTGTAAATCTCAAAGAATTATTTTCCTTTTTATATTTTTTATTATCATTAATTCGAAGATAATCACAGAATATACATTGTTTATAGGCTTTTGACTCTGTGTTTAATCCCCGTCTTTCACACGCAGGACAATTCTCAAATATGTCATATGGAGAATCAGGGAATTCATGAGGCTGAAAATCTAGCATATTTATAAAGTAAAACTTTACTTCAACTGAAATTCATCTTCGGTATCATTTCCGGTACTTTTACAATCATCTATAAAACTACATTCATAACTTGTTTGAACACAAACTCTCAGTATCATAACTGTCATTTGACCACAAACTCACGGTATCATCTTTGGTACTTTCACAAACATCTATAAAACTACTTTCATAACTATCGTTTGAACACAAACTCTTGGTATCATAATCACTCTCATAATCTTCAAAATCTTCAGTTGAATAATGACTCATATTTAATTGGGAGAAAAAAACATTACCATCGATATCTATATACTTTTTTTCATAAACAGATTCAACTACTACATTTTTTATATTAAAGGTAATTTTAAAATGATCGTTAACTACTATTGAACGAAATGTCGTTTCATCTGATATATTAACATCCTTTATTTCATCAGGATTTATATCTTTAGGGTTGTTGAAAAAAATACAAATTTCTCCTTGCATATTACAGATGGCCTTATCTTTTCTTTCGAAAGCTTCATCCATAAGGTTTTTATTTTTTGATAATTTTTCTTGTTTCATTGCTTTTTCTAGTTTTGAATATATTACCAGGAGAGGAGAAACTTTTGTTAGAGATACTTCAATTGATGTTCTTCCAGATATACTAAAAGCCCTTCCACTGAAGGAAATTGGAGAACTCATATTATTCACCATAATTGTTTTTATCCAATAGTTGTTATATTTATATTTGTTCAATTTTACATCCTTGACATATTTCTCAGTATCTTTAACAAATGAAGAGATTGATTGAAACTTGTCTTTTGTGTCTTGAAACATTGTATTTATTAAGTGAAAAAGTTGGAGGATAAAATGGTTTTAAGCAAAGATTCACCAATAAATTAAACGAAATTTTCATCAAGAAAATTTTAGTTCAAGTAAAGTCTTATTACATAAATATGGTGAATACAACGTACTGTGATGTTTGTAATCATGAATATAAGTATTATAAAAAAACACCTTCAAACCAACAAACACACATTCAATCTCTTAAGACAAATATCTCCACTTGACCAAGAAACAAAACATTGTGATAGATGTGATAATGATATTCTTAAAAAGAATTATAATAAACATCTTCAATCACACAAACACAAGAACAACGAAGAAAGGGAAGGTGCCACTAAATTCTCCATTGAAAACACTGATGAAATATTTAAAGGACATATAAAAATAAGATGGTTTCGCTTTCAATACCCTGGACCATCCTCAATCATGGAAGCTGTTGATATGGTTAAACAAAGTATTGAAACTATAATTAAAAACACATTAAGTGAAATGAAAACTTTTAAGTTTTATATGGGAGTAAAATTGAAAATGGTAAGACAAGACGATGAAACTACCCCCTATATGAGGACAAACCCACACTTTATCTCATCATTTCAAGATTTTGTAAGATGTGATGTTTACGATGATCTCCAGAGACAGGTACAAGATGTTGATAACACTCTAGTAGGTAGTGGATTTACTATCACAAAAATAATATTTTTAGATATACACATCTTAAAATCAGATCCTCTTCAAGCTTCTTCTTATATTGATTTACCAAAAGAGATAAAACTTAAGAAAGCGGTTGTTTCATATTTAAAACAAAGATAATAAATGTTTTCTATGGTCTGTTCTTGCTCACTTACTTCCGCCACAATGGAAACCTGAAAGGGTTAAACATTATAAGAAATACGAGAATACATTAAATGTTAAAGATTTAAAGTTTCCAATGTCATTGAGAGATATTCCTAAATTTGAGAAAATGAATAATCTATCTGTTAATGTATATGGATTAATGGATACAAACAAAGTTAAGATATTAAAAATTTCAAACAACTATAAAAATGATGAAACACACATTGACCTTCTGCACTTTACTTCAAAGGAAAAATCACATTATGCTTTCATCAAAAGATTCTCAAGATTAACCAAATCACAACTATATAAGAGAAAATGTAAAACGTATCCTTGTAAGTGATGTCTCAACTCCTTTCACACGAAAGAACGATTAAATCAACATTCCAAATATTGTAGTAATCATAAATCAACTGTAATCAATTTGCCAAAAGCAAGTTCAAACATATCATTCAAAGATGTTAACAAATCTATAAAACATCCGTTTGTGATATGTGCTGATTTTGAAAGTATCCTTGAAAAGATAGATACTGTTTCCCCAATCCAAATAAATCATACACAAATAAATATCAAAAACATACTCCTTGTGGTTTCTGTTATTATATCTAATCAGCTGTTGGTGATGAATACAAGTTAGAACTTTATAGAGGGAAGATGCCTCAGAGGTGTTTGTAAGACAATTGGAAAAAGATTGTATAAGACTAAGAGAAATAATGGTGAAAACCAATAAACCAATGTCATTAACAAATGAAGAGGAAAAGGAATGTAGAGAGAACAGTACCTGTCATATTTGTGAGGAGGAAATTATGGAGTTTAAAGTTAGAAATCATTGTCATCTGACTGGTAAATATAGAGGTTCCGCTCATTCTTGTTGTAATATTAATTACAAACCTCCAAACTTTATTCCCGTCTTTCTTCACAACAACGCTCACGATAACACACATCTATTTATAAATGAACTTTCAAAGACATTCGGAAATATTTTCGCCATTCCAAACACAGATCAAAAATACATCTCATTCACAAAAACAATTTATACATCCCCCATAACCCATATCAGATTTCTTGACACATACAAGTTTATGGGAGATTCATTATCTGAGTTAGTATCAAATATAAAAACTTCTCGAGTCTTAAATCACATTTCCCAAATCAAGAAGAGATTGATCTCCTATCACAAAAGGGAATATATCCGTATGACTATATGGATTCATTTGAAAGGTTTAAAGAAACACAACTTCCTTCAAGGGAAAGTTTCTATGGTAAGTTGAATAAAACTCATATTTTTGATGAAGATTATACACAAGCTAAAAAGGTTTGGGAGAAGTTTAATATAAAGAATCTTGGGGAATATCATGATTTATATCTTAAAACATGTACTGTTATTAAGTGATGTGTTTGAAACTTTTAGAACAGTCTGTCATAATAAAAATTCTAATGGATTTGACCCCGCTCACTATTACACAGCCCCGGGTTTGGCTTGGAGTGCTATGTTAAAAATGACAAAACAAAATTTGGAATTAATCAGTGATATAGATATGCTTTTAAAGATAGAGAAGGCTAAAAGAGGAGGAATATCTCAAGTATGTTCCAAGAGATATGCTAAAGCAAATAACAAATATCTTCCTGATTATAATAAGAATGAGGACAACTCTTACCCTGATGTATTATGATGTTAACAATTTGTACAGGTGGGCCATGTCTCAATCTTTACCTTATGGAAAACTTAAATGGGTTAAAGAAAAACATTATGAAAAAGTTTTACTTGATATTGTTAACTCCTCTCAAAAAAAATTGGATGAGGCTGAAGTTGGATATTATTTTGAGGTTGATTTAAAATACCCTGAAGAACTTCATAATAAACATAAAGACCTACCCTATGCCTCTGATAAAGAAAGTCCAAGAAAAGAATGGTTAAGTGATTACCAACATTCATTTAATATAAAGGGTAAATCTTCAGAGAAACTACTTACTACATTAAATGATAAAGAAAGCTATGTTTTACATCAAAGGAACTTGAGACAATATTTATCTGCTGGGTTGAGAGTGAGCAAAATTCATAGGATTTTGATATTTAAACAAAGTCGATGGTTAAAGAAGTATATTGATTTTAATACAGATAAGAGAAAAAAACGCAGAAACAGATTTTGAGAAGTACTTTTATAAATTAATGAATGATGCTGTATTTGGAAAGACTATGGAAAATGTTAGGAATCGAGATAACATAAGACTTGCTACATCTTGTAAACAGGCTTCAAAGTTAATTAACAAACCAAGTTTTGAACGGATGGAGGTATTTTCAGAGAATTTTTGTGCTCTTCATTTGAAAAAAGAGAGTATTGAAATGGATTAACCTATTTATATAGGAACATCAATTCTTGATTTGTCAAAGTTGTTTATGTATGACTATTACCATAATAATTTAAAATTAAAGTATAAGGATAATGTGTCATTGTTATATATGGATACAGATAGTTTTATATTAGAAATAAAGACTGGAGATGTATATGAGGATATGATTGATAATATTGATATCTATGATACAAGTAATTATGAACCTGGTGATGTGTTGTTTATATCAAATAACGAAAAGGTTATTGGTAAGTTTAAAGATGAATTGGGTGGGAAGGTTATGAGTGAATTTATAGGATTGAGATCAAAGGCTTATGCTTTTACATATATTGACAATAATATTGAAAGGTGTAAAAAGAAGTTAAAGGGAATAAAGAAAAAATAACAAATGAAACAAATTTTAAAGATAATTACAACTGCTTAATGTTAAAGAAGGAAGAGTACAGAAAATGAATACAATAAGAAGTTATAAACACCAATTATATACAGAAGAAATAAATAAGAAAGCATTAGGAGCTTTTGATGATAAAAGATATATTTTAGAGAATGGAATTAATACTCTCGCTTATGGTTATAAGTATAAGTGCTGAGGGACTACTACCATCTTTTACTGATTTATAAATGATAGAACCAAGCAATAACCAAACCAAAGAGTGGAGATGTAATCAACCTTGGTACTTAAATGGAAAACATAAAGAATGTGAGAAATATCAAATAAGTCTTATTGAAGAAATAACCGGGGTAAAAGCAGATAAAACAAATAAGCGGATAAATTTCATCACAAATAAGTTAGAGGATGTAAAGAAAAAAAAATATCCTTGAATGGACTGAAAACTTTGATGGTTATCAATTTAATCAATGGAAAAACAATTTCCTATAATCTCAAAATGATATGTGGATCAGGAGGTGGTCAAACAAGAGCATTAAGATAAGTTTATCATTTTATTTCTGCTCAACAAAATATTTAGAGCAAGAACTAAGTTCCAAAATAATATTTGTAAATATACTCGATGGTGATGAATGTAATAGGAAAATTAATTTATTACCTCGAATAGAACATGGACAAATATTCATTGGCTCACTCTTTGAGTGGAGTTAAAATATAAAAGTAAATCAGTAAGTAATGGGGCAGAGATCGATCTCTTCTTTTGACCCCATGGACCGAGAGTCAGAGAGTCAGAGGGGGGAGAGAAAATCATTCTCCTCTTTTGACCTGATGGGCCTTGAGTCAGAAAGGTTTCCCCCATTCATTTGTATGGAGGGGGGGGGGAAATCAGTCTCCAGTTTAGGGGTTTTTGGGGTTCAATTCATGGAGTTTTCCCCATTCATTTACATGGATGTCTCAGAAGCCCCATTAGTCTACCACATATATATATATATATATATATATATATATATATATATATATATATATATATATATATATATATATATATATATATATATATATATATATATATATATAGCCTGGTGTTGGCGCAGTGGTTGGGGCAGCGGCTTGGGATCCAAAAGGTCCTGAGTTCAATCCCTGTTGGGCCACTGAATTAATACACCAGGGGGTTCACTCAGCCTGTCATCCTTCCGAGGTCGGCGAAATGAGTACCAGTGTACTGGGCCGGTGTATACCCCGGTTAAAATAGGTGCACCATATCCCTGTGTCATAAGAGGCAACCAGGGTTGCGTCAGGAAGGGCATCCGGCGTAAAACATGTGCCAAATCACTATGTGGATCATACGGATGATCCGCTGTGGCGACCCCGAACGGGACCAGCCGAAAGAAGAAGAAGAAGAAGAAGATATATATATATATATATATATATATATATATATATATATATGTTTATATATATGTATATATATATATATATATATATATATATATATATATATGTACATATATATGTGTACTGTATATGTATATATATATGTATGTATATATATATATATATACATATATGTATTTATATAAAATTTATATATAATATATATGCCAGAAATACATGCCCTTACTCATTCCATTTCTTTCATAGCCTTGCATGAATTCAGGCATGAAAGCTTGTAATCATGCACACATCATATTGGAGGTGTGTGCACATATCGAGAGGAAATTGTTGAAGAAGTTTTACTATGCCTGGTGTTAGCTTAATGATTAGGGTGGTGTGCTTGGGATCCTTGGATCCTCAGTTCAAATCCCACTCGGCTGTTGAATTAATACCAGGTGGGGTTGACTCTGCCTGTCATCTTTTCGAGGTGGGCAAATTGAGTGCCAGCTTGCTGGTATCTTGTGTTGGAGTGGTGACCTGTCCAGGATTGTGCACAACAGCTAAGGAGACTGCCAAGGCAGCACCAACACTCTACACAGAGTATGTTCCCAATGGATGGATGAATGGATGGAGTTTAACTTGCAAATCACAGTTTTATTGTGGAGCACCTAGTTCGTTGTTTCACCCTTTTTTGGCTTGGGGGGGGGGGGCATTTTGCTATTAAATTTTGTTTCATCTTTGTTAGTCCTGTTTTCTTACTCTGAGTACTCAGTTGAAATTATTGCAGAATGTAAGTGCAGATCGATGGGGAGGAGGTTGCGGAGTGTTAAAAGGAAGTGGGTGTTAAAGTATATAATGAAAGCCCCTTGAGGAGACACTAATTGCATGCTGTTGCTTGGGTGGATTCTGGGAGGATGAGGAGGAGGAGGAGTAGAAGAGCAGGAACAAATGTGGATGCCCCCGTGGGCAGGGGCTCCCTGGCAGGGCATCGTGTAGACATTTACTTTGGGAATGGCTGCACTCAGCAGCATCTATTATTCAAGCCACAGCATGCATTCGCCTTAGGGAATGTGAAGACAGCCTGAAAGGACCACACTGGATGGCGTTGCCTTTTGGAAAGGCACATCTTGACACAAATCCATGTGCTCGGCCCATGCGAATCGACATGTGCCTATTGCCTGCAGTCTATGTGAAGACAGATAACTTCACATCTTCACTCTCATGTCCACGTATTGCTTCAAGGCAGAGTTTCTTTAGAAGATGCCATTGTTTTCTTTAATACAGAGACTTAATTCCGTTTTCCAGAGCTGGCAAATGAGAGAAAACAGATTGTTTGTTTTGGTGGCACAAATGTGATGCATATTAAGGAATATTGATCCAAACCCAAAGACATTCCAAGTCTGTGAAGCCTGAATTTGTTTTTAGTCATTGTTGGGTTCCCCAAATATTTGTTTTATTCCACTTTGCTTTACTGTTGAATGTTGGGACTGAATGGGAGGGCAACATCGAGAGAGCAACCCAATTTTAGGACCGGCAGAGAAGATAACTGAGAAGGAAGTTGAGGAAGCGATAAGAGCAATGAAGAGTAGAAAAGCGGGAGGAATTACGGGAGTTGTGGGAGATATGTTGAAGGCAGCAGGAAGTTGGGGTGTGAAGAGAATGACAGAGATTTGTAATCTGGTGGTGAAAGAAGGCCACATTCCAGTGGATTGGGAACTGAGTACCCTCGTCCCTTTGTATAAGGGGAAAGGTGACCCTCTGGAATGTGGCTCACATAGAGCGATAAAGTTACACTGGAGCATGGAATGAAGGTATTGGAAAGGATGTTGAAGAAGAGGATAAGGAAGAAAGTGAAGATTGATGAAATGCAGTTTGTATTTGTGCCAGGAATAGGAATGACAGATGTGATTTTTATTGTAAGATAGTTGCAGGAAAAGTACGTGGAGAAGAGGAAGAAGTTGTTTTAACCTGGTGTTGGCATAGCGGTTAGGGTGGTGGCTTGGGATCCGAGGGTTTTGAGTTCAAGCCCTGTTTTCTGTTGAATTAACACCAGTGGGTTGACTCAGTCTGTCATCCTTCCGAGGTCGGTGAAATGAGCACCAGTGTAGCAGCCAAATGGCTGCACACGAAGGGAACGGGTATTGACGGATTTATTAAATCTGGTATTGGAGTGGCACAGACATGATGGGCCGAATGTCCTCCTCCTGCGGTTAATTTCCTTGTAATTTCCTTGTTTCTTGGGTTTGTTGATTTGGAGAAAGCATTTCATAGGTTCCACGCAAAGTAGTGACATGGCAATTGAGGAAGTTTGTGTTATATACTGAACAAATGCCTTCACGTGTGTATTTCAGGAATAAAACATCGAATCGGTTCATCTCGTCAGTTATTGTTTTCACAACAGTTGTTACAATTTACATACAAAAGGAACACTTCCAGATGTAACTTCGTTCCTTTCCAAGCAATCAACTGAAGATAACCTCGACAATGTTTCCGAACGTTGGAACTCGAATAAACACAAAATGTACTTAAACCATCAGTATGTTCTTTACTTACAAAACTCCCTAACCCACTGTTGTACACTTTGAGATGAAGAACGACAACTACTAACCTGGATGGAGGTTTAGACATTCGAGTGGAGCTTCTGACAGGTGTTGGTGTTATGATTACCTCCTGACTGCCAACTGTTGAGGGTGAAACTACTGGTTTCTCATTTACAACTGTTTTTTTTAAAAAATCTCCTGGTTCTGGTAATTGGATTTGCCAACTCCTCTGTAGGTTCTAAACTAACAAGAAGACGAATCGAGGGGATGTCTCATCTTATTTCTACCTTCGGCATGTAATCTCTCTCTCGCGGCTTTGGTGTTTGCTCTCGAGAGTCATCTGCGATCAAATGATCTGCGGATACATATTGTTGGCTGTTTCCTGGTATGCTTACTAGGTAACGTATTCAGACCTTTAATGGATATGATTGTACCAGGTATCCACTTCTCTTTTCCAACAAGATATTCTAGTTTTGTAATTTTAATTAATTTAATGATTTAATAATTTAAAATTTAATTCCAGGCTATAAGGCAACAAAAGGTGGAAATGTGAAAGGGGGTGTAGACTTTCTATAAGCACTGTGGATAACATTTTGTGCATGACAAATTTGGAGAACAAGTGTAAAGTACCAGGCCTACGGGCAATCTTGTTCGAAGTGTGCAACACGTTCTTCTGACACATACTTTTATTTTAGGTAGTGTATAGGCAACAAACCACTGCCTTCATTGGTCCCAAAAATAAAATTAATTTAATGATTTAAAATTTAATTCCAGCCTATAAGGCAACAAAAGGTGGAAATGGCTATAAGGTGATATACATACATGGTGATGAAGGTTGTGGTGAAGTTTCATCAAAATCGTGTGTGTAGTTGTCGAGAAGAAGTTGCAAATGCTTGTGGACGGATGGACTGACGGACGGACGAGGCAGCATCCCATAAGCTCCCCGGAACGACGTTCCAGGTGAGCTAAAAAGTAATTCATTTTAATGTTTTTATTTGTTATTTGTTTTATTTATGCATTATTTACTTTTTTTGAGGTTTTATGTTGGTCATCAACCTTAAAAGGTTGAAATCTTCCTCATTTGGAACATAAACCCAATTTTTACATGTTTAAATATTGCCCCGATAACACGTTCTTGGATAACAGGGTGTTTTGTGGGAATGCATCCCCTGCGTTGTATGAGGGTCACCTGTAATTGTTCTTTCTCCAAAACTACACACACGATTTCAATGAAACTTGACCACAACCTTCATCACCCGTGGTGTAAAAAATTTTGTTCACGGAATAAAAAAAAAATATCAGGGTCTAAGTGGGTCTATGGGGGGGGGGGGGTTTGAGTGACTGTTGCTCCTGATCCAGGTGAGCTTCAGGATGCATAGTCCTATTTTTAGTCTTTGGTATGACCTGGCCTGTGTGGGAATCACACTGTGGACCTCCTAGACTCAGAGTGGACATTCGAACCATTATGCCATCGAGTCTGCTGAATCTCTGAGAACACAAGACCACTTGATACCCCAAATTTGGCCACAATGCCAATGATAACTCACCAACTGTTGTTCAAAAGACACGATTGGATCTTTAACATCGACCAATTAATTCTCCCAGACATGTCTCCATCTTTGCTTCCATCTGCAGGATGATACAATTCTCTGCTTGCGACCTACCAATCTGCTTTTCAATTTTGGTCTGGTTGGGAATCGTCCTCAGACTTGACAGTTCAAAGGTAAGTGCCCTCATTCTCATCCTGTCATGTCGGACAGAAAATAATGTGCAGCTATCAAATAGCAATTATAACTGCACTTCGCTGATGATCAAATCCAAACACAATGTGGATATTCGTTGAGCGTTCGGGCGAAGGTTACTCTGACATCTTGCAAAGTATCAGCTCAGCTGAGCCCGTCCTGTTGTTATTCTCCTGCCTGAATGCTGAGCGATAACGTTTACTGGTGGAATTCACGAGGTAACCCAGAAAATCCAATCCAATTTTTACAGAGCAGTTAACTTTTAATGAACTCTGTACGACCTTTTTTTGCACTGATTCAGCATATGCCAAGCAATTTTCAACCATTTAGCTTTTCCTGACTTTAATTCTTTCTTTTAATCCATTGCTTTGCTTACAGTTGGAAGAATGATTTTAAGGGATTATTGCAAGTTGTTTTATTGTCCCTTGAAAATGGAGCCACACACACACACACACACACACACACACACACACACACACACACACACACACACACACACACACACACACACACACACACACACCCACACACACACACACACACACACACACACACACACACACACACACACACACACACACCTGTACACACCTTCAATGAACCCCAGACCAATTGACGTCACATCATGTCTGTTGACAAACAAAACAAAACAAAACAGGGACTTGATCCACGATTTTTGTTTCCAGGTGGTGTTTGTAATACAAGCTGACCAGGCAGCAACAAGCTCATTCAAAATGCAAATCCTAATTTAAAATGCACCAGTACACTGATAATTGTAGATTCGCTTTTTACCCCGCGCACAAGCATAAAAAGCGGGGTTAAGCAATTGGTTCACTTTGTCTGTCTGTCTGTCCAGACGTCAAGTTATGATCGAGGAACAGCTTGTTCCTCGATGTTCCTTTCTACAACCTTTCAGTTGTTATCTTGTGAACACGAATCGGACCATTAATCGGAAAACGAATCTGTAGTTTAGCAGTACTTTGGCTCTGAATTCATCCCGAAACATGCACAGAGAGGAGTGAAATCTTTTTTTTCCTCTGTCTGCCTGCCTGGCAGTCAAGAGAAATTGAAAATCATTCCAAACAGGAAACTTACTGTTTTTAAGGAAGTCATAATGGATACAAACAACAGGCACGAAGAACTAATGCAACGTATCAAATAAGGTGGTTGAAAAAGACACTTCATCAATGGCGGTAAACTTCTGAATTTTTTTTTTCTACCACCTTCAAAATCTTTATTTTATTTCAATTGAATTATATGCTTGAACACTGTAGAGCACAAATCAACTTATTGTCACTTTCAAAACACTTCTGTTCAGCAAGTGCTTGGAAAATAAATATATTCATGCCCTGAAGGCAGAGTAACTTTGATAATCAGCATTCATGCCCTGAGGGTAGAGTAACTATGAGGATCAGCATTCATACCCTGAGGGCAGAGTAACTATGAGGATCAGCATTCATACCCTGATTGTAGAGCAACTATGAGGATCAGCATTCATACCCTGAGGGCAGAGTAACTATGAGGATCAGCATTCATACCCTGAGGGCAGAGTAACTATGAGGATCAGCATTCATACCCCGAGGGCAGAGTAACTATGAGGATCAGCATTCATACCCTGAGGGTAGAGTAACTATGAGGATCAGCATTCATACCCCGAGGGCAGAGTAACTATGAGGTTCAGCAATCATACCCTGAGGGTAGAGTAACTATGAGGATCAGCATTCATACCCTGAGGGTAGAGTAACTATGAGGATCAGCATTCATACCCTGATTGTAGAGCAACTATGAGGATCAGCATTCATACCCTGAGGGCAGAGTAACTATGAGGATCAGCATTCATACCCTGAGGGCAGAGTAACTATGAGGATCAGCATTCATACCCCGAGGGCAGAGTAACTATGAGGATCAGCATTCATACCCTGAGGGTAGAGTAACTATGAGGATCAGCATTCATACCCCGAGGGCAGAGTAACTATGAGGTTCAGCAATCATACCCTGAGGGTAGAGTAACTATGAGGATCAGCATTCATACCCTGAGGGTAGAGTAACTATGAGGATCAGCATTCATACCCTGATTGTAGAGCAACTATGAGGATCAGCATTCATACCCTGATTGCAGAGTAACTATGAGGATCAGCATTCATTCCCTGAGGGTAGAGTAACTATGAGGATCAGCATTCATACCCCGAGGGTAGAGTAGCTATGAGGATCAGCATTCATACCCCGAGGGTAGAGTAACTATGAGGATCAGCCTTCATGTCGTTTCATGCCCTGAGGGTAGAATAAGTGTTTGAGATTCTGCATTCTGACACATATGGCAGCACAGAGCACGGTGTGGTTACCATCACGCCTATTATGCAAGGTTCACGAACAAAACGAAGGTAGATCGTGCTCAGAAACTCAAAGCAAGAGTTCAAAAGACTCAATTCTCAAGTCCTTTTTCTCAAGACTGAGTGTGCAAAGGTGTTTTATGAACTCTCTAATTTTACTATATTTTTCAATGTGATGTCATTGGATGACTCCCAATGTACATCTATGCCATACGAAAGTGTAATTAATCAGTCATTTTTGACACTTCTTTTCTGGACTTCATATTTCTTAAGCTTTGTGAAAAAAATGACAGCGATGTGGAGATGTCTCTTAAAAAGACAATCAAAAGGGAAATGCACAAAATGACACGAATACATATTATCTGCAGGTGGCTGTTGTTGAACTTGATCCCACATCACATCAGTGGATTTGCTTTAAAACATAAATCAAAGCAATTTTTCCAATGCAAAAAGCAATGCGCAGAGTGGAATGCCTGGATACCGTGGTCGACCTTTTTGGAACATGCAACACGAGTGCCCTTTTTGTGATGTGAAGTCCTCACCTGGTCCCGTCTGCAAACAAGTGTATACACATATAATATTGACCTGAATATTCTATCTAGAAATTAAATGCGCTGCCTCCTCAGTGTCACATGTAACAAACCGACTGACAAGTCCCTGATACAGTCAGCGCCTTCAGAAAGTATTCACACCCCTAGACTTTTGTCACATTTTGCTGTTACAGCCTGAATTTAAAATAGATTATATTTTAAGATTTTTGTCACCGATCTACTCAAAATACCCCGTAATGACAAAGTGAAAACATGTTCTTCGAAATTTTTACAAATAATTTAAAAGTTAAAATCTGAAATGTCATGCACCAATAGGTATTGGTGTGACAATAATCACACCAATAGGTAATCACCCCTTTGTTGTGACACCGAATTCAGCTCAGGTGAATCCAATTTCTTTGATCATCCTTGAGATGTCTTCACTACTGTACTTGATTGGAGTCTGCTTGTGGCCAATTCAATTTATTGGACATGCTTTAGAAGGAAACACACCTTTCTTATATGAGGTCCCACAGTTGATGGTGCATTCAGAGCAGAATCTCCACCATGAAGTCCAACGAACTGTTTGTAGAGCTCCGAGATAGAATTGTGAGGAGGCATAGATCTGGGGAAGGGTATAAAACAATTTCTAGTGTTGAAAGGTCCCAAGAGCTCGATCTTTAAGAAATGTAAAGGATATGGAACTACCCAAACTCTTCCTAAAGCTTGTCGTCTGACCAAACTGAGCAACTGGGCAAGAAGGACCTTGGACAGGGAGGTGACAAAGAACCTAATGACCACTCTGACAGAACTACAGAGTTCCTTGGCTGAGATAGGAGAACCTGCCAGAAGGACAAAAGTCTCTGCAGCACTTCACAAATCTAGGCTTTTTGGGAGAATGACAGGACAGAAGCCATTCCTGAGAAAAAGGCACATGACAGCACACCTGGAGTTTGCAAAAAGGTACGTGAATGACAGCATGAGGAAAAAAATTTCTGTGGTCTGATGAGATGAAAATTGAACTCTTTGGCCTGGATGTGAAGCACAACATCTGGCGGAAACTGAGCACAGCTCATCGCCCATCTAACATCATCCTTACCATGAAAGATGGTGGTGTCTGCATCATGATATGGGGCTGCTTTTCATCAGTGGGGACTGGGAGACTTGTAAGAATAGAGGGAACAATGAATGAAGCCAAATACAAAGAAATCCTTGAGTAGAACCTGCTTCAGAGTGCAAAAGACCTGAGACTGCGGTGAAGATTTATGTTCAAACAACAGGACAAAGACCCCAAGCATACAGTCAAAGCAACACTGGAATGGCTTCAGAACAAGAACGTGAAAGTCCTTGAGTGGCCCAGCCCACACTCAGACTTGAATCCCATTGAGAATCTGTGGAAAGACTTGAAGATTGCTGTTCACCGACACTCCCTATCAAACTTGATGGACCTTGAACAAACCTGCAATGAAGAATGGGAGAAAATCCCCAAATCCAGATGTACAAAGCTTATACAGACATACCCAAGAAGACTCGAAGCTGTAAATTGCTGTCAAAAGCACTTCTACAAAATATTGACTCAGAGGGTGAATACTCATGAATGAAAGACATTTCAGCTTTTCATTTTTAATTAATTTGTAAAAATTTCTAAAAACATGTTTTCACTTTGTCATTATGGGTTATTTTGTGTGGGATCGGTGGCAATTAAAAAAAAAAAACATTTGTTCCAATTTACTTTCAGGCTGTAACACAACAAAATGTCATGAGAGTCACAGGGTGGGAATACTTGCTGAAGGCACTGTGCAGTACACAGTCAAAAACCAAAATTAGGCATTTGTCCATTGCATGGGGGATTGGAAGGTTTTCTCGTGAGAAATCAGGGAGATGCTTGTTTGGGGAGCACATTGTGGCAGACTCAACAAACTAATAAATTGGTACTTATTTTGCTGCACATGATTAAGTATCAACACCCAAGGTAAGAGAGTGCCACAAACTTATTTGGGGTAATGGTTTCTGTCGTTGCTAATTTAGTGCGCAATAAATCGAAGGCATACAAATGCCAAAGCAATCTGTTATGCCATTAATTGCCTGCTAATTGGTCAAATGGGAAGGGAGAACCGAAAGGCCGATGGCAATGGCAATGGCAATGGCAATTTGGACCCATTCGCTCTACTAGTCTACTGTATACTCCTTCACACCGTTTCCCTCAAACCCAGGCCTGTATTCCTCCCTCATCTTGTGTACTGTCATATTTCTCTTGCTGTCGGCTGTTGTACGATGTTCCTTGTGTGGTGCCCTTTTAACGTTGATGTTAAACCATAAGCGTAAAGTGTTGCATACGCTCTAGTGTTGGGTTAATGACACGTGTCATGCGATTTGAGTGTCTTACATTTCACTAGCAAGTGTGTCTTAAATCGTGAAATGAATTGCCTGGGGAATTATGAAAACGACGGTTTTGCCACTGACATGTTAACATCCCCAAAGAGACAAAAATGAGGTCTGTGATTCGCGTGAGAGATTTGAATGTTCACTTTGTTATGTTCCTGTTATGAATTTTGGCGAGTTAGCATTTTCATTTAAAAAAAAAAAAGAATTTTGATGCTGCTCAATGTCTTGGCAATGAAAACACAATATGATAATTATTCGTATTGTAACTTTGATTGATGTGCACTTCAATGTATGCGCAGCGTAATCCCATGCGTCAATTGCCATGTGAATGACTCTGATCGTTGTTGAGTTGGGTGAAGCCTTGGTACAATTCCTCAATGTGGGTTTGATTCACATGGCTGCTCAGGGTAGAAATTTCTGAAATGATGCATATCCTGATATGTGGTGATGACCTGCCCAAGATGGGTCTGATGATTCTGATGTGCCATATTCTGTTACAGAACTGCATCATCTCTCACGATGAAACTGAGTTCGTGGGCCTATCACTTTGTCATTGTGGACAGGTCGGTTGTCTCTCTGTCTTTTTTCGCCTCCTTTCTGGTCTTGCACCCTCTGTCCTCTCCTTGCTTTGTCCCTCCCCCCCCCACCCCAAGTATATGCAGGGTGCAGGCTGTCCACCAGCAACCCCCTTCTGGTGAAACTCCCATGATGATCACTGCTCACCTCCACTCATTTGTTCCTCTTCTTTTCCCACCTGTGGAACCAACTTCCACATTCTCTTCGATCTCATTCTTCACTCCAGGCCTTCTTATCGACGGCTGTGCACCGCCATCTCAATCACTCCCGCTCCAAAACAATGACGTTTTCTCCACCCGTTAAACCCTCTCCCCCAATAAATTTGCTTCTGCATCCATTTTATACACCCCTTGCATTCTCCCCTATCCATCATCGTTACCTGCATCTCTTGTTGTCCATCTCCGTTTATTTTCTCCCTCGGGCCTGGTGTTGGTCTCCCCCCTCTCTCTACTGTTCTCTTTGTTATGTTGTGTCCTGATCCGTTCTGTGTTCCAGCTCTTCCATGAGCCTTGACTCCGTGCACAACAACGGTAATGACAATGTGTTATTGAGCTAAAACACAGGGAACTAGAACGGTACTCGATTGAGAGCATACCTCCACCAGGCTGAACAGTTTGCGCTTATATCCCATTGATAGTCCGGATCCAAATCCGGATCTTCACCAAAATTGAATCAATTCGTCCTTGTCACACACCTAACATGTCCACCAAGTTTCATCCGAATTTGTCCACAACGTTTTGAAATGTCATGTTATATATCGTTTTTGGCCCCATCTCTCAATGGCGACGAATCCCTTAAAAAATTTTTTTTTTTTTTAAATCTAGAATCTGGATCCGGATCTGGATCTTCACCAAGATCGAACCAATTGGTCCTTGTCACACACTCAACCTGTCCACTAAATTTCATCCAAATCCATCAATAACTTTTTAGGATATCCTGCTCACAGCAAAGAAACAGACAGATCTCAGACAAGGGTGAAACGATAACCTGCGTCCACCTTCGGTGGCGAAGGTAACCATTTCAGTCCTTCACAGTCGATTCTCTGATGCATTTGTCCCTGAGTTAAATTGCTTCATCCTGAATATGTGAAGACAGGCGTTTGACATCATCTGGGGCATTCTCTAGGTAGTGGTTTAGCAAATGGGTCAACATCGACATGTAAATTAATGTGTGCCATGAATGCTGCCCTCTTCAGTTCGTCCTCTCAAAGGTATGTTTTGCTTGTCAGAGAGAATGATCCCCTTAAGGACACGTTTCATTACCTGGCACTTCTGTGCAACACTCATTGGGAAGACAGGTGACAAATGGCTTTGTACATTCTTTTGTTTCGACAAGTAGAAAGAAATATAGTTGGCAGCTCTGGCCACAGTCCAAATGTACACTTAATTTATTGCGTCTCTTTGATCAGAGTTCTGAGATTCTTCCAATCGCACAATGATTCAGAAACAAAGGATGTTGTCAACATGGAATACACGATGCAGAAGCGACATAAAACTCCCTTGTTGGATGCAAAATAGCTCAAACACAGATATTCCTTCGGCCTTGTCGAGTTGAACCTTAGATTCGTGGCAACAATCCCGTGAAATGGATTGCTACGGTTACGGTATCTGTTCAGACAGGAGGCCAATGTGGAGTTGGCCTTGTTCACCTTCAGCTGGTGCTGAAGTGTCTTTTCCTCTGTCTCATCCACCAGTCCACCATCAGCATCTGCAAAATCGTATTCTTGCTTATCTCATGGTGGATGAACAGCAAGTTGTTCAGTGGATGTATCAGTTGTTTCTGACTGTCTTGGTCTTTCTATTTTTGTCCATGATTGCCACCCTGCAGTGCACAATTCTGGGTGACTGGGAATATCCCAAGCATGATGAAAATTGATAGTCAAGATATTTTACTATAAATTAGGATTGATACCCAAGGAAACATAAACTTGAAGTAAGAAAGTTTTCCAATTATTTTGCTGGCAATGGGAATGTGGGAGGAGGGCAGAGCAAGGGAGGGCAGAGGGTGCAAGACCCGAAAGGAGGCGAAAGAAGACCGAGTCTGCGATGGCAAATCGACTTTTTTTTGTATACCTTGTCGAGGCTCGTGTGAGAGCGAACACACAACACACATCAAGGGGGCATGAGACAAGAGGGGCAAGAGTGGGAAGGACAAAACAGTGGGGAACAGAGACAGGAGATCTGTGGAATAGAGAGGGATGGGACGGGGAACATGGGGAATAGAAGATGGACATTACAGGGACTTTCAGGAAGAAAAGCAGGGAATTTGAAGGAGGTGGGTTTGGGGTGGATTAACTGGGGAATAAAAGATCAAGGATTCGGATGGGGGACAATATGAGGTGGTGGTGAACAGACGTTTTGAAGGCCTGGAGGGAAGAATGGGATTGAACAGAGAGAGGGAGTTTATTCCAAAGGGGGAAAAAAGAGGAATGAAAGAGTGAAGGTGAACAGTGATTCGTGATTTTGGGAGTTTTACCAGAAGGGGGTTTTTGGCAGACATTGAACACCCTGCGGAAATATGGTGGGGACAAATCGCAGACACAGCAGGGGGGGGGGAGACCAGAAAGGAGACGGTAGAAGACAGAAAGACCACCGACCTGTCTGCGGTGAGAGGGTGAGACGCTCAAAGACTCAGCCTCATTGCGGGAGATGCAGATGATTCGAAATGCCTTGATTTCCACTGTGTGAAGCCGAGAATGGTGAGAGGCGGGAGCACCAGCCCAGAGGCGAGAGCAGTACTCCATCAGGCTGTGGACGAAAGCTTTGTATGTGGTCAGGAGCTCAGGTGGGCCGAGGAAGGACTTTGCACGATGGAGGATTCCCAGTCGGCGACTGGCTTTGGAGGCCACGTTTGAAATGTGGCTTTCCCAGGAAAGATCATGGTCGATAGTGAAACCCAGAAGCTTGAATGAAAGGACTTCTTCCAGAGGATTGTTGAGAAAGCAGATTGGGGAGGGGGGTGGGGGGGGGTTCCAAGCGGTCCTTTTGGAGAGACATCGTGAGAGTGTGAGATTTGTCCGGATTGAAAGACATGTTCCACGTGTTGGACCAGTTTGTGATTCTACGCAGATCTGCAGTGAGAGAAGAAGCTGCTGCTTGCCGGTCTGAGAGATGAAAGATGGTACGGTAGAGAGTCGAGTCATCAGCAAAGAGATAAAGAGGAATTTCCAGAGTCAGAAAGATCATTGATGAAAACCATAAAAATAACAGGGCCAAGAAAGCTGCCTTGAGGAACTCAATCCTAGACAGGTAGAGGTGATGAGAGAACTCCATTTAGGGCCACATATTGGCTGTGACAGGAGAGGAAGTCTGCGAGCCATGAGTGGAGATGGCCTTGGATACCATAGCAGGGGAGTTTGGTGAGCAGGGCAGGGTGCCAGACTCTGTCAAAAGCACGTGATATGTCCAGGGATACGGCTCTGATTTCCTGTCTGCCATTGAGGACCTCCATCCATTGTTGGGAGAGCAAAAGCAGCATATCCAGGGTAGAGTGACCTGGTCTGAACACAAATTGATGATCGGAAATCAAGGCATTGGAGAAGAGAAAGGATTTAATGTCTGAAGCGATGATGGCTTCCATAACTTTGCTGATGATTGGGAGAAGGATGATTGTCTGTAGGTGCAGGGATCTGTTTTAAAACCGTTTTTTTGCAGGGCAGTCATGTTTGCTGATTTCCAAGTAGATGACGGAAGACCTTGAGCAAATGAGAGGATGAATAGAACAGAGAGATGGTGAGCAAGAGCAGAAGGGCAGGCTTTGAGGACACGTGGGCTGATGCCGTCTGGACCGGTTGTAGAATCTGAGTCGAGGTTTGACAGCGAGCTCTCCACCTTGTCAGGAGAAAAGGACACAGAGTCCAGGGACAGTTGGTGCGACTGGGTAAGGTGGGTACAGGAAGCAATGCGTTTCGGACACAAGATTTCGATGCAAACACCGAGTTTAGGCATTCAGCTTTTTCATGTGCCTTATCAGCAGTGCGGCCCTTTGAGGTGAGGGAGGGGATGGAGGGGGAACATACACCAGAAACAGATTTGATTGGATGCCACCAGGATTTGGAGGAGGGAGAGAGGTTTGAAAGTTCAGACTTGAGATAACAAATTTTTTTTCTGGCTCTCCTGAGAGTAGAGACACACTTGTTCCGAGCTTTCTCGAAAGAACTGATATTACTTTCAGGAGGGTTTGCTTTCCATGAGGCAAAGGCAAGTTATTTCAGGACAACTTCCTCACCACAATCTTCAGTGAACCAAGAGTGCGAGGAAGGGTAAGCCAACTAACTACGAGAGGGGATAAATCTGTACATGAGAGAGAGAGCAAGTTTCTTCAAAAGAATTCCCAGGATGAGTTGATGTTGGAGAAAGTAGCAAAAGGAGACCAGTCTAGAAGTTTGATGGCTGCTTGGAGACCCTGCCAGTCGGCTTGAGTTAAACGCCAGACTCAACGGTGCTGAGGTGGTTCTCTGATAACAGCCAGAGAAATGTCCACTTTGACATGGACGTGGTCAGAAGAACCGATTGGAGTGAAGGTAGAACAGCAGATATTTTCAGGGAAATTTGTCAAAATCAGATCCAGAAGAGATAGCGTACCATTGGTTGAGATCCACGTCAGGAAATTTACTGATTCATTCAGTCCCAATGAGTCGCATAAATATTTTGCTGAAGTGCCATGAAGTGCCATATGGACACCCAGCAGGATTAAAAACAAAAACCTGCCAAAGGGCGGAGGAGCTCCTTGTGAGCCAACGACCATCCATATCCAGTGCCCAACTGTGTCTGCAGACGTCCTCCTGCAGTTGGGTAACTTTTTTTAGGATGTTGTTGACAGGATTTGCACTCCGGCCACCGTAAAACCCTTCATTCCGCAAGACACAAAAACGCAAAGAAATCTCATAATGGGGTGTGGTGCTGCCGGTACCTGTGCAGGAGGACGAAAGTCCGAGTCTTCAGGTCCTTGGTGCTTGCATTCTTGCTCTATGGATGCGAGACATGGACTCTGACCAAGGATCTGAGACAGAGACTTAATTCCCTTAATACCAGGTCTCTTTGGAGAAACCTTGGCTATCACTGGTCGGACTTTGTGTCCAATGAGCGGTTGCTGAGAGAGACTCAAATGAGATTTGTTACCTGCATAGTCTGTGAGCGTCAGCTGCAGCTGTATGGACATGTGGCTCGTTTTCCTGACGCTGATCCTGCTCACCTGATTCTCTCATTGAGGGAGTCTCGTGAGTCGAGGAGGCCAATCGGCCAACCACGTGCCTCGTGGTTGCAGCAGGTTGACCAGCATCTCAAGGAGATGGGGATGGGCCAGGCAACTGCCTGGGGGATGGCCAGACGGAGCCCCCCCCCCCCCTGGAGTACCGGCACAAAGTGGACGCAGTGATGCGCTGCTCTGTCGCATGCTCCCATACCGACCTGACCTGACCTGCCATGACAGGTGAGAGAGGCACCTATACCTCGCCAACTGGCATGATGACAATTTAAGTCACCACATATGAGGAAGAGAGAATTCGGATGAGAAGATAGAAGTTGGTCCATGTTTTTGTATGGTGAGGTGTAAATGGAGTCATCACTGTTTGGTGGACCGTACAGTACACATATAAACATGAGGTGGGAGTGGAGGGGAAGCCGTAGCCAGAGGTATTCCTGGGGGGTGGTGGAGTGAGGGCAGTGCATGGAGAGTGTGCAATCGAGTCTTTGATGAAGAGAGCAACTCCTCCACCAGGACGAGGCTCAGGTCTGTCATACCGGAGGAGTGAGTGTAGCCTGGTGTTGGCTTAGTGGTTAGGGTGGTGGCTTGGGATCCTGAGCTCCTGAGTTCAAGCCCCATTAGCTGCTGAATTAAAATACACCAGGAGGTTGACTCAGTCTGTCATCCTTCTGAGGTCGGCAAAATGAGCACCAATGTACTGGTAAGGGGGACACTGCATCAGCGGCATAGCCGTGTCCCAACCAATGATGCAACCAGCAGCCACAGGCTGCACTTGATAGAGAGAGACTGGAGGAGGGACTAACCAGGGAGAGATATTTGGGAGTCAGAGACTTCTTGAGTGAGGAAAGTTTCTGTTCGGCATATTATGTCTGGTTTGTCAGTGGCAACCTGTACGGAAAGATCTGTAAGGTTTGACTTGTCGGTGATGGCAAAGTGAAAGACCCGTGAACTCAGCTTCATCGTGAGGGATTCTGATGATGTTGAAAGCTTTGGTTTCCACGGTGTCATGTTGAGCAAGATATGAGGCAGGGGAGTCAGTCCAGAGGTGAGAGCAGTTACTCCATCAGTTCTGTTGTGCCAAGCAAGCACTTTGCACAACAGAGGATGCCCAGTCGGCCGGTGACTGGATTTTGAAGCCAACTTTGAGATGTGGTTGATAAATTCCTTGGTTTTATGATGCTGATACAACAACAGATGTATTATCTGACTTATTTATCTAAACCCTTATGAATGTGAAGGAATTGGCACAAAATGAGAAGGCAGAGCTATGGTGGCATACCAAACATGAGCTATTGGTTATTCACAGGTGTGTCCTGGCCAGGATTCAGGAAATCCATCCTGAGCCATTGTCTCCTAGGTACACTAAGCAAACATTTACTGAACAAAAGGGCTGAACAGGATCTCACTTCCACATATTCAGAACGTAAAATGGAAAAATCTGGAGTAATTCTCTTATTGAAATCTGTCTTTTGTTTTTCTTTCATCGTTCGAGGCTTCTGGCTGCAATTGAATTGCAGAATTCTGCTTCAGACACTGAGAAACTGTCCCTCAGGTGCGACCAAACATCCGCAGTGGATCTTTTCTTCATCAGCAGCTGAGCAGCATCAGCTTTGGCAGCTGTGTTCAACATATGAGTTGCATGACCTGGCTTCTTTTTTTTTTTACCACTGTCACTGTCACTGATTTTGAAGGGGCTTGACAACAGGAAGCAATTGTCTCATAGCAGCTAGACTTCATGATGTGAAAAATAATTTTTACTGAATTGGCCACAGCAGCACAACGGATCAGTGGTGAAAGCAGCGTAAACATGGTGTGATGTGTTTTGGACATCTTCCACGGTGTGTGTGTGAGGCAATGTGGGTTAAATGTGGAAGGGAGGGAGTTGGTAATGAGCAAATAAAAATAAAATACAATATGGTAGACATGGGAAAGAAGGGAAAGGGGAAGAGGAGGGAGAGAATTAATTTTAATTCCACTGTTTGTAAATGTTGTAATGGGGCTGGTAGGATGGCCTGGAGGTACACACAAACATACACAAAAACATATACACACACACAAACATACACACAAACACACACACACACGCACACACACACGCACACACACACAAACACACACAGAAACACACACACACACACACACACACACACACACACACACACACACACACACACACACACACACACACACACACACACACACACACACACACACACACACACACACACTGTCCAGCCAGCGATTAAATCCCCACACAGGTATAAACTGCCTTCTTGGTGAGTCACAGGCAGGGTGAATCATCATTGTGTGTGCCGTTCCTCGGATGGACGTTAAACGGGTATCCCGCATGCTGATATTAGTTGGTGGACATTAATGATCCTCTGGTGTCTTTTCCAAAGAGGAGGTGAGCTATCTCCGGCACCCTGAATAAATTACTAATTCCTGCCTGATCTACAGCTGGGAAGGTAACGGAAAACCCTCCAGTGTAACCCTCACTGAGGAAGCTGATGTAGCAGCACCGCGACTCTTCGGTGAGTATGTGTGAGAGATTCCGTCCGTCCGTCCGTCCGTCCAGTTGGTGCTGCCTAAGCAGTCTCCATGGCTATTGGGCACAATCCTGGACGGGCCACAACTCCGACACAGGATACCAGCATGCTGGCACTCATTTTGTCAACCTCAGAAGGATGACAGGCGGAGTCAACCCCACCTGGTATTAATTCAACAGCCAAGTAGGATTTGAACTCGGGATCCTAGGATCCCAAGCCCACCACCCTAACCATTAAGCCAACAGCAGAAATGTGAGAGATTGAGATTGTAAAAATTATTTTTTTCATCCCATCAATACAGTGGATGACTATTTAAGGGTACTCGGTAGAGCACATACCTCCCCCACGTAATGCCTGATCCACGAGAACATGTTGGGCAAAATACATTTTTGAAATATCATGTTACATATCGTTTTTGGCCTGATCTCTCAATGTTGAAGATTCACTTAAAAGATTAAATAATTCTCGTATCCAGCTCCGGATTCGGATCTACACCAAAATCGAATCAATTCTTCCTCGTCACACACCCAACGTGTCCACCAAGTTCCATCCAAATCCGTGCACAACTTTTTGAGATATCCTGTACACAAACAGACAAACAAACAGACAATCAGACACAGATTGGGTGAAAACAATTTCCTTCCACCTTCGGTGGTGGAGATAAATATATTCCCTTCCCTCTATTAAATCTCAAGAAAAAGGGAAGGGCAGCAGGTAAACTATTAATCACATTTTCATTTTATTAATTAATTTTAATTAATTTATTGGCTATTAATTTTTTTTATTAATAAACACTGTTACAAATAACTTTCTTTCATCAACAAACATGATTTTCACGATAATTTTCGGAATTCTTACCTCGAAATAGTAACAGTCTGCACCACATATAGTGGGGCAACTTAGCATAACAATTGTGCACCAAATTTGGCACACTAGTAGCCTATCATATGATGAACAGATTTGGATATTGGGCCATCTGAAATTTTTTGATGGCAGTGGAAAATGGCTGCCACAACCATCAGCAGCTGAATTTGAGATGGCCCAATATCCAAATCTGTTCATAATATGTTAGGGCTACTAGTGTGGCAAATTTGGTGCTTTCCTCACAAAATACACAATTGTTATGCTATATTTAGCTAACTTGCCCCACTAATATTCAAGACTGCAATGATAGAGTAACGAGACATGTACACTACCGATGTGATCTTTTCAAAGTCCAAAAAGGAAATAACTTTGTGAAAAAATTGACGAAACGCCCTGAGACTCGAACTTCATCTGTAACTTATAATAATAAAGACAGGTACCAAGTTTCAGTTGAATATGTTCACGGGTATGGGGGAAAAAAGTCTGAAAAACCACAGGTGGGACGGACGGACTGAGAGGGACCCTGTAGTCTCCTCCGGTGAAACCAATAGTGGACTAATAATTGGCAGGATTTTAAAATGGAGTACCTAAATAAGGTTTTAAAAGATTCTACTATGATCACATTCAGAGTGCAGCTTTTCGACCTCAAAGTTAGGTGGATGTGTTAAGAAATAATGACAATTCATTTTTATTCAAAACGATTCACAGTAATCCCATGAGACTCATCTTTTAGCACAATGCCACGTTGCTTCTTGGGTTTATGGCTTTCTATGTTTCCACACGGAACCCCTTGATTCAAGTTCATAATCCCCGCAAAGTTATCACGGCCAAATGATCGAGCATAATGGCTGCCCATAATTCGACGGTTCACTCGCAGGCGGCTTTGTCAGCTCCTAATGTGGAGCTGAGTGGCTTTTCACCACGTTTTGTGAGACATGTTGTGGTGGCCTTGGCCGAGCCTTTACCAACACGTCAACGAGGATTTCTTTTCATTGGGCTTTTGTGCCTTCATCGGGCGAGGAGTGAGTCGGTTGCTGCGATCTTGCAAATTGCCCGGCCATGATGCAGTTGTGTTAGTGGCCATTATTCGTGGCATTTCTGGAGCCAGGGATGCTGCTCTACCAACTCAGAGCAACAATGTTGAAACATGAAGTGTGTGCCATTGTGCGAGAAATCTGGACAGCTGAGCTCCTTGTATGTAACGAAGCCGGGTTTCGTGACGATCTGCAAACATAAATCATTCCATCCCGGTCCTCAGGGCTGCTGTTAATCACCATCTCAGATCATCCCCAATCCAAAACCACGATCTTTTCTACCCTGGCTCAGAGCCTCCTCCCCCTTCCAAATTTTCAAATTTCAAACAAATTCCATTTCAACCCATTCTCCCACCCCCCCCATTTCTCACCACACCCCAGATCTTGTCTGCCTCCCTCGAATTTGTCCTACAGCTCTGTTGTTGGTGCCCCTCAACCCCCTCTCCACTGTTCCTTTTGTCCAATTGCATCCTGATCCATTCAGTGTTCTAGCTCTTCGATGAGTCTTTACCCTGTAAGTTGGAATTACAGGATGAGATGAAGTGGTGGAAGATTAAGGTGACTAGCCTTATGGGCGATCTTGTTCCAAGCATGCAACACGTTCTTCGAACACATCCCTTTACTTAGGTGGCGTATAGGCAACTGACAGCTGCCTCAATCGCTCCCAAAAATAAAAGAAACAAGTCTGGAGACGGTGATGGTTCACGAGCAATGTACATAGTTCGCCTTTTTTGTTTTTTGACCTTCGAGGGGATGCCACGGGCAAACTTGCAGGAATCGGGAAAAATGTAAATGATGAAAGTTGTAGTACTCAAAGAGTACTACCTGCATACCAACTTTCATTCAAAACAGTTGAAAACCCTAGGAGCTCGATGGCCAATTTATTGATTTTTTTGACATTTTCTAAGTTCATGACCTTGTGACCTTGAGACGAAAATGAAAAATCGAGCTCCGTGGGGCTATGCAGGTGCCATTGGGCTAACCAAATACCGAAACCCTGCCAGATTCGACAAACCCCCTCGGAGTAGATGTAACTTGAAATCGGCTACCCCCTAAAAACACATGTTTTTTGGGCGTGGCTCCACCCATAATGGGCGCAGCACGCCCATTCTCAGGAAAACACAACTAGATCATGATATAAACCTCCCACCCAAATTTTATCAGGATCGGATCAAAACCCACGGAGCTATGCTCGGGACAGACAGACAGACAGACACACACACATAATGAATATAATGGTCACTTACTGACTCGTGAACCAAAATAACCCGGGTTACGTGAATGAAGCAAAAACACTACACTGGAATCCGTGGGGACAGGAATACTGCACTGGAACTGGTGGAGCCTCGTCTCGCACTAAAAATTATGACGTCACAAGTTACATTGTGTGGCGGCCATCTTGGATAGAAAAACGCACCTTATTCGATTAACATGAAACTTGACACACGTATTCCACTACAGGATTGGAGGCAGAATTTAAATTTATGATGTCATAGATTACATTCATCAGCCCTCTTGGATTGAAAATTAATAAATTTTAACAACCTTCTTCTCCAGAAAGGCGAGACAGATTGAGGCAAAAATTCACGTACACTTTCCCCAATACATCCTTTCACAAGTTTGTTAATTTCTAATTGATAGGTCACATGGTTTGGCGGCCATGTTGAATTTACCCTAAAACCTCCAAACATCTTCTTCTCCAGGACGGCCAGACAGATTGAGACGACACTTTACACATATATTCGCAATGAGGTCCTTTTTCAAGTTTGTTAATTTCTTCTTCATAGGTCACATGGTTTGGCGGCCATGTTGAATTAACCCTAAAACCTTGAAACATCTTCTTCTCCCGAACGGCTGGTCTGATCAAGGGAAAACTTCACGTACCTATTAATCACGCGTACCAATACAAGTTTGTTAATTTCTAATTGATAGGTCACATGGTTTGGCAGCCATGTTGGATTCAAGAAAAATATTAAATAATGTTTTCTCTGGAGTCACATAACCTAACGAAGCGAAAATTTGCAACTATCATCCGAGATGATGTCTGCATTCAGAGTAAAAAATTATGATGCCGCAAGTCACATGGTTTGGCAGCCATCTTGGATTGAAAATTAATAAATTTTTAAAATCTTCTCCAGAACGGCAAGAGAGATTGAGGCGAAACCGTACACATATATTTCCCATGAGTTCCTTTTTCAAGTTTGTTAATTTCTTCTTCGTAGGTCACATGCTTTGGTGCCATGGTGGATTGAAAGATAAATATAAATTAATGTTTACTCCGGAAACGCCGCTTCTATATATGCCAAACTTCAGACTTGTAATCTAGGCAACACGGAAAACGTAGGTTTAAAATTTCGACCAGATCGGCCATGCGGTTTGGCAGCCAGAATTATTTAATTACTTGAATCCGAGAACTTTTACATTTGTTTTTTTCCAGAAGGCTCACTTGGCCGCACCCGCGCGTGTTTGATGGCACAGGAACAGCAATTCAATCGATACCGACGACGCCCCCAGGAAAAAGGTCCGACCGCGTACGCAACAACTAGATCGAATGCCGTGCGCCGTCCGGTTCGTCACTCGTCCGTTCCGCGCCATCTCGAAGCGGGGCCGCGTTTGCGTCGCTCTTAAATAACGTTTTCTCTGGAACCGCTTATCCAATCGAAGCGAAACTTTGCGACCGTCATCTCATTCAAGTCTCGCGTCGTATCGAAGGCGGACACATCCGGGTAACCGGTCATCACTGCCAGCAGTTGTAAAGTGGCAGTTCTAGTTCTTATTTTTTTTTGAATAAGACACTTGGCTGTACCTTGATGGGTTTGATGGTGGAGGAGTAGCAAATGAAATGTGAATCCTATCCAGGTTCCTCCTGATGACTTCGTCTTTGCTGTTCACTTGTTTGGGTTCCTTATGATTACTCCAATGCAGGACTTGTACCTATTTGGTCTTCCATTTGATTTGACTTGAATTTATTTTAATCGCATTCTAAATTAAATTGAGTAATAATATGCATCATGGGTCAGTGTCAGGTGTCCGATCAAAGCAGGATGTCTTCGAACTCAGTCACCACTGTCAACAGTTATAAAGTGGCAGCTCTAATTATGTCTCTTATTAATTATGTAACACACCAGCACACAAACACCACACAAACCAAGTCCTGACGAGGTTCTGCAATCTCTGATTGCTCTTTTTCTTGTTCACAAATGTTTAAGGTAGGAGGATTGTCAAGCTGTTTTTTTCTGGTGAAATAAAGAAAAGACGCGAGTCTTTAGTCTTTACTGGAATGAATGTGAAGTTGTGCATGCATTGCCAGTTTCTGATCCTTTTTAGCTTCATCAACAGATACAATAGCAGCCTGTGTTCCTTTGGTGAGGAACTGTTTGCTTTAATGTGTTCACCAGTAAAGTGGCTCTCTGAGCATTCAGGTCATTAATGTAAATAACGAGTGTTTTTAAGGAATGTTCATACCTCATACAGATATAACCAGTCTCCCTTTGTCACTGAATCGATACAACACACGTTCAACCTGAATGTTTTCCGGTTACCTCCACCACCTAAAGTGGGTGGAGGTTATGTTTTCACCTCTGTCCGTCTGTTTGTGAGCAGGATATCTCAAAAATTTATCGACAGATTCGGATGAAACTTGGTGGGCAGGTTCGGTGTGTGACAATGATGAATTGATTTGACTTTGGTGAAAATCCGGTTCTGATAATTTTATAATTTCCAAAGTAATTCTTTATAATTGAGAGATCGGGCCGAAAACAAGATATACATTTCTAAAAGCATGATATCTTAAAAAGTTGTGGATGTGTTCTGACAAAATAGATTTTTTTTAGATTTAGGTAAAGGTCCAGATGCAGATCCGACCTACCAGTGGGATACAAAACGTCAACTGTTCAGCCTGGTGAAGGTATGTGCTCCACCGAGTGCCATTCTTGTTTCACTTTGTGACCTGCTGACCTCTGTCAGCAGCAACAACAACAACAACAACAACAACAACAACAACACCGAGAGAGTTCATCGAACACATTACTCCGCGCAGTGTTTAACTATATACTTCAATCTTAATAACAAAAATGATTTTAAATAACATTAAAAAAACATTCTCGAAGTTCAACGCTATTGACACAGTCTTAAACATCACCCTTATACACCACCTTGTTGAACATGTCCAAGTACTGCAAAACTGGAGGTTAATGGAAGTGACAAGGCGATTTGTGTTTTGCATTGTTCAAGAATATAATTCAATTGAAATAAAATAATGATTGTAAAAGTCATACAAATTAATTAATTCCAGGATTTACCACTGTTCTTCCACCCTTGATGCAGTGTCAATTACACCAAAGGTTCTCAACCTTTTGCACCTCAAGGCCCACTTGAGTATACGTGAAAAAGGTCAGGGACCACATGAGAAATAACAATAACAACTTTAAAAAACAGGGTGCTTTGAACTAAAAGTTATACAAGGATATAGATGTTTGCTGCAATGATATTAACTTTATTCAGTGCCTTATTTAAGATATTTAAGCCAAAATTATGCTGCTGCAGCCTGCTTTTCAAGTTGGTATGAACTCCACAGACCAATAGGTGGTGCCTTGCAGCCCACTGGTGGGTTTTGACTTGCCTGCCGTTTGAGAACACCTGGTTTACACCACCCTAACATGCCACAATATTTCATCATGTTTGTTGTTTGTGTCCTTTATAACATCCCTAAAAACAGTGAGTTTCCTGTTTGGAATAATTTTTAATTTCGTTTGAATGACCAACAGGCAGAGTAACAACCCCCCCCTCAAAAAAAATAAACAACTAGAACGGGCACTCATAGAGCGCATACCTTCGCCGCCACTACTTTTTTTGTTCTTGGTATGAGTGTGGGGAACTGGTTTCATATGAATGGTCTTATGACACAAACCACATATCTATAATGTCATGACCCCCCCCGACTTTCGGGGGCTACGGACGAAACAACAATCAACTCACGTCGTTTTGGCGAGTCTTCACTCGCAAGCTCGGTGAATACAACGTTTCAACAAGAGAAGGTAATCTTGTTTGATGCTGGTTTCATGCAAATCGAATAAGAATTGACTGAGTTATGCCGAAAATCGCATATTTTTCAAGGGCGTGATCCCCCCCGACATTTTACCCCAACCGGTGACATGTGTTATGACGTCATTGTGTCACAAGATTGGGCATTAAATTCTGCACATTTTGGTGCTGGGTTCATGTAAAGCGGACAAGAATTGACCGCGTTATGACAAAAACCACATATTTTTCAAGGTCGTGACCCCCCTGACCTTTGACCCCTAACCGGTAACAAGAGTATGGGCGTCATATTGCATATCACAAGATGAGGCGTTGAATTCTGAACATTTTGGTGTTAGTTGCATGCCAATTGAATAAAAATTGACCGTGTTATCGTAAAAAGACGATTTTGACCTTTTCGTGACCTTGACCTTTGACCCGAACGATCCCAAAATCTAATCGAATGCTTCCTGGCTAATAACCAATCATCCCACCAAATTTCATGCAATTCGGTTTAATACTTTTTGAGTTATACGAATCACAAGATTACAAATAAATAAATAAATAAATAAATAAATACACGCCGACCAAAACTTAACCTTTCGCAGAATGCGAAGGTAACAAATCTTACTCCTCTGCCCATGCGCGGTAATGACGATTTCAGAGCCAAAGTACATACGTGCGTCCGCAACCATATCTTGGACACGTATGGACCGATTTTATTCAAACTTGGCACAAAGCCAACACATCGTCATGTACATATGCACATCATTTTGTTTCACAATGTGATAAATGATACCCGAATGGCGGCCATTTCAGTTGCAAAAAAACTCCCCGATGTTGAACAGGTCCTCAACTATTCCTCAGACATGCATTTCCCAATATTGTTCAAACTTGGTACACAGATTAAAAAAAAAACAAATGATGGCTTGCATGTGCCTAAAGGACAACTTTAAAAAACAGGGTGCTTTGAACTAAAAGTTATACGAGGATATAGATGTTTGCTGCAATAATATTAACTTTATTCGGTGCCTTATTTAAGATATTTAAGCCAAAATTGTGCTGCTGCAATTTTGTGCATGTCCCAAGTCCCAAGTCCCTGCTGCTTGTCCCAAGGATCCTGAGTTAAAATCCCACTCGGCTGATGAATTAATACCGGGTGGGGTTAACTAGGCCTGTCATTCTTCCGAGGCTGGCAAAAATGAGTGCCGGCATGCTAGTATACTGTGTCGGAGTGGCGTTTCGTCCAGGATTGTGCCCAATAGCCAAAGTAGCACCATATGCTTCGGCAGCACCAACGCTCTGCACAGATTATGGTCCCAATGGATGGATATGCATGTCATTTTTTTCCTTCCGAAATTAGATCCAAGATGGCTGACTGGTGGCCAATTTGTTACTTACAATGTCCCCAACCATTTCTCGGACATGCATGGTCCGATTTTGTTCAAACTTGCCACAAAGTACATGATGCCATGACACGTGCACCTCATTTTATTTTGCGATCTGATCAAAGATGCCCGACTGGTAGACTGGCGTCCATTTTTGTTGTAAAAAAGCCCAGTATTAAACGTGTCCTCAATCATTTCTTGGACATGCATTTCCTGATCTTCTTCAAGCTTAGCACGCAGATAATGAATGATGGCTTACATATGCACATCATTCTTCTTCGAGGTCAGATCCAAGATAGCCGACTGGTGGCCATTTTATTACTTAAACGTTTTAATTTCATGAATAGTATTTTAAGGTAGCTATGGTTAGATTAACTGACAACTAAGCCACTTTTCACTCATTTTAAAACACCTATTTTCTTAGAAAATTGCAGTGACCCTATCATTTTCTTTTTTTATACTGATACCTCAATGCCAGAAAGGAAATCCGTGCCGTATCCCTGGATATATCACGTGCTTTTGACACGGTCTGGCACCCTGCCTTGCTCACCAAACTCTCTTCCTATGTTATGCAAGACCATCTCCACTCATGGCTGTGCAGACTTCCTCACCTGTTGCAGTCAATGTGCAGCCCTAAATGGAGTTCTTTCATCCCCTCTTCCTGTCGAGGCTGGAGTTCCTCAAGGTAGCGTTCTGGGCCCTCTTTGTTTTTTTTTTTACTAGTTTTCATCAATGATCTCTCCGACTCTCTGGAAAATCCTCTATATCTCTTTGCTGATGACTCCACCCTCTGCTCTACCATCTGTCATCCCTCAGACGGGCAAGCAGCAGCTTCTTCGCTCACTGCAGATCTGGATAAAGTCACAAACTGGTCCAACATGGGGAACATGTCTTTAAATCCGGACAAATCTCACACTCTCACTATGTCTCTCCGAAAGGAAAGTTTAGAAAACCCCCCATTCACCTTTTCAACAATTCTCTGGAAGAAGTCCTTTTATTTCTTTCAAGCTTCTGGGTCTCAGAATCTACCATGACCTTTCCTGGGAAAGCCACATTTTAAACCTCGCCTCCAAAGCCAGTCGCCGACTGGGAATCCTCCATCGTGCAAAGTCCTTTCTTGGCCCACCTGAGCTCCTGACCACTTACAAAGCTTTCGTCTGCAGCCTGATGGAGTACTGCTCTCCTCTCTGGGCTGGTGCTCCTGCCTCCCACCTTTCTCGGTGTCATGCTGTGGAAACCAAGGCATTTCGGATCATTGGCATCTCCCGCAGTGAGGCTGAGTCTTTGGGCCTCTCACTCTCTCACTGCAGGCTGGTCGGTGGTCTTTCTGTCTTCTACTGTCTCCTCTCCAGTCTCGCCCCCCTGCTCTCTCTGCGATTTGTCCCCACCACATTTCCGCAGGGCGCTCAAGGTCCGCCAACAACCCCCTTCTGGTAAAACTACCAAAATCACGAATTACTGCTCACCTTCACTCTTTCTTTCCTCTTTTTCCCCGCCTTTGGAAAAAAATCCCTCGCTCTATTCAATCCCATTCTTCCCTCCAGGCCTTCAAAACAGCTGTTCACCACCACCTCTTGTCACCCCCATCCAAATCCTCGATCTTGTCTACCCCCGATAATCCACCCAAACCCACCTCCTTCACATTCCCTGCTTTCCTTCCTGAAAGTCCCTGTAATGTCCATCTAGTGTTCCCCATGTTCCCCGCCCCATCCCTCTCCCTTACACAGATCTCCTAATGTCTCTGTTCCCCAATGTTTTGTCCTTCCCACTCCCGCCCCTCTTGTCTCATGCCCCCCTTGCTGTGCGTTGTGTGTTTACTCTCATACGAGCCTCGACAAGGTATATATATATATATATATATATATATATATATATATATATATATATATATATATATATATATATATATATATATATATATATATATATATATATGTTATACCATGAATTGTCTTTCATGAAAATAATATTCTGAAAATAATAATATATTCTGATTACTCTTTTCAATTTCACCCCAACCACCTTTAAGTGCAGTTTATTTGTTATTAGAAACGAATATGTTTTGATCGAGTTTCTCCTTCACCAAGTGAGCCACAACAGTTGAGACCCGTGAACCCATAGCTGTGCCAAATATTTGTTGACAGTGTGTACCGATGAAGGTCGTGCTCTTTAGAAACATTTCCAGCAAGCTGGTAACATCCTCACGTGTTAATTGGCTCTTCCGACAAGCCATTTTCCAGTCATTAGAATGTTTCAATCGATCAAGCGTGACACCACCAAATCGACTGGGACATTGGTGAAGAGTGAAACAACATCAAAAGATACAATCGTCTCATCTTATTGGATTCTAACCTTACTTGTTCTCCCGACAAATTTACTATTGTTCTTAACTGTTCTATCAGTCTTGCCGACAGGCCTGCCAATGATGCGTGCGAAGAAGCCAGACAGTCGGAATATCCGAGCATTAACAAAGGACACAATGGGTCTCAGGGGGACATTCTCAATGTGGATCTTGGGAAGACCATATCGTCTGAGTGCTTAACAGTTGCCGCAGTCGAGCCAATTGTCATCCGGTTTTCCAGCTTGCCTGCCTGCCGTTTGAGCATGGTCAATTTTGTGTTCAAGGACCGTTGCCGTTTTGGTGTGGGATCATCAGGCAGTTTTGATAAGTTTTGCATCATCAAGCCTCCTTGGTAATTGTATCATGGTAAGCCTCGTTGTCCATTAATTTTTCTCGGTTGCTTTTTTTCTTATCCATATAGTCTAGGCTCGTGGAAGATGTTTCCTTGGTTAGGAGAGCAGAGGGATGTACTGTATATATCGGGTGGTCGCTTGACTCCCCTTATTCTCAGTTTTTCCGTCTGTTGGGTGGTCGCTAGAGTACCCTTATTTTCACTTTTTCCGTCTGTCTGTATGTTTGTTTGTATGCCTGTTTGTAATGGACAGCTGTGGAGGCCAGAGGAGTCAACCGATTTCGATGAAACTTGACAGGTAGGTTCATACCAAGATCTAGTTCTACGCTTTGGAGCACCGTTGCTATGGACACCACCGTTGCCTAGCAACGGAACTTTGAAATTTTTGAAAAATCCTAAAAATATATATTTTTTCGAAAATCAAAAATCGGCTTTTATGCGCACTACAACCAACCTCTTTGTCAAAAAATTTCAGCCAGATCCGTCAAAAACTGTATGACTAGTATGCAATTATGTAGCGACCACCCATGTCGCCTACCGACTTGTTGGGTGGTCGCGAGAGTACCCTTATTTTCACTTTTTCCGACTGTCTGTATGTAATGGACAGCTCTGGAGGCCAGAGGAGTCAACCGATTTTGATGAAACTTGACAGGTAGGTTCATACCACGATCTAGTCTATGCTTTTAAGCACCATTGCTATGGACACCACAGTTGCTTAGCAACGGGGCTTTGAAATTTTTGAAAAATCCTAAAAATTTTTTTTTCGAAAATCAAAAATCGGCTTCCAGGATTTTATGCGCACTATAATTAACCTCTTTGTAAAAATTTTTCAGCCCGATCCATAAAAAACTGTATGACTAGTATGCAATTATTGGGTGGTCGCTAGAGTACCCTTATTTTGTCTTTTTCCATCTGTCTGTATGTCTCTGTTGGGTAGTCGATGTCGTCGAAAAAAAAAATATTTTTTTGAGATTTGTTCTACCCTTACTATCAGTATTTAAATTGCGATTTCAGTTGATACAATGGCGATTTCGATGAAACTTGGTTGGTAGGTTCCTACCATGACCTAGTTGTGTGCAAATGAGAACCGTTGCTATGGACACCAACGTTGCCTAGCAACGGGACTTTGAAATTTTAGAAAAATCATAAAACATTAATTTTTTCGAAAATCAAAAATCGGGCCAGGAGCGATTGTGGGCAGTATATTCAGCCATATTGTCAAAACTTTCCAGCCGGATCCTATGAAAACTGTCGAAGAAGATAGACTTTGAATGAACCCTGGTCGAAAACAATAAAAAAACGAAGTTGGTTATATCTCAGAGACTATGAGTCAGATATACATGAAACTGGTATGGTAGGTTCATGGTATGTCCTAGTTATGTGTGAGAAAGAACCGTTGCTATGGGCCCCTCCGTTGCCTAGCAACGGACGAAAAACCTCTAAATGTGGGGGTATTTTAACGAAAAAACAATCTGCAGCATTAACCCTTGAAGCTAGAATCATGAATTTTCTTGTGCTTAATCCTCAGGTCATTCCCCATCGAACCGGCCCATCGCGTCAGATTCTATTGGGTAGTCGACTACCCATGTCCGCCTACCGTCTTGTCTGTATGTCTGTATGTAATGGACAGCTCTGGAGGCCAGAGGAGTCAAACTATTTTGATGAAACTTGACAGGTAGGTTCATACCACGATCTAGTTCTATGCTTTTGAGCACTGTTGCCATGGACACCACCGTTGCCTAGCAATGGGACTTTGGAATTTTTGAAAAATCCTAAAAAGTTAATTTTTTCGAACATCAAAAATCAGCTTCTAGGCTTTTATGCACACTATAATTACACACTTTGTCAAAAAAATTTCAGCCCGATCCATCAAAAACTGTATGACTAGTATGCAATTATGTCGCGACCACCCATGTCGCCTACCGGCTTGTCTGTATGTTTGTATGTAATGGACAGCTCTGGAGGCCAGAGCTTGACGGGTCGGTTCATACCAGGATCGAGTTGTATGTTTTTGAGCACCGTTGCTATGGACGCCACCGTTGCCTAGCAATGGGACTTTGAAATATTTGAAGAATCATAAAAAAATTATTTTTTCGAAAATCAAAAATCGTCTTCCACGCTTTTATGCGCACTATAATCAACCTCTTTGTCAAAAATTTTCAGCCCGATCCGTCAAAAACTATGACTAGTATGCAATTATGTAGCGACCACCCATGTCGCCTACTGGCTTGTTAGTGTGATTATCTTATTTGAATGCCCCACTTGTTCAAAATACTGGAAGCAAAAGTGGAAATCTCACAAGCTATGTTGATTTGTTCACTCGTAAATAATACTTTGTGACTTTTTTTTTGTATATACGATATCGAAGCTCGTATAAGAGCTAACACACAGAACGTATAACAAAGGGAGCAGGAGACAAGAGGAGTGGGAGAGGAAACACAACACATTGGGGAACACAGACATTAGGAGATCTGTGGAAGGGAGAGGGATGGGGCGAGGTACACAGGGAAAATATATCGTTTTTGGCCTGATCTCCCAATGGTGAAGAATCAGTTAAAAAATAAATAATTTTCGTATCCAGATCTGGATTCGGATCGTCACCAAAATTTAATCAATTCGTCATGGTCACACATCCAACCAGTCAACCAAGTTTCGTCCGAATCTGTCACAACTTTTTGAGATATTGTGCGACATATTCGTGTAGCCCTATCTCTCAATGGTGAAGAATCACTTCAAAAATTCTCGAATCCGGTTCCGAATCTGGATCTTCACCAAAATCGAATCAGTTCATCCTGGTCACACACCCACCATGTCCAAAAAATTCATCCGGATCCATCCACAATTTTCTGAGATATCATGTATACAGACAGACAAACGCAGACAAACAGACAGAATGGGGTGAAAACATAACCTCCTTCACCTTCGGGGGCAGAGGTTACAAGATGGACACCGCAGGGACTTTCAGGAAGGAAAGCAGGGAATTTGAAGGAGGTGGGTTTTCGGTGGATTGATGGGGATAGAAAAGATCATGGTTTTCGATGGGGGAAGATAAGAGATGGTGGTGAACAGCTGTTTTGAAGACCTGGAGGGAAGAGTTGGATTGAAGAGAGTGTGGGAGTTTATTCCAAAGGTGAGAAAATAGAGGAATGAAAGTGTGAAGGTGAGCAGTTATTCTTGATTTGGGTGGTTTTATGAGAAGGGGGGTTTTGGCGGATCTTGAACGCCCCACAGAAGTATGGGGGGGGCGGGGGGGACAGATCACAGACAGAGCAGGGAGGGTGGTAGAAGACAGAAAGACCACCGACTTGCCTGCAGTGACAGAGTGAGATCCCCAAATGTTACAGCACAATAATAACTCTCCATGTTTGTCCAACATATGTCCTCTTATGAGCTGCTCCTTCATTCTAAGGGGTGCAGTGGGGCTATTTTAGCTTGTACTTGTAGATCATTATAAATACAAATACCCAAACTTACGCCATTATCGACTATGCAACAGCAAAGTTATAGCACAGGCAGTGTTGCCATGATATTTACAACTGCGTTAATAAGAGGAAACAAGGCTATCTCAGAGCAGTGGCAGATAGTAATTTCTGTTCGCAGTGCAGCACTCACTGGGGAGCATATACTCTGTGATCACGACCATGGTGAAAGTAACTCTGCCGGAACACGAATGCAGGGTCAGCAGTGATTGTGAACTTGCAGAAAGCTCCACTATGGGGACCAATTTTAACCACAGGAGGCAGTGATGAAAACGTTGGAAGAAACAAACGAGTCTGGAGATTTTTGTCCTTTTTATAAATATATATATTTTTATAAGTTCTTTTTTTTGTCCTTTTTATCTGTACAGGATCTATAATTTTGACCTCCATTATTTAGGATTCCTTGAGATGAAAAATCCATTGTGATGAGATAGTTTGGCACAATGGAATGTGTATTGTTTTTTTTACAAATTGATACAGGGAATAAGGTATGTACTCCTTCCCTCATTACGCAGGTGGAATGTGTTGTATCTCTGAATTTGCTGGCACAACTTTCCATTCAATGCTGTTGTGTCAATTGCAACTGATCTTCGATACTTTTGAAATTTGTAATATCGTGCACAGTTTCCATCAGTGACATTTCCTTCCACAATGGAATAAGATTTCTCAAGTATGATTAAATAATAAAATTATCCAGGATCACTGCTCACCTCCACTCATTCGTTCTTTTTTTTTTCCTACCTGTGGAACGAACTTCCACATTCTCTTCAATGTCATTGTTCTCTCCAGTTCTTCAAAACGGCTGTTCACCACCATCTCCAAAAGCCTGATGTTGGCTTAACAGTTATGGTGGCTGGCTTAATATCTTAGGGTCTTGAGTTTGAGCCCCTGCCGTGCTGTTACATCACACCAGGTGGGTTGACTCAGCTTGTAATCCTGCCGAGGTTGGCAAATCCAAAATCAATCCAAAACCATGAGATTTTCTACCTTCGTTAACACTCCACCCCACCCCTCATTGCTCCTCTTTCCAAATTTCCAGTTTTCCTTCTGTATCCATTTTGTCAACCCCATGCATGCTCTCCTGCCCCACCCCCATTACTCCCCACTCATTGTTTGTCTGCTCCCTCTGTCTTGGCCAATTCAACTCTGCCGTTGGTGTCTTCCCCCTCTCTCTGCTGTTTCTTTTGTCCCAAAGAATGTTCCTGGATAAATACTCGAGAATCTTCTCTGTGGGTACAAGATGGGGATTTGTTTTTCTGCAAGACGACCCACTATATCTATGTCACGGTCTTTCACGGAAAAAAAATCATTGACAAGGGAAGACATCAGAAGAATGACACCATAATACAATGACAATGACGTGGACCTATTTTGTAGTGAAGCATGTAGGAACGGCATGCGGTCAACCTGCAGCATTTATTGGAGACATTAATCCTCAACATCGCAAGATGGCCACAGTGCCCTGTGGCGTTGTCTCTGTGTTGCTTGCTAGCTCAAGTCGCGATGGAGGCCGTCTGTGTGGCTCTGATTAACAGCAGGTGCTTGCTCAAGGCGGGGGATCTGTCACAGCTGGTGTTCATGGTTTTTGTGGCTCATGAGAGAGAGAGAGAGAGAGCGAGAGAGAGCAGCATTATCATTAGTGCTTGCTGTGCAGGTGTTTATTGCTTCTGCTGAGATGTCACACAGAGAGCAGGGGAGAGGTAGGAAGCAGCATGAAAGGCAAGGATTTTGAGGATAGTGTCTGTTGTACGTGCCTGGTGTTGGCTTAATGATTAGGGTGGCAGGCTTTGGGTCCAAGGGTCCTGAGTTAAAATCCTGCTCATCTGTTCATTTAATACCAAGTGGGGTTAACTCGGCCTGTCATCCTTCCGAGGTAGGCAAAATGAGTGCCAGCATGCTGGTATCCTGTGTCGGAGTGGATACCCGTCCAGGTTTGTACCCAATAGCCAAGGAGACTGCTTCGGCAGCACCAACGCTCTGCACAGAGTATGGTCCCAATCTCCTCCATTGTGTCCGAGTACATATGAAAAGCCCGTCAAAATGATGTCACGCTCAAAGGTGAATTGTTGGGCAATCGCATTTAATAATTATTTATGTTCCATATGCAGGATAGAAATTACTACACAAACGTTCCAGTCTCTATGGGATTACACGAAGTGCAAGTAGTCATCACAGTATCCTGCACGACCACAAACACAAGGAAATTTGGCCATTTGGTTCAACATTGCTGTGTTGTACTCCCAGGTTAATTTTTTTGCTACAGCTCTAAACATCAATCATGCTGATGTTTTGCTGATGTCTAAGTAACCCGATCTTGAACAGGTGACCGAACTTGTCCTTACCATATGCACACGAAACAAAAACCGGGGTTAAGCAATTGGTTCATTTCTGTCTGTCTGTCCACAAATGTCGGTTTCTGATCGAGGAACAACCTAATTTCATTTGAATGTTTTATTGTTGACACAAATCAGAACATTTATCCGAAAATGAACCTCTAGTTTAGCAGTATGTTGGCTCTGAATTTGTCCTGATCACACATGCGCAGAGAGAACTGTAGTAATTTTTCTACTCTATGTCTCTATCTATCTGCCAGCCTGGCAGTCAAACAAAATTGAAAATCATTCTAAACAGGAAACTTACTGTTTTAAGGATGTCATAATGGACACAAACAACAAGCACAAATAACGAATGTAATTTTTTTTTAATATGGTGGTATAAAAGATGCACCATCAATGATGGTAAACTTCCGTAGTTCTTTTTTTTCTACAACCATTAAAATCTTTATTTTATTTAAATTTAGTTACATGCTTGAACACTCGAACACAAATAGCCTTTTAGGCACTTTCAAAACACTTCCGTTTAACAGTTCAGCACTACTTGGACAAAATATTACGGTATTTTACATCATCACGACCAATCAGATTTTCCACTCCCTGACCCCGCCAATCCTTGTCTCTTAAAACTGCACGGGGTAAGGTGTTCTATGAACTCTTTCGTTTTATCTACAGTATATACTTGTATATACTGCTTGACCAAAATAATTCCTGAATCATTTAGAGTCTGATCAGGCTCAGTGTTGCAGATGCAGATTAGTCAATCGCATGTGGACACTCATGAGTATTGGATAGGTATGAATTCTCACAGCAAGAGTTATGAATCTGAGTTTTGCTTAAGTGGGGAAGGGCTAACCAGAAAAATGATACTTGTCAATGCCCTAACTCAACAGGGCATGGTTTACAGGACAGCAAAAATCATCCAATATTGGAAGTTGTGAATTAAGAACAAACAAGACGTGACAAGGATAGGCCACAATTATTGAAGACTTCCAACAGCTTTTCAGTGGTGTGATAGCTGATATGGCTTACAGAACAATGAGCCAGGTTAATCTCTTTTGCCAAGAATCCTGCACAAGGAGCTGCAAGTTGTGAGAATTTGAAGCCATGTCGTTTATGCTTCAATGATAAGATTGTATACATACCCTCGGAAATGTTGTGTTCTCACTCTAATGGTGATTAAAGATGTTTTAGTAAAAGCAGACGTAAGTTGAGTATTTGAGAAATATTTCCATATGACCTTGGTCTTTTTCAAGGACATCTTGTGAATATAAGCGGTCATTATGTCAAAACCCCAGATGCACCCTAATTGAGCATTTCAATACTTCAAAGACATCAGCATGTCCATGTTGCTTTGATTTGCTTTACAGGGCATGACATGGATTCCCAGCATATTCTATCTTTACCTGCACTGATGGTGCCCTCTCTGACCCGAACTACATTAATTCTGTTGTCCTTCAAGGTTCTGTCATCTCACCTTCCCTCCTTCTTTTCATCAGTAACTTCACAGATGCTAACAACTGTGTCCATTCCTTTGCTGACGACTCCACGATCCACTCCTCTTCCAGGTATAAATCCCATTACAACACCTCCCATTTCCTTCCTGCTCCATCTCCATCAGTAGTGACTTCTATCCAGCAATATCAACACAGCCACCCCTCCTCTTCTCATGTCCAGCTCTTAACTCCAGCAGACATCATCGATTAATATGCTCGGACCATCTCCAGAAATCTCTCCTGGCAGCCTCACATCCTCAAATCAATCACCAAATCTGCCTTGAAGAAATTTGTTTTCTTCTTTGGAGCTTGCAAATACTTCAACGCCCATCTGCTTTTCACCCTCGACAAATTCCAAGTCAGACAAGTGATGGAATATGACTCCCACGTCTGGGACGGCGCTCCTCCATCAGTCATCAGTCAAGCCAAGGCTGTCCAAATGATTTAATGATCCTACTATGTTTGGCCATCTTCAAGTTTTGGCCCACTGTCGAGCAATCTCTTCGCTATGTCTCTTTTACCGCTACTACCACAGTCAGTGCTCTGTTGAACTCTCTCTTCCTGTCCATCCTCCTCTTTATTCTGCTTGTGACACCTGTCCAGCTTTTACTCATCATCCTTTCTGCATTACCCTCCTTTCCCTCCATATCAATCGCCATGCCCCCTCTTTCTTCCCTTGCACACTGTCTGTTTGGAACAGTCTCCCCAGTAGTGTGTTCCTGACTTCTATCAACTCGTAACAATTGAAGTCACGAATCAATCCTCCAGATCTCATTTAATTAGTACATTTTCCCATCTTCTTTCATTGTTGTTTGTTCATCAAAGGGGCCAAACTTGGTTTTGGCCTCTATCCTCCCTTCCCCTGTGGTGTTAATAAAATAAATAAATAAATAAATACTCCTTGGCTACCAAAATCTTTGTAAACTGAATTCCATTGAGAATGTGTCATTTCATGAAATGTGCTGGAAGAGTACTTTTATTACATCAATTCTACATTATTATCTGTTTTTTTTAATTTATTTTAAATATCATGACAAGAAGGAACCTTTATCTTAGAAAATATAATCCTTTAATTAATCAAGGCCAATTCACTTTCACTCAACGAATAATAAAAGGAGCTTTCAAGCTAGAATTTCCTATCTACTAGAAATGGATGGTGTGTGTGTATGTGTGTGTGTGTGTGTGTGTGTGTGTGTGTGTGTGTGTGTGTGTGTGTGTGTGTGTGTGTGTGTGTGTGTGGCATACTTTTTGTGTCTATTAATTATGTATGTCTATTCATTAATTACACATTATTGGAATGTACCTTTTGACACTTAAGAATGCTGAGACCCCTTCAAACTTTGAAGACCTTTTAAGACCCCAAAACCCTGAGGACCCAAAAGTCCCAAAGGATCAACAAAGTTCCTGAGGACCCAAAAGTCCCCAAAAGTTCTGGAGGACCCAAAACTCCACAAAAGTTCCAGAGGACCAAAAAGTTCCCACAGACGCAAAAGTCCAAAAAGTTCCCGAGGACAGAAAAGACCCCTAAGACTGTAGATCCTGTAGACCCTTTAAGACTCGACTATCCTACAAGAAAGCCGTTAGAATTCCCATGCTTTATCACACGCCATGTTAAGGTATGTAAAGCAGATTCATACGTCCGTCAACCATGGCATGGCATTCTAATTACAAAATATATAACAAAAACAATGATAACATTGCAACAATGCATGTATTGTTTAGCACTAAAAACATTTACAACAATAATATGAATAGCAGTATCATATTGCAATAATAATAACGAACATATAATCCTCATGCTGGCCCCAAGCACATCTGGGCTTAGTGAAAGGCAAGCTAATAACCAAGCAGTACAGCAGATGGGTATGCAACAAGGCTGTGAAGGCCAATGAAAATTTGGTCCATTGGACCAACGGGCCTACTTGTGAGAAGAAATGTACGATGTGTACTGCTTTACTCTGCCACCACTTTGACACAACCTTGTAACCAAGAGTGCAAGTGCCACAACTTCACTGCCTCAACCATGGCTGTCACCATTGATCGAGTTCCTTTCGCCATCATATACATTACTTCATTATCAGTTCCATCACGACCATGTTCCTCTAACCCTTATCAGAATTATTTTATTGGTCATCATGAATGAAACTTCATCAGCACAACCATGATTGTCACTTCACTGCTGCGCATGTGAGTGATACATCAGTTAGAAATGACAGCCTGTTCAGCGTGAGCATGGTTATGCATTTACAATATAAAAAAACCCTTCCATGGAACCTCATTGCAGGAGGAATCCATTTGGCCCATGAAGTCTGCACAATGGTTGCCAAACTCTGGTAGTTTGTCTGTGCTGTTTTTTTTTTAAATGCTAAGCATCAAGCAAGGAAGTAGCATGTCCTATTTTAATAGTCATTGGTATGGCTCAGCTGGTTCGGTTTTGAGCCGCCAACCTCCCAGATTCAGAGCGGATTCTCTGACTGTTAAAACACCGAGTCTGGTTAGATCTCACCAAGTATTTTGACTGAAATGGTCTGGCACATGTTTGTTTACAGCAAGTGAGCTTTCCACCAAGACTTAAGTTTCATCAAAGCAATTCATGAAATATTGCAAGCCACAATTCAATTTGATGGAAGTCCATCCAGGAGGTTTACTATCTGAACTAAGCCTTGGGTAGGCTAAAAGGCTAAGGTCCCCACGTTGTAGTTGAGTATATGGGCTTGTCACTCTCCCATCGCAGACAAGTTGGGGTGGTCTTTCTGTCTTCTCCCACCTCCTTTTTGGTCTTGCACCCTCTGCTCTTTCCATGTGTTGTCCCCCCAAGATTCTGCAGGGCTCACATGGTCAACCATCAACCATCTTCTGGTAAAACTACACAAATTTAAGATCATTACTCACCTCCACTCATTTGGTCCCCTTTTTTCCCCTAACTGTGGATCCAACTTCCACATCGTAGACATTCTCATTCTTCCCTCCAGGTCTTCAATACAGCTGCCATCTCATATCCCCAATCCAAAACCATGATCTTTTCTACCCTCACTAACCCCACTCAAATCCCTCCTAATCTTCCAGTTTTTCCTCCTTGGAGTTAACTTATCCATGCATGTGAGTGGAAGAGAAATGGGGCTTTTGGGACACCCATTCATTTGCAGGGGAAAAGGGAAAAACTATTTGACCCAACCCCCCCAAAAACCAAAATGGGAGACACTTCTTCCCATACAAGCAAACGAAAAATTGAGACTTACTGATTAAGGCAATTCTTCCCTTTTATATTTTCATTCCACTCAAAGAGCGAACTAACTAATATTTGTCCATTTTCTACTTCAGGGAATAACTTAATTTTCCTCTTTCATTCATCACCATCGAGTATATTCACAAAGATTACTTTGGAACTTGGTTCTTGGTTTAAGTGTCTTTGTTGAACAGAAATGAAATGATAAACTTCTCTCAAAGCTCTTATTTGACCACATCCTGAGCCACATATCATTTTGAGATTGTAGTAAATTGTTTTTCCATTGTTAAATTGATAACCATCAAAGTTCTCTGTCCATTCAGGGATATTAATTTTTTTCCTCACATCCTCCAACTTATTTGTAATTAAATTTATCCGCTTATTTGTTTTATCTACATTTACCCCGGTTATTTCTTCAATAAGACTTTGATATTTCTCACATTCTTTATGTTTTCCATTTAAATACCAAGGCTGATTACATCTCCACTCTTTGGTTTGGTTATTGCTTGGTTCTTTCATTTATAAATCAGTAAAAAGACGGCGGTAGCCTGTTAATATTACCAACGTAATATTTTAACACTTATACTTATAACCATAAGGGAGACTATTGATTCCATTCTCTAAAATATATCTTTTATCATCAAAAGCTCCTAATGCTTTCTTATTTATCTCTTCTGTATATAATTGATGTTTATAACTTCTTATTGTATTCATTTTTCTGTACTCTTCCTTCTTTAAGGTTAAACAGTTGTAATAATGTTTAAAGTTTATTGTTTCCTTGATTATATTTTTCTTCATTCCCTTTAGCTTCTTATCACACCTTTCAATGTTATTATTATCAATATACATAAAAGCATACGACTTTGATCTCAATCCTATAAATTCACCCATGACCTTCCCACCCAATTCATCTTTAAACTTACCAATTACCTTTTTATTCTTTGATGAAAACAACACATCACCTGACTTATAATTAATTGCATCATATATATCAATATTATCAATCATATCCTCATATACATCACTTGTCTTAATTTCTAATATAAAACTATCTGTATCCATATATAACAATGACACATTATCCTTATACTTTGATTTTAAATTATTATAGTAATAGTCATACATTAACGACTTTGACAAGCCAAGAATTGATGTTCCTATATAAATAGGTTTATCCATTTCAATACTCTCTTTTTTTCAAATGAATAGAACAAAGGTTCTCTGAAAACACCTCCGCTCATTCAAAACTTGGTCTATTAATTAACTTTGAAGCCCGTTTCCAAGATGCAGCAAGTCTTATGTTTTGTCGATTTCTAACATTTTCCATAGTCTTTCCAAATACAGCATTATTCATTAATTTATAAAAGTCCTTCTCAAAATCTGTTTTTGCTTCTGTTCTCCTTTTTGTATTAAAATCAATATACGTCTTTAACCAATGACTTTGTTTAAATTTCAAAATCTGATGAATTTTCCTCACTCTCAACCCAGCAGATAAATATTGTCTAAGTTCCTTTGATGCAAAACATAATTTTCCTTATCATTTAATGTCGTAAGTAGGTTTTCTGGAGATTTACCTTTTATAGTAAATGACTGTTGTTAATCACTTAGCCATCTTTTCTTGGACTTTCTTTATCAGGGGCATAAAGTAGGTGTTTATGTTTGTTACGAAGTTCTTCTGGATATTTTAAATCAACCTCAAAATAATATCCAACTTCAGCTTCATCCAATTCTTTTTGAGAGGAGACAACAATGTCTTGTAAAACTTTTTCATAATGTTTTTCTTTAACTCATTTAAGTTTTCCATGAGGTAAAGATTGAGGCATAGCCCACCCGTACAAATTTTTAGCATCATAATACATCAGGTAAGAGTTGTCCTCATTCTGATTATAATCAGGAAGATATTTGTTATTTGCTTTAGCATATCTCTTGGAACATACTTGAGATATTTCTCCTCTTTTAGCCTTCTCTATCATTAAAAGCATATCTATATCACTGATTAATTCCAAATCCTGTTTTGTCATTTTTAACATAGCACTCCAAGCCAAACCGGGGGCCGTGTAATAGTGAGAGGGGTCTAATCCATAAGAATTTTTTATTCTGACACACTGTTCGAAAAGTTTCAAACACATCAGTCATAACAATGCATCAGTTTTAAGATAAAAATCATGATATTCTCCAAGATTCTTTATATTAAACTTCTCCCAAACCTTTTTAGCTTGTGTAGAATCTCTATCGGAAATATGAGTTTTATTTAACGTGCCATATAAACTTTCCCTTGAAGGAAGTTGTGTTTCCTTTAACTTCTCAAATGAATCCATGTAGTCATATGGATATATTCCCTTTTGTAATAAGAGATCAATCTCTTCTTGATTTGAGAAATGTGATTCAAGATTCGGTAAATTTTTAATATTTGATGCTAAGTTAGATAATCTTCTTCTTCTTCTTTCGGCTGCTCCCGTTAGGGGTCGCCACAGCGGATCACCCGTATGATCCGCATAGTGATTTGGCACGTTTTACGCCGGATGCCCTTCCTGACGCAACCCTGGTCGCCTCTTACGACACAGGGATATGGTACACCTATTTTAACCGGGGTATACACCGGCCCAGTACACTGGTACTCATTGCGCCGACCTCGGAAGGATGACAGGCTGAGTCAACCCCCTGGTGTATTAATTCAGTGGCCCAACGGGGCTTGAACTCAGGACCTTTTGGATCCCAAGCCGCTGCCCTAACCACTGCGCCAACACACCAGGCTGCTAAGTTAGATAATGGACCTGCCAAAAACTTGTATGTGTCAAGAAATCTGATATGGGTTATGGGGGATGTATGAATTGTTTTTGCAAATGAGATGTATTTTTGATCTCTGGAAGGAATGGCAGAAATATCTCCAGATGTCTTTGAAAGTTCATTTATAAATAGATGTGTGTCATAGTGAGCATTGTTGTGAAGAAAGACAGGAAGAAAGTTTGGGGGCTTGTAATTAAGATTACAATGGGAATGAGCTGGACCTCTATATTTTCCAGTAAGATGAAAATGATCCCCAACTTTGACATCTCCCTCAATTTTCTCCTCACAAATATGACAGACACTGTTCTTTCTAAATTCCTTTTTTCTCTCCCTTTGTTAATGACAATGGTTAATAGGTTTTAACCATTATTCTCTCCGTCTTTTGAGGTCTTTTTCCAATCGTCTTAAAAACTCCTCTGAGGCATCTTCTCCTCTCTAAAGTTCGAACTTGTTGTATTCATCACCAACAGATGATTTGATATAATAACAGAAACCACAAGGAGTATGTTTTTGATATTTATTTGTGTATGATTTATTTTGATTTGGAGAAACAGTATCTATCTTTTCAATGATACTTTCAAAATCAGCATATATCACAAACGGATGTGTTATAGATTTGTTAAAATATTTGAATGATATGTTTGAACCTGCTTTTGGTAAATTGATTACAGTTGATTAATGATTACTTCAACATTTCGAATGTTGATTTAATCGTTCTTTTGTATGACAGGAGTTGAGACATCTCTTGCAAGGATACATTTTACATTTTCTCTTATGTAGTTGTAATTTGGTTAATCTTGATAATTTTTTAATGAAAGCATAATGTGATTTTTCCTTTGAAGTAAAGTCGAGAGGGTCAATGTGTGTTTCATCATTTTTATGGTTGTTTGAAATTTTTATTATCTGAACTTTGTTTGTATCCGTTAATCCATATACATTAACAGATAGATTATTCATTTTCTCAAATTGAGGAATATCTCTCAATGACATTGGAAACTTTAAATCTTTAACATATAATGTATTCTCGTATTTCTTATAATGTTCAACCCTTTCAGGTTTCCATTGTGGAGGATGTAAGTGAGCAAGAACAGACCACAGAAAACATTTATTATCTTTGTTTTTAATATTAACAACCACTTTCTTAAGTTTTATATATTTTGGTAAATCAATATAAGAAGAAGCTTGAAGAGGATCTGATTTTAAGATGTGTATATCTAAAAAGATTATTTTTGTAATAACAAACCCACTACCAACTACAGTGTTATCAACATCTTGTTCTTGTCTCTGGAGCTCACTGTAAATATCACATCTCACAAAATCTTGAAATGATGAGATAAAGTGAGGGTTTCACCTTCTCTTACCATATTCAATTTTACTCCCATATAAAACTTAAAAGTTTTCATTTCACTTAAGGTGTTTTTAATTATAGTTTCAATACTTTGTTTAACCACATCAAAAGCTTCCATGATGGAAGATGGTCCAGGGCCTTGAAAGCGAAACAATATTATTTTTACATGTCCTTTAAATGCCCTATCATTGTTTTCAATGGAGAATTTAGTGCACCTTCCCTTTCTTCATTGTTCTTGTGTTTGCGTGATTGAAGGTGTTTATTATAATTTTAAAAAGAATATCATTATCACATCTATTGCAATGTTTTGTTTCTTGGTCAAGTGGAAATATTTGTCTGAAAAGATTGAATGTGTGTTTGTTGGTTTAAAGGTGTTTTTTATAACATTTATATTCATGATTACAAACATCGCAGTACATTGTATTCACCATATTTATAGAACAAAACTTTGCTTCAAATAAAATTTTCTCGATGAAAATTTCGTTTAATTTATAGGTGAATCTGTGCTTAAAACCATTTTATCCTCCAACTTTTTCCAGTTAATAAATACAATGCATCAAGACACAAAAGTCAAGTTTCAATCAATCTCTGCATTTGTAAAATATATTGAGAAATATGTCGAGGATGCAAAATTGAATAAAGAAAAATATAACAACTATTGGATAAAAACAATTATGGTGAATAATATGAGTTCTTCAATTTCCTTCAGTGGAAGGGCTTTTAGTATATCTGGAAGAACATCAATTAAAGTAGCTCAAACAAAAGTTTCTCCTCTCCTTCTGGCAATATATTCAAAACTAGAAAAAGCAATGAAACAAGAAAAAGTATCAAAAAAGAAAAACTCATGGTTGAAGCTTTAGAAAGAAAAGATAAGACCATCTGTAATTCGCAAGGAGAAATTTGTATTTTTTTCAACAACCCTAAAGATGTAAATCCTGATGAAATAAAGGATGTTAATATATCAGGTGAAATGACATTTCGTTCAATCGTAGTCAAGCACCATTTTAAAATTATCTTTAATTTAAAAAATGTAGTAGTTGAATCTGTTAATGAAAAAAAGTATGTAGATACAGATGGAAATGTTTTTTCTACTAATTAAACTTGAGTCAATATTCACCTGATGATTTTGAAGATTATGAGAGTAATGATAGTATCTTTGTTGGAACAGAAGACAGTTATGATACCGAGAGTTTGTGTTCAAACGATAGTTATGAAAGTAGTTTTATAGATGATTGTGAAAGTACCAATGAAAGTACTGAAGATGGTACCGAAGATGAATTTTCTTTGAAGTAAAGTTTTACTTTATAAATATGAATAGTTTACGAGATTTTGAGCCTCTTGAATTTCCTGATTCTCCACATGACAAATTGGAGAATTGTCCTGCGTGTGAAAGACGGGGATTAAACACAGAGTCAAAAGCCTATAGACAATGTATGTTCTGTGATTATCTTCTAATTAATGATAATAAAAAATGTAAAAAGGAATATAATTCTTTGAGATTTACACAAAAATGAATTACTTTACAAGGTTGATTCAAGAAATGAATGTAAAGTATGTGGGTGATAATACACCTTTTCTTACAAGAGAAGAGACTGAACAAATGACAACCATGTTTCATGGATTGATGATTTATATTATTAACGATTGTCATTTTCAGGGAAATGTCAATACAAGATATTGTATAAATTAAACAATGGATTATCTTGAAATAAAACCTGAACTTAGGAGAAAACATAGAGTTTCGAAAAAAGCCAATAAAAAATTAAATAACCTGTTTTCCAAATATATAAATGAATGATTTTTTACCCATTTTGGAAAATAAGATAAAATTTACCAACTATAAAAATCTTCCAAATTCATTAAGATGTCTCATAGTTGGTTCAAGCGGGTGTGTAAAAATTGCTTACTTTTAAAAATGCTCCTTACTCCCAACTTATTGGATTATGATAATTTAATAATTTTCACAAAGTCAAGTTTTCAACCTGAGTATCAACTACTCTCAGGTTTTAATGCTGGTCTTAAAAAAGAAGATATAATCGGTTTATTTAAACTTCAAAACAAACTAAATGATAACAACATTGAAGATATAATGCAACTGTTTTGTGATACACAGAGATATAAAAAAAATCAAAGCCGATAACTTGTATTCTTAGTGATAATATGAATGACATACCTTCTCCCCAAGATTTGGATAAATCAAAAAAGAACCTCGTTATCTTTGATGATTGTGTTAATGAGAGAAACCAAAGGTAATGGATAGCTACTACACAAGAGGGAGACATTCTTCTTGTAATTGTATTTATCTTTGTCAATCATACTTTCATCTCCCTCGTCGCTCAATAAGAAGCAATGCTAATACTTTTATTTTATTCAACTTAAATTCAATAGATATAAACAAATTTTGGAAAGACCATTGTTCAACATTATGTACTAAAAAGGAATTTGGGGATTATATGAAGCACATGACTGAAAAATATCAATATATTGTTGTGAAACAAGAAGAGATATCAAAAGAGAAAGATTTTTATTTTATAAACAATTACATATATAAATGAAAATTATTATAAATGTTGTTGCTAAATCTCCTTCTGGAAAAAAAACTTTCATAAATCAAGGTTCTTGTACAGTACAAATGAGAATATTTTAAAATTGCTTAAAAAGCACCATGTAGTTCGAATTGTATCAACAACAACTTGAGCAATAAGACCTGGAGAAGTAGAAGGTGAAGATCGTTACTATATTTCAGTAGAGGAACATATGCGATTGAGGAATGAAGGCCAAATATTTGAGGAGGTTTCTCTTGGTGCAACAAAATATTCACATTGGAAGAGTGAGTTAAAGAAACGAAAATGTGGTAGTCTTGGGATATTAGAAACTAATCCAGAAGGAATGAGACAAATTATTAAACATCTGAGTGGTAATGGGGTTAAGATTTTATCATTCGGTTTTGATGTTGATGAAGAAACTCAACGCAAATGGATGAAAAGCAGAGATACAAGTATTAGTGAAGAAGAAATTACAACTCGTATTAATGTTAATAAAGAATTTGATGAAATATTTAAAGAAAAGGATTTATTTGAACACATCTACTTTAATGATGAAGAAAAGGAAAATTTCCCTGTTGACCTTTGTAATTCAGTGAATGATATTTTCCAATAAATAAATGGATGCGAAAGAAAGAGCAAGATTTAAGGAGCATCAAGAGTTGGTTTCAAAAGTTGTAAAAGAGCAGGAAGACATATCGAAGAAACGCAGACAGAAACTAACGGGTGAAGAAGCATTTGAAAGAAAACAAGATAATTTTTTTAACTACTTTTAAAAACTTGCCAAGAAAAAATTATCGATGCTTCCACAGTTCCCACAATAGAATATACTCCTAAAAAACTTCAAATGTTGAAAGATTTCAGTTAAATTAGAGAAAAAATTAGAGCATATAGGAGAATTAGAATATGATCATGAAGGATTATTTCAATAACTGGAAGAGATTAATCAACCCCCTGATTATATTGTGAATGCTCTTCAAAACAATGAAAATTCAGCGGATTAAAAAACCAAAGGAGGACTCATTCCAACAGAACAACCAGCAATATTTCATCTTGTTCAAGAAAAGGGATTGATATTTATTGATGTATTAAGGTTATTGAGTTCTAGTCAACCCCCTGTTAAACGAACTCCAATATTAATGTTTCTTCCAACAAAAGACGAAAAAGAAGGTTCAACTTTGAGGGATGAATCAAAGTATTTTGATAAACTATTGGATATGAAAAATAAGGATGATATATTGATCTGCTGGACTCTTAATTATCGGGTTTGTCTATCTGGTAAAAGTAGGAAGAATGAGAAGGAGAAACACATTATTCAGGCTTTAAGTATCCTTGGTTCAGGTGTTCGTTTTCTTCCAAATGACCCATCACAATTAGTTCATCGACTGTTATTGTTGTTAGGTGGTAAGAAGACTGGAAATAACAATCGTTTCAATGAAGCATCAGCCATTTTAGACCAGTTGATGAACATGAAAATAATTAATAAATGTCAATACAAAGACATTTTATCCCATATTAAATAAGATGAGAAGCACAATCCTTAGTTTTAATTTCACAAGTGACCACACATCTTCATTCCCATACCCACGAAAACTTGACGCAACAAATGAATATGAGTTTAATATCACAGAGAAAAACGACAAGTTTAGTTATAATCCGGGAAGCGGATACAAAATGATTACAGTTTCACCCGGAGCATATGAGATTTCTCAAATATATTACGAAATTGCTCGTCTTATGAAAGATCAGGGTGATGAACCAAAAAATAATGTAATAGATATTCAAAAACATACTTCAAAATCAACTCTTAAACTTCAAATAATTACAAAGTTGATTTCACAATTAATAATTCATTCAGAGAGTTATTGGGTTTCTCCTCAAAAAAGATAGAAACTTATGGGACGTTTTATAGTGATAATGTCATTCAAATATCCTCAAGCATAAATTCAGTATTAATTCACTGTGATTTGATTGATGGTGCTTATAATGATGGAATAAGAACAAATACAATATTTTCATTCAGCGCATACTCAACCCAAATTGGTAATAAATTCAATATGGAACCCAAAAATTTGGTTTATCTTCCCGTGTCTGGAAAAACCATATAAAGAGTAAATTTTAGGATTACAGACCAAGAAAATTGCATGCTTTCTTTTAAAGGAGAAATTATATCCATCAGAATTCACCTACATGAAGTTTTCCAATAAATATATACGATGGTTATTGTGAGGAAACGTGAGTTGGGAAAATATAAAATAATTACAGAAGATGGGATGTTCCTTTCCCCATATTATAAGGGTGAAGGTGTGTATCTTGGTAGAGGATACTATAAACTTAAGAGACAATGGGGTGAAGGGCATCAATTTAGAAATAAAGGAGATGGGATAATTGATACTCTAATGGGTATAGGTTCAACTATTCTTCAACATAAAGACCTAATTGGTTCAACTGCTTCTGCTGTGGGAAATGTAGCAGGTGCTATAAAGAGTATAAAAGATGCCCAAAAGGAATCCCATAAATTACAAGCAATAAAATAAATTAAAAAAGGTAAAACTAAGTTGTCTCCCCAAGAACCACAGAAAATAATTCAAATACTTGGGTCAGGGTTTCAAAAGTTTTAACATCTTTTTTTCCGAAATAAATACAAGGATGGAAGCAATTGATAGTATCTATGATTTGGTTGATACCATTGTCATCTCAAACTCTAATAAAAAAGAAGACTACTTCAAGGTAAACACAATAACTGGAACAGACTGGAACAAAAAGTTTTGAAATAAATAATCAACAAACTTATTTGAATCTCGCTGAAAGTTTCTTGTTGTGTAAATTTACATTCACTAAGGCTGCAAGTAACACAAAAGCTACACTCGTAAATGATTTCTTCTGGAAAATGTTTGATAGTGTTCGTTTGTATATTGGAACACAAGAAGTTGAAGTGGTTGATTATGTCTCTGCTACATCTGAAATGATGAAATTTACACTATGTTTATTTGGTGATTGAATGGGTAAGGGGGCTGTCGAAGGTTTTATTCCTGAGATAGCAACGGGAACAAACACAGTCCCTGGTTATAGTCAAAGAAAGGCAATGTATAATGATAATACAAAAACAGGTAACAGTTTTAATGTGGCTGTTCCTCTTAAAGGTATATTTGAATTTTGTGATTATGATAAAGTTCTGTATGGAATTAACATTGGATTTCAACTGCAAAGAATTTATAATGAAAAATAGATTGCTTTTTGGTGCTGCTAATGCTTTTGCTGCTCAGAATAAATTTGTTATTGATGAAATTGGTTGGTGTATTAGTGAATATATTCCTAATCTTAAAACAGAAGAGATGGTGAATAGAAGACTTAATTCAAACAAACCACTCAATGTATCATACCTTAAAATAAGATGTCAACAGTCAACACGTTAAACTGAACCAAACCACTTACACGTGGAATTTGGGTGTTCTGGAAGGAAAGCCACGATATCTGTGGCTCATTTTCGAAAAAAAACAGATGGTGATACTGCCACTGATAAGAATAATGCGTTGAGTGATAATGCTGAGGTGAAACAACTTCTTGTTTCTCTCGAAGGAACCTTTTATCCACGAGATAGATTGGAAATTGATTGTGAAAAAAATGATTATGCTGAAGCATACAAGTCTTACCAAAAGGTGTGTGAAAGCAATGGAAATAAAGAACCTATTTTGGATATGGCAGCCTTTAAAAGCCTGCATTCAATGTATGCGATTGACCTGAGTGCTCAAAAGGAAACCATAAAGTCTAATAGAGTGGATACTTCCCTATACATTGAAAGAGGAGAGAGTGAAGAAGTTGATACATATTGTTTGCTTTTGAAAGAAACAGAATTACAGATTAATACAGATAATGGTGTGATGATTAGTCTCACATAATTTTTTGACAAATAAATGAGTAGTGAAGTGCTAACTGGGGTATATGTTAATCAAATCAATCTTAATAAACTATCATCTTGTATTCAAAATCAGAAGCCTTGTATGATTAATGTAAATACAATTCAGAGAAAAGGAGCAGTAAGAATTGATGTTTTGCTCACAAGAGAACAGGTGAAAATCTTGAATGACACTGGCTCACTTAAAATAAAAAATGTCAAAACCAATGTTGAATAAATATTCAATAAGAGAGACGAGTGGAGGATTTCTCCCATTTCTAATTCCTTTATTTGCTAGATTAAGTGTGGCTGGAGAATTGACGGGTGAAAGCGGTGAAACTGCTGTCTTTCAGCAGCGGTGAAAACTGCCAATGTAAGGAAGGCTCAACTCCAGACTCAAAAAGAGTTGGAAAGACACAACAAAGAGTTGGAGAAACAAATTAGTGGAAGTGGTGTAATTGTAGATTTTGCTGAACGACTTGAAAGCCTACCTGATAAAACGAGATTGTTAGTTCGAGATATGCTTTCTTCGATCGCACAAGCAGGTGTAAAATTAACTAAAAGGGGTAATGGATTATATCTTTCTTATAAATAAATGAGCATTGATGAGTGGTTTAAAGAATTTGGAAAGAATACAACATCAAATTTAGAACTTATCAAATATTGTAAGAGATTAAAAATTAATAACGTGGTTATTTGTATGAGAGATGAATTAACACACTTGCCAAAACATACAAAGAATATTATTATGAATTTAGAAGATCATAATGGAAACGGTTCTCATTGGGTTTGTATTTATAATAATCAGGTTAAATATTATTTTGATAGTTATGGTCTTCCACCACCTGTTGAAGTCATGAAATTTTTAGAGAATGGTGTTTATCGAACATTTCAAGTCCAGGAATTTAATTGTAAGTGTTGTGTTGTGTGAGTCAGGTCAGGTTCGATCTGTGACCTGCTACAGGTACCATGTAAACCTGTACTAACCTGTTCCATGGTCGGGTTGTCGGCGACTAAACCGTCTCCCCCACCAGGTTTTCTGGTGAGGAGGGTGTTTGGATATGGACACCCAGCAGGATTAAAAACAAAACCTGTCAAAGGGCGGAGGAGCTCCTTGTGAGCCAACGGCCATCCATATCTAGTGCCCAACTGTGTCTGCGGACGTCCTCCTGCAGTTGGGTTACTTCTTATTAGGAGGTTGGTGGCAGGATTTGCACTCCGGCCACCGTAAAACGCTTCATTTCGCAAAACGCAAAAACGCAAAAAAATCTGAAAACCCACTCCGTGGGAGTACCTCCTGTGCAGCTTCCCTTCGCAGGGCAGCTCACCGGATGACGGGATTGGGGCAAAGCCTTCGGGACCCCCAATCTTTGATAGGAGGGAAACCACGGGGTAACATCCCTGGGTCAGATTGCGGGAGAGTGTGTCGGAGTGGTGCTGTGTCGTCCACCAGACGGCGGTCTCCTTGGGTTAACCTGAGGCGGTCCCTTCGGGTGGGTGCCTGGAATGTCCTATCCCTAAGAGAGGATGATCACCTGTCTCTGTTATCATCTGAGCTCAAGCGTTTGGACATCGGGATTGCAGCTCTCTCTGAGGTTCGGAGACCGGATTGCGGCGAGATAATGATGGGTGGTTATACCTACTATTGGTCTGGTCGCTCTGATGGTTACCATACCCAAGGAGTTGCTGTAGCTGTGTCCAATAAGCTGACCCCAATGATAATTGAGGTAACACCGGTCAACGAGCTTATTATGAGATTAAGGATTCGCCACTCCTTAGGTGTCATTTCCCTGGTCTCTATTTATGCTCCGACTGAGGCGAGTGATCTCACCGTGAAGGACACATTCTACGCCACACTCGAGTCTGTGGTTGATCAGTGCCCCAGACGAGATACACTTCTAGTCTTGGGGGATTTCAATGCATCGACTGGAACTGATAGGGATGGTTATGAGGTGTGTGTTGGTCCCCATGGGTAAGGAACTATGAACCAGAATGGCACTAAGTTCCTTGACTTTGCAAGAAGTCATGGACTTAGGGTGGCTGGTTCATCGTTTCAGCGCCCGCAAGCTCATCGCTGGACTTGGTATTCCAACGCTGGCGGTGTGGCAAAGGAGATTGACCATGTCCTCATTGACGGTCGTTGGAGGATGATCCAGAACTGCAGGGTCTACCGGAGTGCTCAGTTCCTCAATACTGACCACAGGCTTGTTGTAGCAACTCTAAAGCTGCACCTTAAATCCTGGAGAATGGTACCATCCCAGCCTAGGCTGGATGTTGCCAAGCTCAGGGATGAGAGAGTAGCTGAGGAGTTTGCGAACAGGCTGAGTGGACACTTGAGGGGTCTGGCTGCTTTGGGGGGTCCTGAAGAGTTGTGGAGTGCCTTCAAGACCACCGTCTTCATGTTGCTGGTGGATGCCTAGGAGTTCACTGCAGGGCAAAGAAGAATTTTGTCTCTCAAGGGACACTCGATACCATTGACCAGAGTCGCAGGGCCAGGCTGAATGGCAGAGCTTAGCTGTTCAGGGAGCTGAGGCGTAAAACTGTACGTGCACTGAGGGTGGACAAGGAGGCCTATGTGCGAGGAATCTGTGAGGGGGTAGAGCATCACCTGTGGACAGGTGATTCTCGTCCCGCTTACAGGGGAATTCGCGCATTACGTTCATCCAAGCCCATCCCTCGGAGCACTGCAGTTCGAGCAGAGAGTGGTAGGCTCTTGACAGAGGAGTCTGAAGTGAAGGCCCGCTGGGCCGGTTACTTTGAGTGGTTGTACCAGGCTGATCCCCCAGCTGTCGAGTTGGACGTCAAGGGTGTTACAATCCCTGTTGCTGACCCTCGAATCAACTGTGGTCCACCATCGCTTGTGGAAACACGGGCTGCGGTGAACCAGTTGAAACGGGGCAAAGCTCCAGGGATCTGTGGCATCCATGCGGAACTTCTCAAGGCTGGTGGAAATGCTGCACTCGTGTCGTTGCATGCAGTTTTGTGCTCTGCCTGGAACACAGGCATCATCCCAACTGACTGGAAGAGGGGCCTTGTTGTCCCTCTCTGGAAAGGGAAGGGTGATCGCCAAGACTGCAACAACTACCGAGGGGTGACGCTGCTCTCAGTGCCGGGCAAGGTCTTTGCTCGGATAATTCTTGATAGGGTTCGCCACCATCTGCTTGAGCACCAGCGTCCAGAGCAGTCAGGCTTTACACCAAAGAGGTCAACGATTGACCGTATCCTTGCACTTCGTGTCCTCACCGAACGCAGACGAGTTTCGGCAGGGGCTGCTTGCAGCCTATGTTGATCTCTGTAAAGCGTTCGATTCAGTGAATCGGGATGTCCTCTGGAGGATTCTTGGTCTTCGTGGGGTGCCACCGAAACTGATCGATCTGATGTCTGAACTCTACTCTGGTACTGAGAGTACTGTGAAGTGTGGTGGTACCATCTCTGACTTATTTCCAGTTGTTACTGGAGTTCGTCAGGGATGTGTACTTGCCCCCACACTTTTCAGCACTTGTATGGACTGGATTTTTGGGAGGATGTCGGAGAGATCAAGTTGCGGTGCATCGTTTGGCAATGTCAAGATCTCGGACCTTGATTTTGCAGATGATGCAGTCATCTTTGCGGAGACTTTAGACATCCACTTGGGGGCCCTCAAGGTGCTGAATGAGGAGTCGGAGCTGTTGGGATTACGGATTTCTTGGGTCAAAACTAAGATCCAGGCTTTCGGTGACATCTTGGATGCTACTGTCCTGTCTGTGTCTGTTTGTGGTGAGGATGTTGAGGTCGTGGATAGATTCACTTACCATGGCAGTGATATTCATGTCTCCGCAGGTTGTGAGCCGGAGGTCAATAGACGTTTGGGTCAGGCCTGGGGAGTCATGGATTCACTGGATCATGGGGTGTGGCGCTGCCGGTACCTGTGCGGGAGGACGAAAGTCCGAGTCTTCAGGTCCTTGGTACTTCCAGTCTTGATCTATGGGTGCGAGACTTGGACTTTGACCAAGGATCTGAGACGGAGACTTAATTCCTTTGGTACCAGGTCTCTTCGGAGAATCCTTGGCTATCGCTGGTCGGATTTTGTGTCCAACGAGCGGTTGCTGAGAGAGACTCGGATGAGATTTGTTACCTGCATAGTCCGTGAGCGTCAGCTACGGCTGTATGGACATGTGGCTCGTTTTCCTGACGCTGATCCTGCTCACCAGATTCTCTCAGCGAGGGAGTCTCATGAGTGGAGGAGGCCAGTGGGCCGACCACGTGCCTCATGGTTGCAGCAGGTTGACCATCATCTCAAGGAGATGGGGATGGGCCTGGCATCTGCCTGGGGGATGGCCAGACGGAGGCCCCTGGAGTACCGGTGGAAAGTGGACGCAGCGACGCGCTGTTCTGGCACATGCTCCCATACCTGACCTGACCTGACCTGTTGTGGTCAGTTATGTCAAAATGTGTTATTTCAACTCAACAAAAATAAAACTTTTTGTGATGTTATTTTTAATCTAATATAAATGACATTTTGGAAAAGATGATTCTACCTTTGGTTTATCCCAAGAAATGGATATTGATTTTTGAAATTATTACACAAAGGCACAGGTTGAACGACAGAAATATAGCATTGCAAAAATATTAATTTGAAAAATGCTTATAAATTAATAAATCTAACGTGAATGACGTGAATGACTTGGTGAGATTAAGTGATTTATCACAATATATATCCTTAAATAAAACGGCACGTTTTGTTAAAGGAGTAGAATTTACAACCACAACACCTGGTTCAACAAACCATACACCTTTTCTTATTAAATTAAATTATCTGCTTAGTATTGAATTTTATAAAGAAGGAAGAATAGTTAATATGCGAATAGAGAAATGGAGGTATAATATGTGTGATTTTGGATATAATTGGTCTTTTTCATTCAACCTCGAAGACCTACACGATTTTTATCAGTCTTGTAAAGAAGAATATTATCTTTTTGGTAAGAATCAGGAGATATGTGGAAGCACAATTAGCAAACAATAAATACACGATTTCGGGAATAGGAAATTATGGGAAGCAATAGTTTATATGACAAAGAAGTAAGGAAATTGGATAATTATATTATGGGAAGCAATAGTTTATATATAAGTTTATATATTATGGAAAGCAATAGTTTATATGACAAAGAAGTAAGGAAATTGGATAATTATACAAAGTCGAGGAATACAAACTGATTCAGCAACAGGAAGATGGGGTGGTATTACGTGTCATCATATTAATCTGTCATATATTTCGGATACATAAATGACAGCAAGAAGACTTCAAGAAAATTATAATTTTTGCATTCAAGTATACCAACAAAAAACAGGTGTTCGATTTTACATTCCTTATGAATTGGAACATAGACACGGGCAATTTTCAATTAAAAACTGGCCTTATACTGATGTTAAAAAACCCACAAATAGAGATTTGATTAAAATATTAAATAAAAATGAACTTCTAAAGGTGATGAAATTTAAAACTCTTTTAGAAATCATCAACAAATCTTATTGGTTTCCTATTATGAGAAAAATAATTGTGGATTCAAGAGTATCAGAGAATCCAGATGAATATATCTATGATATTCTATGGGGTGAAGGTGGTTTAAGGATAGTAAGGGATGAAGAAGGAGTTGAAGAAACTGAGCAAGAGAGAAGGAGGAGAGGGAGAAGAGAGAGAAGGAGGAGAGGGAGAAGAGAGAGAAGGAGGAGAGGGAGAAGAGAGAAGGAGGAGAGGGAGAAGAATGAAAGAGAGAATAAAGAAATATAAAAATATGGAAGCCAGTGAGATTATAAAAAGATCAAAGGTATTACATAAAATAAATAAATCTCAACGCACCGAGGAGGAAAACAAAGAATTGGCAAGTCTATTAGAAATATATGCATCAAGACTATTACATCGGTTTCAGGGAGAAGATTTAAACGAGAAAGTGGAGATAAAGAAGAGAAAGAAGGACAAGATCATATTATTGATGATGTTGGTGTTATTGTCTTTGATTAAAGTTTTACATTTTTTTCTTAAATAAATGGAGGAGAGAGTGAAGACATTTCTCAGGATTCTTTATGTTTTAAAAATTAAGATTCAAATGTGCATGTTGGAAACTAAAAAGGTTTTCGCACTCTGTTCGAATTTTTCACAAATAAATTAGTTTTTGTCGAAAATGTAAAAACAAAACCAAGAGTAAAAATATCTCGTGTGTTAAATGTAAAAATAATAGGGTTATACAAAAAGGTACATGTTCGGTGTGTGGCTCAAAAAAGAGTGAATTCACCAAACACAAACAAGGGGGAGATATACAAAAGTTTTTATCAGGAAGTGAATTTACAACAACTGGAATACTAGGGGAATTACATTTACTAGGGTACTCTTTCTCTGGTCCAGGAACAAACTTGAATAAAAGATTAGATGAGACTGACAATCCTAAACCGTGGAGCAACCCTATCAATAGGGTTGATGAAGTGTGCATGAGGCATGATATTGTTTATGGAAATAGCACAACGTTGGAAGAAAAACATGAAGCCGATAGAGAAATGTATAATTTGTCTCTGATACAAAATCCAACCTTGAGAGAAAAAGTTGAGAGGTTCATCGTGAAGAAGATGATCAGTGCTAAATTGAAACTTGGGCTTGGAAATTCAAAAAACTAATGGGCTCAAATGATGTGATTAAGTTTGAAGAGCAATTAGCTGATGAATTACATAAACCAATAATCACAAAGTTTCATAGAAGGAAGGTTTATTCCAAGGAAGTTGATTATATCTGGTCCACTGATTTAATTGAACTCAATAATGATAAGGGGTACAAGTATGCTTTAACCATTATTGATTTGAGGAGTAGATATGTGTGGGTTGTCCCTTTGAAAAACAAAACCGGGAATACACTCATGTTAGCCTTCCAACAGATATTTAATAAAAGTAAGTGAAAACCTAAAAAAATGTGGACTGATGAGGGTACAGAGTTTTACAACAAAACATTTATGAGTTTTCTTAAAAATAACAGCATTACATTATACAGCACCTTTAATGAATGAAAAGCGGTTGTTATCGAGCGATTCAATCGCACTTTTTAAAAGAGAGACTATATAAAAAATTCACTCAACTCGGTTCTCAACAATGGTTATCTTTAATTCAGGACATTGTAGATAATTATAATGATACGATTCACACCTCAATGAATACTAAACAATCAGAAACATTTACAAAATTAAAATATGAAAAAGAGATTAATGTCAGAAAGCCTAAGTTCAAAGTTGATGATATAGTAAGAATATACAGGTGGAAATCTCATTTTGAAAAAGGTTATACCAAGCGATGGACAAATGAACTTTTTAAAATCGTTGATGTAATACATACAGTTCCTTGGACTTATAAGATATATGATTTAGAAGGGGAGGAGATTTTAGGTTCATTTTATTCACAGGAATTCCAAAAGACAAAGATAATAAATTGAATTTTTTTTTTCTAAAATAGATTCCAACCCTTTTTGACTCCACCCCTTTTTAACTCCACTCCTTTTTGACTCCGCCCCTTTTAAACTCCAGCCATATAAGCCACACCAACACAAGCCCCACCCACATCCATCATATCCACATGACTAGTGATTAGTTTATTAGTTCCCCACACACAATGCGTTTATTTAATTAAAAAATTGCTTGACCCCCTTCTTTGTTTCCACCCACACAAGCCACTCCCACACAAGCCACACCCACACAAGCCCCACTCACAGAGGCCCCGTCCCTTTCCCTTCCCCTTATGCACCCCCACCTTTGATCCACCACACCCCTTCATCCCACCCCACCCTTCCCCACACTCACACAGTGAGGGGCTGGGGTAGGATGAAGGGGTGTGGTGGGTCATTGGGGGAGCACACCGACCCACAACCCAAACCCCACCCCCCCCTTTGCACTTCCTTTATTTTTTTATAATTAAGAATTAAATAATTGAAAGCAAAGCAAATATAAGTTCATCAAGATTGAAAATATTAAACATTTTTCTTTGGGTAAATATTCAATTGCGAGAATGGACGATCTTTCCCAGCAGTCTGCTTCAGATGTGTTGTGATTTTGAAATTCGGATACCATATTCTGTTTTGAAACAAAAAGAACCATTAGAACATATAAAGATGATTATATTATGATATGAATAAAATAATAAAGTAAACATTTACCTCCAGAAGATTTAGTTTTATGTCCATTTCATCCAGATGAGCATTTAAACTGGAACAGTAGGCCAGGGAATCTAGTGATATACCCACCACAAATTGCAATAGAAACCATTCAAGTGTTTTTTCACTCTAAATATACTATAGAATGACATACTAAAAGTCACCGAAAATCTAAGTAGGGGAACATGTTTATTTTTCAAGATGGCCATCAAAATGGCCACCAAAATGACGATTTTCGAATCAACCCCATATCAGAAAATAATTGTACTAAAAATATTATGTGAAACACTTGTTAGGGAGATCTTCCACAGGAGATCGAAGTTGGAAGTTCTATCCTGCTCCTTCTTGTCTTCCAGTAATCCATAACTCCGTGAGGCTAATCCACTGCAAGGAGATGTTATGTGTCGGATGTTGATGCGACCCACTGCTGCAACATCCTCCATTGTAACAGATATGCGTGGTACTCTACTTGTGGTCTGTGTCCTTGGGGTTACAGTGGCAATTATGCCCATGCCATGGAAAGTGTTCAGGCCAGCAATTGTCCTAATGTTATGGTCTACATTGTCGGCCACATACTGAATGAATTGGCCTTCAGTGTAGTTTGGAATGTCTGTTCATTGGGTGACTGCTGCATTGCGCTCAAATTTCTGCACTTCCTTATATGAGCTACAGAAACCATGTGCATAGAGAGAGAGAGAGAGTCGATGAGAAATTTAGACCCAAAATGGTGGTGCATTTGTACGCCTAAACCTATCTGTAAGGGAGCAATTGGAACTCTTGGTCGAATGCATTGCATAATGGCTTGGCCCAACGATGCTATTTTCTTATCAGTATCCTTCCCAACTGCGAGTTTCTGAAGCAGAAGTTTTAATGATTCAGGTAAGAATGACATTGCCTCGTCAGTAGATGTTATTGTACTTGAACCTGGGTAAACCTCTTTTGTCTCTTCCACTGATTTGACATCACTTTTAATCAGTTTGGCAGCAGTCTCAATGAGTCTCATTTTCTCTGCAGTGTTGTTGCTTTTCTTGGGTTGGCTGTAGAAATCGTGGAGGACAGCGGATACTTTGTGGCGGAATGTAACCGCATTTAGTTTTTCATTGATCTCGGTGATCAGTATGTTGTCGCCGAAGTGTTTTTGAAGTTGATCTTTCATGTAAGTAAATCCATATGATTCACTGTCAGTGCCATCCAGAAATTTATCCATTTTATGTATTAGATCTTGTATAGTTGTTTGTTCATCGTCATTGGCCTCCAGATACTCAGCTACCTTAATGAAAGCATCTGCTCGTACTGAATCAGAGGGTCTGCCCTGCTTAGGCCGTTTGGGAGGGATCATTTCTTCTGCAACGAACTCATTTGGTATTTCCCTTCCCGTTCTAAAGTTTGTGCTGCAGAGGTTGTGGTATACCGCATCTGCAGCATGTAGATCCTGCGCCTACTCAATTCTACCTCTGACAGTGTCTGACCACAAATCATTGCGTTCTTTGCATACCTGCACTATTGTCTTCCGGAAATCCATTGTTCTGACTGAGATAAGTTTATGTGTTGGTTTGTGTTTTTTTTTTTTGCATCGCAAACACCACAAAATATGCAGTTTTCTTTGTAATTGAATGCCATACTTGTGGATCGACGCGCACATGGTGAACTACTGGGAGCTGCGGAGTTATGTCCTCGCTTTTTGTTGTCACTGACCATGCACTGTGGGGAACAGAAGTCCTTCCTACACTTGACATGCACAACTTGGCCGGGCATAGTACTAATATTTCTGTTCCTCAACTCATTAACCTTGGCAATGCCTTCACATCCTTTGATGCATAATGTGGAAGTTGGCTCTCCATTGGATAGAGGTTCCTCACAGAAAACACACTTGTCCATGATCAGCTAATTACACTGTAATATGAAAAGGAAAAAAAAATACTTTAGCGCTATGACAACAATAATACAACGTATCCAACATATCTTAGAATTTCATTCATTTCCGAAATGTCTGAACCAAGGAAATTTCAAGATGTTTTATTTATATATGAATCCCAAGTAATTGCTTATATTTGGCTATTTCTCAATATGCTAGTTTTGGCGCCATTTTGGTGGCCATTTTGAATGTGAAGTCCGTGAAGTTTAAAAAGTGTCCAATAACATGTACCTAAGTGTTTCACATATATTTTTATCACTATTACTTGCTGATATAGGGCTGATTCTAAAATTATCAGTTTTGGTGGTCATCTTTAATAATAAACACGTTCCCCTTCTTGGATTTTCGGTGACTTTTAGTATGTCATTCTATAGCATATTTGGAGTGAAAAAAAAAACACTTGAATGGTTTATATTGCAATTTGTGGTGGGTTTGGCGATATATTTTCATGGATTCCCTGGCCTACAAGTTGGAAATGAGTCATCACCCCGTGGAATTTCAATATCTTCCCATTCAAGGTTGCGAAATTCATTCGTTTCACCACCCATGTATGATTCAGTTTTAATGCTGAAAAGAAAAAGCAAGTTGTCAAAAATTACCACCAAGTTGTGGTATTGCTTTTAAATTAATTACCACTATGCCAAAGAAAAGGTTGTGTATAAGGAGAACAGAAAGAGACAGAAAGACAGAGACAGATAGAGAGAGACAGAGACAGACAGAAAGCGACAGATAGAGAGACAGAGACCGAAAGACAGAGACAGACAGACAGAGACAGATAGAGAGACAGAGACAAACAGAGAGAGACAGATAGAGAGACAGAGAGACAGAAAGACAGTCAGATAGAGAGAAACAGAGATAAACAGAGAGAGACAGATAGAGAGACAGAGAGACAGAAAGACAGAGACAGATAGAGAGAGAGAGAGACAGAGACAGACAGAGAGAGACAGATAGAGAGACAGAGAGATAGAAAGACAGACAGATAGAGAGAGACAGAGGCAGACAGAGAGAGATAGGGGAGTAATTTCAAACCTTTCTTTGGACTTATCCAACGCCGCCAAGGTGTGTAAAATGCCTTCCAACCACCAAGACAGGATGCTTTTTAATTCTCTTCGAGATGATTGAAGATCAGAAGTATTTCATTCATATTCTGCAATTCTTCATGATATTCATTGGTTTCATTTTCAACATCAGTTATCAACAACGTTGTTATTGGGGATAACCTGTTAGAAAAAAAAGCCAGTAATTATTAGTTGTATCATGATTTAATTAATAATGAATTGCTTCACCATCATTCGAAGAGGAAGCCAGACTTTACGATACACACACACACACACAAACACACAAACTTACCAATAATTGATGGGTTATCTTCTTCGTCAGATGAAAGATAGTTCATGTCTCAGTCATTTACCTTTGGGTCAAGATGAGAAAAATGAAAAACCATTAAACAGAAGAGATTTTCAACCGAGAGAAATGCCTGGCTTATAAACCATGTTGGAGGAAGTCAGTTGGATCTTTGCCTAGACTTTCCTCATTGTTCTCTTTCCTGTTTTTCAACAGCTCAGTAATTCTGGAAATTTTCCCAAGCTTCCTGTTTTCAGCTGCACTCAGTCAGACAGCTTACAGAATGTGTGTAATGCATTCATGTTTGAGTTTAATTTAAACAATTTTATAGACTCTATATAAGTTTAATGTACATGAGTGGAACCAAAATATGCTCAAACAAGAGCATTGAGAGAAATTGATCATTTCATTTCTGCTCAACAAAGACACTGAAACCAAGAACCAAGTTCCAAAGTAATCTTTGTGAATATACTCGATGGTGATGAATGTAATATAAAAATTAAGTTATTCCCTAAAGTAGAACATGGACAAATATTCGTTGGTGCTGTCAGTACCTGTGCAGGAGGACGAAAGTCCGAGTCTTCAAGTTATTGGTGCTTTCAGTCTTGCTCTATGGATATGATACTTGGACTCTGACCAGGGATCTGAGATGGAGACTTAATTCCTTTGGTGCCAGGTCTCTTCTGAGAATCTCTGGCTATCACTGGTGGGACTTTGTTTCCAATGGGTGTTTGCTGAGAGAGACTGAAATGAGATTTGTTTCCTGCATAGTCCATGAGTGTCAGCTGCGGCTGTATGGACATGTGGCTCGTTTTCCTGACGCTGATCCTGCTCACCAGGTTTTCTTAGCAAGGGAGTCTCGTGAGTGGTGGAGGTCAATGGGCCGACCACGTGCCTCGTGGTTGCAGCAGGTTGATCAGCATCTCCAGGAGATGGGATGGGCCAGGAATCTGCCTGGGGGATGGCCAGACGGAGGCCCCTGGAGTACCGGCGAAAAGTGGACGCAGCGATGCACTGCTCTGGCGCATTCTCCCATACCTGACCTGACCTGACCTGACCTAATCCATTCAGTGTGCTCGCTCTTCCATGAGCCTCGACTATGTATACAAAAAAAGAAAAAAAATTCGCTGTCTTTAGATCTTAGGGTCTTATGTTTGAGCCCCTGTCTTGCTGTTATATAGCACTTGGTGTGTTGACTCAGCCTGTCCTTCTATGGTCAGCAAAATGAGTTCCAGCTTACTGGAAACAGGGGGCACTGCATCAACGCCACACCCACGCTCCCAGCAATGACGCGACCATCAGTCATAGGCTGCAAACAAGATAATAAAAAGAACACGATCTGAAACAGAGTCAAATAAGTCTATGTGCTTGCACCAACACTGTTCATGATTTCCTTTTCCCTACTTCTTCAACAAGTTTTCTCCTCATCTTCTGGGATTGCTCTTTAAACAAGAAACAATGGCAAACTTTGTAATTTGACCTGGCTTCGGGCAATACTAAAAGCACATAAAGTTCTCATCTATTCACTGCTCTTCGCCAACGATGCATTTCTTTGTGACCACACTAAACATGAGCTCTGGATGATTTGCAACGCCTTGCCTCTGCCTGAAAGGATTTTGGTGCCACAATCAGCCTGGAAGAGACAGTCATTATGGCACATGGTGTTCAGGTATTCTCATGCATTGCTATTGATGGCACTGAGCTCCAAGTTGTTCACAAGCTCTGCTATCTCAGCTCGACCATGAACAATTCTGCACAACAGGATGCTGAGATTAATGTTTGCAGCGGGAAAACCACCACCATGTTTGGAAAGCTGAAATACATGGCGTGGGACAAGAAGTAGCTCACAATCGTAACTAAAGTTTGTGTGTGTGACGCAAGTATTCTGAGCAGATTACTGTAAACGAGTAAACTCTCGTCTGGTTACTGCCATCATGAGAAGTGTCTTTGAAATGTCCCACAGAAAGGTGCTTCAGCAACAGAACAGAGGTTGATTTCGGATAGGAAAGCCAAAATATATGTTTGAAACAACCCAAAGACTGTGGCAGAGTACACATGCACTTTGCAAACATTAATTAATACACCTCCTATTGGATAGGGAGAGTCCTGTACCTGTTGTGGGGTTTGTTTCTATAATTGGTGTTCCCAATTTTAAATGGTACCCCAGGGTTTGTCAGACCCCAAGGAACACTAAACCACCATTTAGCTTGTTTGTTTTCCTTTCCTATTTTTCTGCCAATGTCTGAGCTGGATCTCGGAGCCGGCTGGGAATTTTGGAATAAAATGTTCCGTCAATAATGGAAATGTAACATATGGTGGTGACAGTGTTTTTGACCTTTACCTAATTATAAACATTTTAACATTTTTCACCATATCTTGACCAAGGTTTCTCCAATCAGAACAAAATTTCCCTCTCTAGACTTTCAGGTTAAAGGCAAAGGTCAAATGGCAGTCTGAAAAAAAGAAACGTTCTTTTTTTGTCATCGCTCAATTTTGCCAAAGTGGAATGTTGAAGACCTTCCAAGACCTTCCAATCTTGGCCTTCCAAGATGTTCTTGAATCATAATAGTGTACCTGCACTGAAGTTGTGCACCTGACATTTGATTTGTGCCCTTCACCTGCCTTTTTTGGATTTCGGTTGATTAAAAAAAACAAACACCTTTTTGATCATAACTTTGATCATTATAATTTTCCTCTGATTTCCATGATGTTGAGTTTTATGGATAGATTGAAGATGGTCACATTTTAAAAATTTACACTGCATCCCTAAATGTTGAACATACATACATACATGGGGAGCATGTGACACAGTGTGTCGCTGCGTCTACTTACCGCCGGTACTCCAGTGGCTTCAATCTGGCTATCCCCCAGGCAAATGACTGGCCTATCCTCATCTCTTTGGGATAGGACATTCCAGGTATCCACCCGAAGGGACTGCCTCAGGTTAACCTGAGGAGACTGCTGTCTGGTGGACGACACCTTTGCACCACCCCATCACACACCTCAGTGTGTTTTGTAGAATGAAGTGTTTTGTGGTGGCCAAAGTGCAAATCCTGCCAGGACGGTAAGTAACTGCAGGAGGATGTCTGCAGATGTAGTTGGTACTAAGATATGGATGGATGTTGGCTAATAATGAGCTCCTCCACCCGTTGGCAGGTTTTTTATTTCATCTTGTGGGTGTCCACGTCCATACACCCTTCACACCAGGGGATCTCATGGGGGGGGGGAGGGGGTGCCGGTTTAGTGGCCGACACTCGAAAATGTTGAAGGTCTAGGTCATATTGTAGTCTGAAAAAAAAAGGTCATCATTGGACCAAGGGAGGCTTACCCTTGGTGATGGCTTTGTCATCGCAGATATTTAGTCCCTGGTGTGGTCGCAGCCTGCCCCGCATTCCAGTGGTCAACCAGAGTAAGGGATAGTCAGGCAGGGTGTGCACACTATGCCGTAGAGTGGAAGAGGTCCCAGAAAAAAGGGATGTCTTCGCTTCACTGACTACTTTGGTCCAAAGCTGTCAGAGAGCTGGCAAAGATCTTAGGCAGATTCAAAAGCATAGCATCGGCACCCCAGCCCAGAGACTCATTTATTTGACGACAGTGCTGGGGGCCTACTCACATCATGCATATACCAACACTGAGGTTCCTTTATGGGAATCTTTTTTGATCAAAAGAAGGTTTGTTGAAGACTCGGCAAGTTGAGTCTGCATGTCAAGAATTTTGTCTTTATAACAATGGAATAAAATGCTCCCCAAACACTGACTATTCATCCTTTGTTGATGGAAATTGCCATTGTTATTACCCCGCGCACACGGAGCGATTGTCTGTCTGTTGGTCTGACTGTCTTTGGTCTATTCTGATTGTAAGCTCAGCTGCTTCTTGCCCCACACCTTGTATTTCAGCTGACCAAACATGGTCGTGGTCTTCCTGATGCAAACATTAATCTCAGCATTGTGACGATTTTGAATTTTTTTTTGCAGTCGAGTCGATGAACCAGGGGCAGATTAAGTGTGCCTTGGGGCCCAGGCAGTAACCCAACCATGGGCCCTCGTAATATACATCAGTGAGCTAAGTCACAGTGCAGTATGTTAAGTATTCATTCGCTCAAAGTCAGGTCAGGTCATGATCTCTTGATCTCAGGATATGTTTCTTATCATAATTGTGACGATGGTCATTTAATAATTCATGTTTTTGAAAAAAAAACGAAACCCTGGAGAAACAATAAACAAGAACCCTTTAATGAAACAAGAAAGCATCTGAAAATGCAAAGCCCGTCCGCATCCGCTTTGTATTCAGAATTCTTCCTACATTTGCCAAACATGCTGAAAACAACAACAACAAAAAAATACAAAATACAAATATATTAACGATTTTCGGCGACCTCAAGGTCTTTTTGACCTCAAAACCGATAGTGTTCAGGTAATCCAATATGCAAATCCTGCTCAAATATGTCAATCAAATGGAAAGTGATGATTTTGTGACGTTGACTTTTGACCTTTTGACCTCAAAACAATCGGTTTCTTGCGTTTTATTGGTTAACTAATTCAGTGACCTAATATGCAAATCCTGCTCAAATTTCAAGTCAATCGGATGAAAATTGACGACTTGATGCGACCTTGACCATTGACCTTTTGATCTAAAAAAAAACAAACATTTGGCTTGAAACTTTTTGTTGGTGAACGAATTCAGAGAACCAATGCGCAAATTCTTTGAATTTCAGGTCAATTGGATGAAAATTGACGACTTTATGTCATTGAGCTTTGACCTTTTGACCAAATTATTAATTTGTCTCCTCCATATTCTCATGAAAAAAATATTGTTGAATATTTTATTTGAATTTTTCTCTATTTTTATTTTTTAATAAAAATCGGTTGTAGGCAGGCTGAAAATCGTTACATTTTGAAACAAAATCGACAATGATATCAATTTAGAACAAGATTTCCATTCACATCTCACTCGTCAAAAGCACGGAAGCCTGGACTTGCCAGAGAGATGTCATCCAAACTCTTTTCTTCCTCATATGTGGTGACTTCAATTGTCATCATGCCAGTTGGCTGGGTGTGGGTACTTCTCTCATCTGTCATGGCACTTCAGTAAAAGATTTCTGTGACTCATTGGGACTGACACAATATGTCAACTTCCCAACCTGGATCTCAACCAACACACTCCATCTCTTCTGGATTTGATTTTGACCAATTTCCCTGCAAATATCTGCTGCTGTTCCTCCACTCCAATCGGTTCATCTGACCACATGCTTGTCAAAGTAGACGTCTCTCTGGGCTTATTGGAAAACCACATCAGCACCGTCGAGTCTGGCATTTCACTCAGGCTTCAGGGACTTCAAACAGCCATCAAACTTCTAGACTGGTCTCCCATTTATATTCTCACCGACATCAATTGATCCTGGGAATTTTTCCAAAGAAACTTGCTCCCTCTCATGCACAGATTTATCCCCTCTCGTCTTCAGTTGTCCTACCCGTCCTCCCACCCATGGTACACTGAAGCTTGTGGTGAGGCAGTTGTCCTGAAACTACTTGCCTTCATCTCATGGAAGGCAATCTCAGTTCCTTCCACAAAGCACGGAACGAATATGTGTTTACCCTGAGGAGAGCCAGGAAACAACATCTTTCTCATCTCAAGTCTGAACTCTCAAACCTGTCTTCCTCCTCCGAATCCTCATCGCATGGAGTTAAGTCTGTTTCTGGGGTATGTTCCCCCTCCATCCCCTCCCTTACCTCAAATGGCCACACAGCTGACACTGCACGTGAAAAGGCTGAATGCTTAAACTCTGTGTTTGCTTATAAACCTTGTGTCCCAAACCCATCTCTTTCTATACCCACCTTACCCAGTCGCACCCAATTGTTCCTGGACTCTGTGTGCTTTTCTCCCAACAAGGTGGAGAGCTTGCTCGCAAACCTCAACTCTGATTCTGCAACCGGTCCAGACGGCATCAGCCCTCGTGTTCTAAAAAAGCCTTCTCTGCTGCTCTTGCTCACCCTCTCTCTGTTCTATTCACCCTCTCATTTGCTCACGGTCATCTGCCATCTGCTTGCAAATCAGAAAACATTACCGCTCTGCATAAAAAGGTCCAAAAACAGATCCCTGCAACGACAGACCAATCAGCCTTCTCCCAATCATCAGCAAGGTCATGGAATCCATCATCGCTTCAGACATTAAATCCTTCCTCTTCTCCAATGGCTTTATTTCTCATCATCAATTTGGATTCAGACCTGGTCACTCTACCCTGGATATGCTGCTTCTGCTTCAGGTCAGAAGCACCCCTCTTGTCTCCTGCCTTGTTATATGTTTCTGTGTTAGCTCTTTCACGAGCCTCGACTTGGTATTCCAAAAAAAAGAGAAAAGGACAGCAATGTATTTGTAAGACCATCAATGGTAATTTACTGTACATTCCAAAGTACTGGCAGTTTCTCCACATGAACCACAACGTGTGACATTGGTCTTTTCCTATGTTTGTTTCGGCTCGACAATGATTTTCGATCAGTTAAGCCCTCTCAGTACTCCACTATTGATGCTCATGATTGAAAGACTATTCCATCGATATTGTCCCACTTGGTTCCTGATCTTATCCTTGATGATTTTTAGATTATAGAATTACCGCTTACCCTCACAACTGCAATTTCATACCATCATCGACAGATATATCAGAAGATCTATTTCAATGTAAGGAAATGTTCTGGGTGACAGTGTGTGCATTGAGGAACTGGTACATTCTCAGTTCTGCTGACTTAGTGTGTGTGTGTGTGTGTGTGTGTGATGTTTGAAGCTAAGTTGAGGATGCCAGTAAGGTAGAAAAATGGATAAATTAACTTCCAGATCGTTGGTATAGGAGCAGGCAAGATTTGCTATGGCTGCTTGATCTCATGAGGGGGGGGGGGGAGAGAGAGAGAGAGAGAGAGAGAGAGAGAGAGAGAGAGAGAGAGAGAGAGAGAGAGAGAGAGAGAGAGAGAGAGAGAGAGAGAGAGAGAGAGAGAGAGAGAGAGAGAGAGAGAGAGAGAGAGAGAGAGAGAGAGAGAGAGAGAGAGAGAGAGAGAGAGAGAGAGAGAGAGAGAGAGAGAGAGAGAGAGACAGAGAGAGAGAGAGAGAGAGAGAGAGAGAGAGAGAGAGAGAGAGAGAGAGAGAGAGAGAGAGACAGAGAGACAGAGAGAGACAGAGACAGAGACAGAGATGGAGAGACAGAGACTAGCTTGGACAGGAATTCAAACTTCTCGTAGATTTCCTTGTTTGCTCCAAAACTGTGTTTCAAGGCACCGATTCGCTGATCAGTTATGACAAGGAACACCTCATTGTTGAATTTCTCCTTGGGTGACAGCATAGTGTCTTTAGCATCTCCGTCATCAAAGCGGTGGTTGCGCATGAGGATGCGCCTCTGGGCTGAATTGTACTCGTTATGGCTACACAGTTTAATCCTTAGGTCTTCGAAGTCCTAAAACTCCATCTACTGAGTCTTGACAAAATCAACAAGAGACTCCAATAAGGACACCAAGACATTCAGAAAAAAACTGATCTCGAAGTGAGAGACTGGTCTCGTGAAAGTGCTCAAAGACTGTTCCAAATAACAACAAGGAGCTGATACTCCATGTCCCCCACCTTTTGGGTGATATGAGGAATCGATCTGTCTAACTCTAATATGAACGCTAAATGTTAAACGATTTTTGAAATATTGCGTACACAAAAGTACATGTACTGAGGATTGGTCAGTCGGTTGGACAGAGATCATTTCAATGTCCCCTGTCTCCGACCTTGTCAGAGGGTTGGGGGACAATGAGTATAGCTGAGTCCAATTCACCCAGTTTGTCAAGGATCGACTGAGCTTCATTTCAGCAATCAACTTTCTGTTCTGCGTCAGTTGCTAGGTATTCCAATGCATTGAATGTGGGAGTGTAACCTTTGAGAAGGGCTGCCACTGCTCCATACCTTGCTGACCTTCGAGTACCTGAAAGCTGCTTGGCAACAGACAGCCATAAAGGCTTCAGTTTTTCACAAATTAGTCACCAAAGTCAATGCAGAGAGATAAGTAAACAACTTTTGTACAATGTCGAAGAATTTGAAGACCCCTGGGCAGTAGACCCCTGGTGTGGTCTGAAAAACCCTGGTGCATAGAATTTGAAGACCCCTGGTCTTCAAAAAAATTGAAGACTTTTCCCAACAAGGTTGAGTGAGTGAGCTGAACATAGTATATGCATTGAATATGGGCATTGCTCCCTGATGATAGTTTGGACACTCATGTATTTCACACTCATCCACCCCTGCATGGGCCCACTCTTCCCTTGTACCCTGGGTGACTGCCCCATCCACCCCCTGCCCCCACTTAATTCGTCATTGTTATAAACATCAGTCTATGATCGAGGAACTACTTAACTTCAATTGAATGATAAATTTTGAATACTGCAAAACACAAACTGGAGCATGAATCAGAACACAAACCTGCAGTTTAGCAGTAATTTGGGTCTAAATTTGGCAAATTGTACAGAATCTCATCCCAATGGCGCATGTGCAAAGTGGAGTAAGGTAAGTGTTTTTGTCTGTCTCCTTGTCTGGCAGTCAAACAAAATTGAAAATCATTCCAAACAGGAAACTTACTGTTTTGAACGACGTCATAAAGGACACAAACAACAGCTATGAAGAACTAATGTACGTGTTCATTAATGTGATGTCAGACACTGCATCAATTGTGGTAAACTTCCGAATTTTTTTTTCTTGAGCCTTTAAAACCTTTATTTTATTTAAATTGAATTAGATATTTGAACACTATATATTTGAACACTGGAGATCACAAATCACCTTGTTGTCACTTCCAAAAACCTCAAGTTTAGCAATACTTGGACAAAATATTACACCATTTTACGCCATCTCGAACAATCAAATGTGCCACTAGCACTCTCAGCATTGGGGAATATCGAGATTCAGACAAAATGGCAGCTTATAGGAAATATAGACTGTGCTCGGAAATGTAAAGCAAGTGTTTCAAAGACCCTTCCCATGTACTTTTTCTCATAACTGTACGGAAGAAGTTGTTCTTTGAACTCTCTAGTTCATTTAGTCATTCATTCATCCATTCACCTACCATGCCCAAAACATGGCGTCGGTTCTACCGAAGCAGTTTCTTTGGCAAGGCTTATAATGCTGGATGGGTTACTGGGTTTCCACTCCAACACAGGACACTTAACTATGGGTGCAGTTATTTGGAATTCAGCCAGGGTGCCGGCAATAACTCGCCTACTCTGTGACGGACACAGTGGGATCTTTAACGTCCATTAATTGATGCCAGCAAATGGGACACTCAGTTTTGTGTCCTTCCATGGGACAGTGCACACATTGATTTACCAACCTGCCCACAAACAAAGCACCAGGGTTCTGAGATTCACACTCAGACGAGACAGCTTAGAGGTGAGCGCACTTACCTCTAAGTTATTCTGCCAGCACAATGTCCAATTTCATGCATTTAATGAAATTTATACATTTTTGTGCTTTTCATTTTTATTAAAATCTTATTGCTCTATACAAAAAATAAAAATTAAATAGGCAATATAATTTGATGCAAATGTATGGTTAGAATACCTCCGCCTGCTTTAGACGTCATCCCACTAATATGTTTAAACCCATTTAGATGGTACATGTGTGTGAGAGAGAGAGAGAGAGAGAGAGGGAGAGAGAGAGAGAGAGAGAGAGAGAGAGAGAGAGAGAGAGAGAGAGAGAGAGAGAGAGAGAGAGAGAGAGAGAGAGAGAGAGAGAGAGAGAGAGAGAGAGAGAGAGAGAGAGAGAGAGAGAGAGAGATAAATAAAAATAAATAAATAAGTAGAAGATGGTCTGCAAAATGATTCTCAAAGGGCACATGACCATTGAGCTTGGAGTTATTGAATCAGTTCTTCTTTTATTACAACCTGCACTTGTGTCAAGTTTGTTTGAAATCCCTTCAGTAGTTCTCAAGTTATCGTGGTAAGAAAAAGCTGATAAGAGATGCACAGACACACACACACAAGGGCATTCAGCCTGACGGACAACCCAAAAACATAATGCCTCTGACCTTTGCCTGTGGAGGCATAAAAATGAGTGAAAAAAATAATGACACCAACAAGGGTTGAGATGAAGAAAAGTAACCATAAAAAAAGATAAGAATTTAAAGATTTTAATAATAACTGATGAGACAATGCAGATTTCAAAAGGAAGAGTTTCCATTGTCTTAGAGCATGACTGTAAAATTACAAGGAAATTATGTGCAGGAGGAGGCCATTCGGCCCATCATGCCTGCACCGCACCAATACCAGATTAAATAAATCCGTCAATACCCCTTCCCTTCGTGTGCAACCTTTTGGCTGCTACACTGGTTCTCATTTCACCCACCTTAGAAGGATGACAGGCTGAGTCAACCCTCTGGTGTTAATTCAAGAGCCAACAGGGCTTAAACTCAGGACCCTACGATCTCAAGCCACCATCCCAAGCCACCACCCTAACCGCTAAGCCAACACCAGTGAATGTTTGATCATTGAAATTCTTTGACGTCTTGGTGCAGGAAACCACCGGAAAATTCCTGGTGCTGGACAGTAGCTCACTTTCAGAGGTATACATTGTAATTAGGTAAGATTTATGGACAGGAACCAATTTATGTGTGGATTTAAATGTTGTTAACCCTTTGAACACTGAGTTCTTTGGACTTTCAGCTCCCCCATCCAGGGATCGATGGAGAAAACTCCGGCCGCTCAGTTATATGGAGTTTTGCATAGCGGCTGGTAAAACGGCCGCTAGGGTTCAAAGGGTTAACAAACTTTTTAAATCTATACTTTCATCTATTGGAAGCCAGTGAAGTGTCTTCAGCATTGTGGTGATGAAATCAAATCTCCGATGCTGGCTGATCCTATTCTGCATTAGTTACAAAGATTTGAGATAAGAATCAGGCAAGGGAGTTGCAATAGTCCGTACATGATGTTATGACAGTGTCGACCAAATATTCAGGTGTTTTCCAGTGCAGCGTGAATAGATTTGGGCAACATTGTGGAAATGGAAGAAAATAGGTCTGCACATTTTAGCGGTGTGGATTAAAGGAAAGAATTTGATCTTTTGTGTCACTTAGGTTCGGGGCCAATGTAGAAATTAGGTTAGAGATCATCAAGTGGTGATGTGCAAGTTTCATTATCTGAGGCCAAAGGTTTGCAAGGACTGATGGAAGAGCCAAGGAGCACCATGTCAGTCTTGGAAACAGAGTTTAAGAAAGTTCATTGATATCCATTTTGGAATGTCAGCTGGAGACAGTCATTGTTGTGGAAGACAACCCATCATCAGGTTTCATGAACAAGTCGATTGGGACATCATCTTCTTAACAATGAAAATGAAATTTCATAAAATCATGCCAAGCAGATGCAGATAAAGGAAGAACTAAAGTTGGTTCAAGAACATATTCCTGAAGCACACTGAATGTAGGTTCAGATGAATAACTAGCAATATTTTTAGTGAATGCACAATCCGTAAGATACGATTTAAACCTTTGAAGAGCAAATCCAGTTTTACCAAAACAAGAATGAAGATCATCAAGTGAAGCATTATGATCAAATGTGTCAAAAGCAGCTGATAGGTAGAGAAGTATTAATATTGTAGCCGATCCTTGGTGCACATCGCAAAGGATATCATTGGTAAATTTCAAGAGGGCAGTCACAGTGTTGTTTAACTGTTTAAAAGCAGACTGGAAGGGTTCTAAAAGATAATGCTGGTGGAAGTGTTGTGGCAGATAAATGGCAACAGCATGTTCATGAATCTTACGGACTCCGTGGTGTACGAAATTAGAGCATCCGATCCGAATCTGTTTGATTGGCAGTCCAAACCCCGGCAGAGTCATTCCAAAGATGAAAAATGTTACACGCTGCTTCCTTGCTTGATGTTCAGCATTTAAAAAGATATGAGTACAGACAATCCCCAGAGATTGGCATCAATAAGGAGGAGGAATTTCTTCCTTAGGAAATGCCCTGCTCAGTGCAGTGAGAAAGGTGGCGCCATTGGTGCGGCGTTGCTGGTACCCAAAGTGCACTGGGAAGCGACGACACCAAGCTCAGTGGCTGTGTTTATCTCTTCTAACAGTCTTGTGTTATGTCTCACATATTCATCTGTATGTCCACCTGAATGAGATGTGTGTGTGTGTGTGTATGTGTGTGTGTGTATGTGTGTGTGTGTGTATGTGTGTGTGTATGTGTGTGTGTGTGTGTGTGTGTGTTTGTGTGTGGCAGCCCCACTTACATGCATGAGATTCTCCAAAAAAAAAGTAAAAAAGAAATGGGCTTGCCATCTTGAAAATAATTTGAATGAAAATCGGGTTTCTCTAAGATTCTGCAAGGAATCATTTTCCAGATGCCACACTGCTCTTTGTGTGGTTGTAATCTCGCCAAATGGTAAGCCCACATAAATCAGCCGACACATCGTCGGAGGGGCATTTCCAAACGCTGGCATTTGCTTTGTATGAGTACTACACTGGAGGAGTTTCATTGCATTCACAACAAGAAAAAGAGTAATCAGAGATTGCTGACACTCACCAGGAATTCTGTTGAATGGTGGATTTCTTTTATTCATTTTAGGGTAAATCCAACATGGCTGTCAACCACCTGGCCCATGATATCATATGTGTGAACCTTCTGTTCCTCATGGACAGGCGGTAAAACGTGTATAGTTTCACCTCAATTTGTTCAGCCACTTCAGAGAAGAAGATTTTTGAAGGTTTCTTTTTTAAAAAACAATATGGCTGCTGAATAATATGACCGGCGACGTAATGAAATTTTTTTTCTGTGGACCATTTTATACCGAGATGACCCTCAACAATTTTCATACTGATCGGATGTGGCGTTCTACATGTGCAATTATGACGTCATAACGAGGGCGACTATGACGTCATAAAATCACATTCATTCCCCATGAAGAGTGATTGTTATGTGCCAAGTTTCAATTGTTTCCTTGGTGCGGTTTCAGAGATACAGAGGTCCAAAGTTTTTCCGTTGTTCCAATATGGCTGTAATACCACGGGCCCTATGACGTCATAATTATCATTAAAACATTCCACATGAGTATTCGCTCCTCTGGTGAAAATTTTGTCTCAATCCGACAAGCGGTTGTGGAGAAAAACACGAAAGTTCTGTGCGGACAAACAAACAAACAGACAAATAAACCAATGTCACCCGCAGGGTGACCCGCATCTTGCCAAAAGGTGACCACATGTGACTTCTTTAAGGTCACACTGAGGTGAACAGAGCTGCTATCCACCAGGAGCGACTCCTTGAGGAATATCTGCCTACGAGAGATTCCGATGAGAATCGTTCTACAGAGTAACCATGAAAAAAGTGCTTTTGCCTCATAACGTCACCAAATGAAGTCATAATGTCTCAGGCTTGACATATTGAGAAAGCACTCATCGAGGTGTTCAATTTGAGGTACTACACGATATGGTTCCTAAAACTTGAAAATTTGACCTTGGGGTCAAATATGTTTGACCTGAGGCGCTAACCATGAAGGTCAAGGCCAATCGCCACCAAAAATTAATCAGCTGAGCGCCAGACCATGAATTATATTCCCATGAAGGTTGAAGACGATCCGATCAAAATTACTCAAAAAATAAGGGTTTCGTCGACTCCCCTGATTTGCACCAAAGTGACCTTGACCTTTGACCTTGACCTTCAAAATTTTGTGCACTGAAAGGGACCTCTATAGGCCTCTGATATGCGAAGTTACAAAAATTTCCGATGAAAACTGTGCTCTGCAGAATTTTTTATACGTGATTACAGACAAAAAAAACAAACAAACAAAAAAAAAAACATACAAGCTGACTAACATATCTTGCAAAACTTCGTTTTGGCAAGATAACAAACGGACAAACAAAGAGGGCCCAAATGCCAATGTCCTCTTGCGAGGGTAACAAGAACAATAACGATTCATTCACATCAGCAGCACAGCTGTGATCCTCGGATGTTGGTGCTGTCATGTCGACGTGGCAATGTTGCTGTGCTTTGATGCCGAGCGCGAGACAATTGGTCTTTTGGAATGAGGAATAAGTTGAGGAAAATGGATACACCTCCCCATAAGTTTGCATGAGGGAGTTCCTATAACAGGAGCTCCCCTGCTCGGAAAAAATGCTGGGGATGGAACATAATCTTGTTGTTTTGACGTCATGCCGTTCTCGAAAGAAACACTTCAGTGTCTATCCATTTAGATTTGATGATACAGCTGGAATAGGAAGGATGGTCTGTGTATGTTGGAATAGAAGAGGAGATGATAGGTTTGGGAGCAATATGTGAAACTCGTTTTTGTATTCATCAGTCAAGCCTTATGGTGCAGTTGTTCGAGCATGAAACGTTAAATCAAGAAAGGGAAGGTTAGTCCTGAAACACATTTACATATTGTCTGCAGATTTTGAAGACTTCAGTGGTGGTGAGAATGTAAACTTCAGTAATATTTGATTATTATCATAAACCATCATATCTTCAGTCTTTATGGAAGTTGACGTGATGCCTTGGTATCACTTTGAGGGTAGACCAAGAACGACTGATGAGCTTGTACACAGACCAAATGAAGGACAATGTCATGGTGATACACATCGTAGATAAGAGTTAAACCTCCGGACGTGGCTATCATGCTCTGACAACTATACAGTCCACATTTAGGAAGAAACACTCACGTTTGACGATCATTGTTCAAACGTTATAGCATCGTGTACAAAGGAAACCATGAGATGAAATCCCATTCTACCAAGGATAGTTCAGTGTATCCTGTGTCAGTAGGGTGAATATACTGGTTCTAGCTCACTTTTCCCCATGTAAATGAATGGGGGATTTTCAGCGATTCCCTTTTTTTTCCCCTAAAAATAAACCCCCTTTTTATCCGTTTTTCCCTGCTGTGCAGGGGTTTGGCTTTTTGTGAGGCAATGTTTTATGGTCGGATGCCCTTCCTGGACGCCTCTTACAACACAGGGATATGGTACACCTATTCTAACCGGGGCATACACCGGGACCAGTATACTGGTACTCATTTCGCCGACCTCGGAAGGATGACAGGCTGAGTCAACCCCCTGGTGTTAATTCAGCAGCTGAGCGGGATTCGAACTCGGGACACTGGGATCCCAAGCCGCCACCCTAACCACTAAGCCAACACCAGGCTTTGTATATATATAACCAGGCTATCCCAAGGTATATTTATTTGTCTCCAATTTAATCTGGGGTTACAACAGATCATTCATTGAACCTATAAAGTTTTGTTCAGACTCAAATTCCTTCAATAGATTAATTTTATTTGCACAATAATCCCCATCTAAAACATTTGAATCTTTATATTTTTTAAGATACCCCTTTTGTGCCATTACGGGAAGATAAACTTCTCTTAATGATCTCATCTGACCACCGCCCGAGTTGCAAATCATTTTTGTGTATAAACCACGCCATAAAAAAAGTTTTGTTTCAAATGTTTTCAGTTCATGCCGTGAAAATGAGGAAGTGTTTTTTGACACGGTCGTGCTGTGTGGTTTTAGACAGTCATGCTGTGAAAAAATAGGAACTATTCTGTGAGACAAGGTCTCGTGTTTATATTTTATCTCAGAACACGAACTGAAAACATTTGAATCGAAACCATTTTAAGTATGTTTTGTAAATGATTCATACAATCGCCCAGTTATTTTCCAAGCTGTCATTTCCTGTGGCCGCACCCAATGTTTCGGGAATTTTCTCATTGTAAGCCTTATAAGTGATTCACCAGACAAAGTTTCTGCCAGACGGGATTTTCATTTTTACAACTGAGACATGGATGATCTCTCTTCCGATGAAGGCAAAAGCTTACTACAGAGTTGGTAAGTTTGTTTGGTTTTCTCTTTGAACGATGAAGCAAATGATTATTAATTAAATCATGATAATTCTGATATATATATATATATATTTTTTCCCTGACAGGGCATTGGAAGAAATTGAGTTTACGTATCACGACGTGGTTCATGAAATTAATACTCTTATTGAAGAGATCAATGATTTTAGAAGAGAATTGAAAGACATTTTCAATGAGTGGCACGAAGTCTTATCACGTCCTATCATCTCGAAGGAATTAAACCAATGGTGAGACACGTGTGTGTGTGTCTGTCTTCCTACCTACCTCTCTCTGCTCTTATTGAAGAGATCAATGATTTATAATGACCGGTCTCTGATCTCGAATGAATTAAACCAATGGTGAGACACGTGTGTCTATGTGTGTCTATGTGTGTGTGTGTGTGTGTGTGTGCGTGTGTGCGTGTGTCTATGTGTGTCTATGTGTGTGTGTGTGTGTGTGTGTGTGTGTGTGTGTGTGTGTGTGTGTGTGTGTGTGTGTGTGTGCGTGTGTGCGTGTGTGTGTGTGTGTGTGTGTGTGTGTGTGTGTGCGTGTGTGGGTGTGTGTTGCTTTCCCTGTCTGTCTGTCTCTTCATCTATACCCTTGACTTATTATTTTTTTTTCAGCACTATCGCACAACATCAGCTGTTGAAGCAATCTTGTACAACACATGATTTTCTGGAGGTAAATATTTCTGAATTATTATTAATATCACTCTCTCTTTAGAATGTCGTCTAATGTTGGTTGCATTATTAGTTTGAACGCGGTTTTGTCAGTACACTGGAATTAATTTTATTGACCTTGAAAGGATGACAGGCTGAGTCGGCCTCCTGGTGTGTTAATTCAGTGGTCAACGAGGCTTACTCATATTACCATGTAATTATTATCCACTTTTTGTTTCAAAACAGAATATGGTGTCTGAGTTTCGAAATCACAAGACATCTGGAGAAGATTGCTGGGAAAGATTATACATTCTCGCAAATGAATATTTAATATTTTCAATATTAATAAATTATATTTGTTTTGTATACAATTACTTGATTCTGAATTACAAGAAGAGGATCAAAACATGAAGGGAGGGTAGGTGCGCCCCCCAATGACCCATCACCCCCTCATCCCATCCCTCCCCTCCCCATGTGTGTGTGTGGGGAAGGGTGGGGGTGGGATGAGGGAGGTGGTGGGTCAAAGGTGGGGGGCGCACAGGGGGATGAGGGGTGGGGCTTGTGTGGGAGGGGCTTGTGTGGGCAGGGCTTTGGTGGGGCTTGTGTGGGCGGGGTGTGGGTGGGGCTTGTGTGGGTGGGGCTTGTGTGGGGAGGGGTTTATGTGGGCGGGGCTTCGGTGGGGCTTGTGTGGGCGGGGTGTGTGTGGGCGGGGTTTATGTGGGTGGGGCTTGTGTGGGAGGGGTTTATGTGGGTGGGGCTTATGTGGGCGGGGTTTATGTGGGTGGGGCTTGTGTGGGAGGGGGTTATGGGGGTGGGGCTTTTGTGGGCGGGGCTTCGGCGGGTCTTGGGTGTGCGGGGTTTATGTGGGTGGAGCTTGTGAGGGAGGCGGTTATGTGGAGAGGGTTTATGGGTGTGGAGTTTTTGTGTGGAGCTTGTGTAGACAGGACTTATGTGGGAGGGGTTGATGTGGGCAGGGTTTATGTGGGCAGGGGCGAATGTGGATGAGGTTTGTGTGGATCAATGGATGGGTGGAGAGATGGGTGGATGAGTGGAGCTTGTGTGGATGGGTGGATAATTTTTTAATTAAATAAACATGTTGTGTGTGGGGGAACTAATTAACTAATCACTAATTATGTGAATATGGGTGGAGCTTGTGTGTGTGGAGCTTGTGTGGAGCTTGTGTGGAGCTTGTGTGGAGCTTGTGTGGGGTTTGTGTGTGGTGGGGTTTGTGTGGGGTTTGTGTGGGAGGGGTTTATGTGGGTGGGGCTTGTGTGGGTGGAGTCAAAAAGGGGCGGAGTCAAAAAATTTCAATTTATTGAAGCTTGTGTGGGGTTTGCGTGTGGTGGGTTTGTGTGGTGTTTGTGTGGGTGGGGCTTGTGTGGGTGGAGTCAAAAAGGGCGGAGTCAAAAATTTCAATTTATCTTTGTCTTTTGTAATTCCTGTGAATAAAATGAACCTAAAATCTCTTCCCCTTCCAAATCATATATCTTATAAGTCCAAGGAACCGTATCTATTACATCAACAATTTTAAAAAGTTCTTTAGATCCATCGTTCAGTAAAACCCTTTTCAAAATGAGATTTCCACCTATATATTCTTACGATATCACCAACTTTGAACTTAGGTTTTCTGACATTAATCTCTTTTTCATATTTTAATTTTGTAAATGTTTCTGATGGCTTCATATTCGTTGACGTGTGAATCGTGTCATTATACTTATCCACAATATCCTGAATAAAAGATAACCATTGTTGTGAACCGAGTTGTGTGAATTTTTATATAGTCTCTCTTTTAAGGTACGATTAAAACGTTCAACAACAACTGCCTTCCCTTCATTAAAGGTACTGTATAATGTAATACTGTTATTTTTTAGAAAATTCATAAATGTCTTGTTATAAAACTCTCTACCCTCATCAGTCCACAATTTTTTAGGTTTTCTCTTACTTTTATTAAATATCTGTTGAAAAGCTAACATAAGAGTATTACCTGTTTTGTTTTTTAAAGGGACAACCCACGCATATCTACTCCTCAAATCAATAACGGTTAAAGCATACTTGTACCCCTTATCATTATTGAGTTCAATCAAATCAGCAGACCAGATATAATCTACTTCCTTGGAATAAACTTTCCTTCTCTGAAACTTTGTGAATATTGGTTTATGTAATTCATCAGCTAATTGCTCTTCAGTCTTAATGGCATCATTAGAGCCTATGAGTTTTTTGAATTTCCAAGTCCAAGTTTCAATTTAGCACTAATCATCTTCTTCACGATGAACCTATCAACTTTTTCTCTCAAGGTTGGATTTTGTATCAGAGACAAATTATACAACATTTCTCTATCGACTTCATGCTTTTCTTCCAACGTTGTGGTATTCCCATAATCAATATCGTGTCTCATGCACACTTCATCAACTCTATTGATTGGTTTACTCCAGGATTTAGGATTGTCTGCCTCATCTAATCTTTTATCCAAGTTTGTGCCTGGACCACAGAAAGAATACCCTGGAAGATGTAATTCCCCTGGTATTCCAGTAGTTGTAAATTTACTTCCTGATAAAAACTTTTGTATATCTCCTCCGAGTTTGTGTTTGGAGATAAATTGATTTTTTTTTGAACCACACACCGAACATATACCTTTTGGATAACCCTGTTATTTTTACTTTTAATATATGAAATATTTTTAGTATTAGTTTTCTTTTTACATTTGAGACAATAACTCATTTATTTATGTGAAAAAGTCCTGCAGAGTGCGAAAACCTTTTTAGTTTCCAACATGCACATTTGAATCTTAATTTTTAAAACATAAAGAATCCTAAGAAATGCCTTCACTCTCTCCTCCATTTATTTAAGAAAAAACTTGAATTAAAATGAATAGCTTGACGATGTCAATAGTCTTGAAGAAAATATTGCAAATAGACTTGTCAATTCTTTGTTTTCCTCCTCGGTGGGTTGAGTTATTTTCTGTAATACCGCCAATCTTTTTTGAATCTCACTGGTTTCCATATTTTGATATTTATTTTGTCTCGCTCTTTCCTCCCTCTCCTCCCTCTCTCTCTTCTCTTTTCCTCCTTCTCTTTCTTCTCCCTCTCCTCCTTCTCTCTTCTCTTTTTCCTCCTTCTCTTTCTTCTCCTTTTCCTCCTTCTCTTTCTTCTCCTTCTCCTCATTCTCCTTTTCCTCCTCTTCCCTCTCTTCTTCAACTCCTTCCTCATCCCTTACTATCCTTGAATCGTTTACACCCCATAGAATATTATACATATATTCATCAGGATTTCTTGTTATTCCTGCATCGAAAATAATTTTTTTTACAACAGGAAACCAATAAAATTTCTTTTGAATTTCTAAAAGAGCCTTACCTTTTCTTAACTTTATAATTTTTTCATTATTTAACATTCTAATTAAATCTAAAGTTGTCGGTTTATCAACATCAGCATAATGCCAATCTTTTATTGAAAATACCTCATTCTTATGTTGTAGAACATATTTATTAAAGAACATTAAAATACCGAATACCCTTTTCTTGAAGGTATGCTTGGACACAGAAATGATAATTTTCTTGAAGCCTTCTTGCTGTCATTTATGTATTAGAAATATATGTTAGAATAATATTATGGCACGAAACACCTCCCCATCTTCCCATAGTTAAATCATTTTGTATTTCCTTACTTATTATATATAATCCTGTTTTTTCTGTTTTCATGAGATAAACAAGGGCAAAACCATTATTATATTTACCCTTATTAAATTCTTTTATTTGTTGTTTACTAATCGTGGACCCACAAAACTCATTCTCGATACCAAGTGGATAATATTCTTCCTTACGAGACTGATTTAATTGTTCCAGGTCTTCGAGGTTAATTTTAAATGACCAATTATACCCTAAATCATTCATATCATACCCCCATTGTTCTATTCTCATACAAACGATACGCCCTTCTTTATAAAAATTTATTTTAATTCGAACTGTGAATTCTGTATGACCTGGAGATAATATCAACACTTCTGTATCTTTGGAATACACAGCCGTTTTATTTAAGGATATATATTGTGATAAATCGCTTAATCTCACCAAGTCATTCGCGTCAGTTGGGCTTGGATAATTTTTTAATTTATAAGCATTTTTCATGTTAATATTTTTGTTTATATTATATTTATGTCGTTCAGCCTGTGCCTTTGTATAATAATTTGATAAATCAATATCCAGTTCTTGAGATACACCAAAGATAGAACCATCTTTACCAACATAAGTCATTTATATTAGATTAAAAATAATATCATAAAATTTTTTATTTTTGTTGAGTTGAAATAACACATATAGACATAATTGACCACAACACTTGGAATTTAATTCTTGGACTTGAAATGTTTGATAAACACCATTCTGTAAGAATTTTATGACTTCAACAGGTGGTGGAAGACCAAAACTATCAAAATAATATTTGTCTTGATTATTAAAAATACAAACCCAATGAGAACCGTTCCCATTATTATCTTCTAAGTTCATAATAATATTCTTTGTATGTTTCGGCACATTTGTTAATTCATCTCTCATACAAATAACCACATTTTGAATTTTTAATTTCTTACAATATTTGGCAAGTTGTAAATTTGATGTTGTATTCTTTCCAAATTCTTTCAACCACTCATCAATGCTCATTTATTTATTAGAAAGATATAATCCATTACCTCTTTTCGTTAATTTTACACCTGCTTGTGCAATAGAAGAAAGCATATCTCCAACTAACAATCTCGCTTTATCAGGCAGACCTTCAAGTTTTTCAGCAAAATCTACAATTACGCCACTTCCACTAATTTGTTTCTCCAACTCTTTGTTATGTCTTTCCAATTCTTTTTGAGCCTGGAGTTGAGCCTTCCTTTCGTTGGCAGTTTTCACCGCTGTTGAAATACCACCCGTCAATGCTCCAACCGCACTTAAACCAGCAAATAAAGGAATTAGAAATGGGAGAAATCCTCCACTCGTCTCTCTTATTGAATATTTTTTCAACATTGGTTTTGTCATTTTAATTTTAAGTGAGCCAGTGTCATTCAAGATTTTAACCTGTTCTCTTGTGAGCAAAACATCAATTCTTACTGCTCCTTTTCTCTGAATTGTATTAACGTTAATCGTACAAGGCTTTTGATTTTGAACACAAGATGATAGTTTATGAAGATTGATTTGATTAACATATACCCCAGTTGGTTTTTTGCCACTCATTTATTTAACAAAAAATTATGTGAGACTAATCATCACACCATTATCTGTATTAATCTGCAATTCTGTTTCTTCCAAAAGCAAACAATATGTATCAACTTCTTCACTCTCTCCTCTTTCAATGTATAGGGAAGTATCCACTCGATTAGACTTTATAGTTTCCTTTTGCGCGCTCAGGTCAAACGCATAGATTGTATACAAACTTTTAAATGCTGTCATATCCAAAATAGGTTCTTTATTTCCATTACTTTCACACACCTTTTGGTAAGACTTGTATGCTTCAGCAAAATCATTTTTTCCCAATTAATTTCCAATCTATCTCGTGGATAAAATGTTCCATCTAGAGAAACGCGAAGTTGTTTCACCTTAGCATTATCACTCAATGCATTATTCTTATCAGTCGCAGTATCACCATCTGGCTTTTTAAAAATGATCCACAGATATCGTGGCTTTCCTTCCAGAACACCCAAATTCCACGTGTAAGTAGTTTGATTGAGTTTAACGTGTTGACATCTTCTTTTGAGGTATGATACACTGAGTGGTTTCTTTGAGTTAAGTCTTCGATTCAACATCTCTTCTGTTTTAAGATTAGGAGTATATTCACTGATATACCAACTCATCTCCTCAATTACAAATTTATTCTGATCACCAAAAGCATTACCAACACCAAAAAGCAATCTATTTTCATTATCATTCCTTTGTAGTTGAAATCTAATTTTAAGACCATACAGAACTTTATCATGATCACAAAATCCAAATATACCTTTAAGAGGAACCGCCACAGTAAAACTATTTTCTGCTTTTGTATCATCATTATACGCTCCTTTCCTTTGAATATATCCAGGGTCTGTGTTTGTTCCCGTTGACATATCAGGAATAAAACCTTCGACAGACCCCTTTCCCATTCTATCACTGAATGTATAGAGTGTAAATTTTATCATTTCAGATACAGCAGAGACATAATCAACCGCTTCAACTTCTTGTGTTCCAATATACAAACGCACACTATCAAACATTTTCCAGAAGAAATCATTTACAAGTGTAGCGTTTGTGTTATTCCCAGCTTTAGTGAATTTAAATTTACACAACAAGAAACTTTCGGAGAGATTCAAATAGGTTTGTTGATTATTTATTTCAAAACTTTTTGTACCATTCGTATTCCAGTCTGTTCCAGTTATTGCATTTACCTTGAAGTAATCTTCTTTTTTAGTGGAGTTTGAGATAATAATAGTATCATCCAAATCATAGATACTATCAATTGCTTCCATACTTGTATTTATTTAGGAAAAAAAGATGTTAAAACTTTTGAAACCCTGATCCAAGTATTTGAATTATTTTCTGTCGTTCTTGGGGGACAACTGAGTTTTGCCTTTCTTAATTTCTTTTATTGCTTGTAATTTATGAGATTCCTTCTGAGCATCTTTTATACTCTTTACAGCACCTGCTACATTTCCCACAGCAGAAGCAGTTGAACCAATTAGATCTTTATGTTTAAGAATAGTTGAACCAATACCCATGAGAGTATCAATTATCCCATCTCCTCTAAATTGATGTCCAACACCCCTTTGTCTCTTAGGTTTATAGTATCCTCTACCAAGATACATACCTTCACCCTTGTAGTATGGGGAAAGGAACATCCCATCCCCTGTAATTATTTTATATTTTCCCAACTCGTGTTTCCTCACAATAACCATCGTATTTATTTATTGGAAAACTTCACGTAGGTGAATTCTGATGGATATAACTTCTCCATTAAAAGAAATCACACGATTATCTTGGTCGGTTATCCTAAAATTTACTCTGTGTATGGTTTCCTGACACAGGTAGATAAACCAAATTTTGGGTTCCATATTGAATTTATAACCAATTGGGGTTGAGTATGCACTGAATGAAAATATTGTATTTGTTTTTTTTCCATCATTATAAGCACCATCAATCAAATCACAGTGAATTAACACCGAATTTATTCCTGAGGATATTTGAATGACATTATCACTGTAAAACGTCCCATTAGTTTCAATCTTTTTTGAGGAGAAACCCAATAACTCTCTAAATGAATTATCAATTGTGAAATCAACCTTGTAGTTATTTTTAACTTTAATCGTTGATTTTGAAGTATGTTTTTGAATGTTTATAACAATATTTTTTGGTTCATCACCCTGTTCTTTCATAAGGACGAGCAATTTCGGAAGATATTTGAGAAATCTCATATGCTCCGGGTGAGACTGTTATCGTTTTGTATCCACTTCCGGGATTATAACTAAACTTGTCATTTTTATCAGTTATATTAAATAAGGTATTATAAGTTTCCATGGACAATAAAGATGCCTCATATTCTTTTGTTGTGTCAAGTTGTAGTGGGTATGGGAATGAAGATGTGTGGTCGCTTGTTGTGAAATTGAAACTAAGGATTGTGCTTCTCATCTTATTTAATATGAGATAAAATGTCTTTATATTGATATTTATTAATTATTTTCATGTTCATCAACTGGTCTAAAATGGCTGATGCTTCATTAAAACAATTGTTATTTCCAGCCTTCTGACTGCCTAACAACAATAACAGTCTATTAACTAATTGCGATGGGTCATTTGGAAGAAAACTAACACCTGAACCAAGGATACTTAAAGCCTGAATAATGTGTTTCTCCTTCTCATTCTTCCTACTTTTACCAGAAAGAATAACCTTATAATTTAGAGTGTTCAGCAAATCAATATATACTCTATCATCATTATTTTCCATATCCAATGGTTTATCAATATACTTTGATTCATCCTTCACAGTTGAACCTTGTCTTCCATCTTTTGTGAGAAGAAACATTAATCTCGGAGTTAGTTTAACAGGGGGTTGAGCAGAACTTAAGAACCTTAATTCATCATTAAATATCAATACCTTTTCTTGAACAAGATGAAATATTGCTGGTTGTTCTGTTGGAATGAGTCCTGCTTTGGTTTTTGAATCCGCTGAATATTCATTGTTTTGAACAGCATTCACAATATAATCAGGGGGTTGATTAATCTCTTCCAGTTGTTGAAATAAACCTTCATCATGTTCTAATTCTCCAATATGCTCTAATTCTTCCTCCGTCATTTGACTGAAATCTTTTAACATTTGGAGCTTTCTGGGAGTATATTCTACTGTGGGAACTGTGGAAACATCTTTCATTTTTCTTGGGAAGTTTTTAAAAGTGGTTTAAAAAATTTCTCTTGTTTTCTTTCAAATGCTTCTTCGCCCGTTAGTTTCTGTCTGCGTTTCTTCTTTATGTCTTCCTGTTGTTTTACAACTTTTGAAACCAACTCTTGATGTTCCTTAAATCTTCTTGCTCTTTCTTTTACATCCATTTATTTATTGTAAAATATCATTTAATGAATTGTAAAGATCAACAGGGAAATTTTCCTTTTCTTCATCATTCAAGTAGATGTGTTCAAATAAATCCTTTTCTTTAAATATTTCATCAAATTCTTTATTAACATTAATGCGAGTTGTAATTTCTTCTTCACTAATACTTGCATCTCTGCTTTTCATACGTTTGCGTTGAGTTTCTTCATCAACATCAAAACCGAATGATAAAATCTTCACTCCACTCAGATGTTTAATAATTTGTCTCGTTCCTTCTGGATTAGTTTCTAATATCCCAACACCACCAGATTTTAGTTTCCTTAACTCACTCTTACAATGTGAATATTTTGTTGTACCAAGAGAAACCTCCTCAAACATTTGACCTTCATTCCTCAATCGCATATGTTCCTCCACTGAAATATAGTGATAATCTTCACCTTTTACTTCTCCAGGTCTTATTGCTCTAGTTGTTGTTGATACAATGCGTATCACGGGGTGTTTTTTAAGTAAATTTACAATATTCTCATTTGTACTACACAAGAACCTTGATTTATGAAAGTTTTTTCCAGAAGCAGATTTACCCACAAGATTTATAATAATAGTTGTCATTTATATATGTAATTGTTTATAAAACAAAAAATATATCCCTTAATATCTCATCTTGTTTCACAACAATATATTTATATTTTTCAGTCGTGTGCTTCATATAATCCTCAAATTTCTTTTTACTACATAATGTAGAACAATTATCTCTCCAAAAATTATTGATATCTATTGAATTTAACTTGAATAAAATAAAAGTATTAGCATTATTTCTGATGGAGCGGCTAGGAAGTTGAAAGTACGATTGACTAAGATAAATACAATTACAAGAAGAATGTCTCCCTCTTGTGTAGTAGCTGTCCATTACTGTTTGGTTTCTCTCATTAACACAATCATCAAAGATAACGAGGTTCTTTTTTGATTTATCCAAATCTTGTTGAGACGGTAGCTCATCCGTATTATCACTAAGAATACAAGTTATAGGATTTGATTTCTTTTTACATCTCTGTGTATCACAAAATAGTTGAATTATATCTTCAATGTTATAATCATTTAGGTTTTTTTTTGACGTTTAAATAAACCGATTATATCTTCTTTTTGAAGACCAGCATTAAAACCTTGTGAGAGTAGTTGATACTCTGGTTGAAAACTCGACTTTGTGAAAATTATTAAATTGTCATAATCTAAAAAGTTGGGAGTGAGGAGCATTTTTAAAAGTAAGCAGGTTTTTCCACATCCACTTGAACCAACTATGAGACATCTTAATGAATTTGGGAGATTTTTATGGTTGTTAAATTTTATCTTATTTTCCCAAATAGGTAAAAAATCATTCATTTATATATTTGAAAAACAGGTTATTTAATTTATTATTGGCTTTTTTAGAAACTCTATATTTTATCCTAAGTTCAGGTTTAATTTCAAGATAATCCATTATTTTATTTATACAATATCTTGTGTTGATATTTCCCTGAAAATTACATCCATGAATAATATACAACAACAATCCTTTGAACATTTCTCTTATACGTTCAGTTTCTTCCCTTGTAAGGAAAGGTGTGTTATCATCCTCATACTTTACATTCATTTCTCTAATCAATCTTGTAAAGTAATTCATTTTTGGTGTAAATCTAAAAGAATTATTTTCCTTTTTATATTTTTATTATCATTAATTAGAAGATAATCACAGAATATACATTGTTTATAGGCTTTGACTCTGTGTTTTAATCCCCGTCTTTCACACGCAGGACAATTCTCAAATTTGTCATATGGAGAATCAGGAAAGTCTAGCATATTTATAAAGTAAAACTTTACTTAAACTGAAATTCATCTATACTTTCAGTTGTATATTACTACATCGATATCGATATACTTTTTCATTATCAGATTCAACGACAACATTTTTTATATTAAAGGTAATTTTAAAATTATCGTTAACTACTATTGAACGAAATGTCATTTCACCTGATATATTAACATCCTTTATTTCATCAGGATTTACATCTTTAGGGTTGTTGAAAAAAATACAAATTTCTCCTTGCATATTACAGATGGTCTTATCTTTTCTTTCTAAAGCTTCATCCATAAGGTTTTTGTTCTTTGATACTTTTTCTTGTTTCATTGCTTTTTCTAGTTTTGAATATATTACTAGAAGGAGAGGAGAAACTTTTGTTAGAGATACTTTAATTGATGTTCTACCAGGTATACTAAAGGCCCTTCCACTGAAGGAAATTGAAGAACTCATATTATTTACCATAATAGTTTTTATCCAATAGTTGTTATATTTATCTTTGTTCAATTTTACATCCTTGACATATTTCTCAGTATCTTTAACAGATGAAGAGATTGATTGAAACTTGTCTTTTGTGTCTTGAAACATTGTATTTATTAAGTGAAAAAGTTGGAGGATAAAATGGTTTTAAGCACAGATTCACCTTGTAAAACAAACAGAAATTTTCATCAAGAAAATTTTAGTTTAACAAAGTTTTATTCTATAAATATGGTGAATACAACGTACTGCGATGTTTGTAATCCACGAATATAAACATTATAGAAAACACCTCCGAACCAACAAACACACATTTAATCTGTTTCATAAAATATCTCCTCTTGAGTTGGAAAGAAAACATTGTGATATCTGTTCAAAGGATGTTTTGAAGAGTAGTTATAATAAACATCTTCAATCACAAAAACACAAGAAAAATGAGTTTAAAGTAAAGGGAGACTATTATATTGAAAACACTGATGGGGCATTTAAAGGGCATATAAAAATAAGGATTTTTCAATTTGGAGAACCCGGTCCATCATCAATAGCTGAATCAATTGAAATAGTGAAACCCGATGTTGAAAAATTTATTAAAAAGACATTAAAAGAAATGAAAACTTTAAAGTTTTTTTATATGGGAGTGAAAATGAATATGAAAAGACAAGATGAAGAACAAACTCCTTATATGAGAACAGATCTTCATTTTATAACATCATTTCAAGATTTTTTGAATAGTGGGGTTTATGAAGAACTATCAAGACAAGAGGAGGATGTTGATAATACAGTGGTAGGAAGTGGATTCAATATTAAAAAAATCATCTTTTTAGATATACACATTCTAAAATCAAACCCTCTTAAAGCTTCTTCTTATATTGAATTACCAAAAAGAAATAAAACTAAAGAAGGCAGTTGTTAATATTAAGAACAATGATAATAAATGTCTTCTGTGGTCTGTTCTTGCTCACTTACATCCACCAAAATGTAATTCAGAAAGAGTAAAACAATATATGAAATATGAGAATACCTTGGACATTAAAGATTTTAAATTCCCTATGCCACTAACAGATATTCCTAAATTTGACAATAAGAATAATCTTTCTATTAATGTATATGGATTAACGGATACAAACAAAGTTCAAATATTAAAAATTTCAAACAACTATAAAAATGAAGAAACACACATTGATCTTTTATATTTTAGTGTTGGAAAGAATTCACATTACACATACATCAATAATTTATCAAGATTAATCTCTTCTCAGGTATTCAGAACAGCAAACAAAATATATCCTTGTAAGCGATGTCTTAATTCATTTCATACAAAAGAACGATTAGAACAACATTCAAAATATTGTAGTAATCATAAATCAGCTGTAATTACAATGCCTAAACCTGGTGAAAAGATTTCTTTTGAAGATTATAATAAATCTATCATGCACCCATTTGTGATATACGCTGATTTTGAGTGTATCCTTAAAAAGATAAATACTGCTTCTCCTAATCCAAAAGAACCATATACAAATAAATATCAAAAACATATTCCTTGTGGTTTCTGTTATTATATCAAATCATCTGTTGGAGAAAAGTATAACAAACTTGAACATTATCGTGGAAAAAATGCTTCACAAGAGTTTGTAAAACGATTAGAAAAGGATTGTATAAGACTCACTAAATTAATGAAAGAAACAAATGAACCGATGAAATTAACCAAAGAAGAAAAATTAGAATTTAGAATGAACAATATCTGTCATATTTGTGAGGGGGAAATTAAGGAGTCTAAAGTTAGAGACCATTGTCATCTTACTGGTAAATATAGAGGTCCCGCTCATTCCTGTTGTAATCTTAATTATAAATTACCTTCTTTTATTCCAGTCTTTCTTCACAACAGCGCCAACTATGATACACATCTATTTATAAATGAACTTTCAAAAACACCAGGGAATATTTCTGCCATAACAAACACAAGTCAAAAGTATATTTCATTTTCAAAAATGATATTCACAAAACCTTTAACTCGTATTAGGTTTCTAGATTCTTACAAGTTTATGGGAACACCACTAGCCTACCTCGCATCAAATCTAAACTCCACGGACTCTTTTCCAAATCTTAATTCATTCTTTCCAAAAGAGGAAATTCTCACTAAAGAGGAAATTCAGATTAAAGAGAGAATTCAAAGTAAAGAGGAAACTGTAATTAATGAAGAAATTCTAACTGAAGATGAAATTCTAATCATAAAGAAAATTCGAACAATGAATGAAATTCTAACTAAAGAGGAAATTCTGATTAAAGATGAAATTCTGATTAAAGAAGGAATTCTTACGAGAGAGGAAATTCAAACAAGGAATGAAATTCAAAGTAAAGAGAAAATTCTTACAAGTAAGGGAATTTATCCTTATGATTATATGGATTCATTTATGAGATTTAAAGAAACACAACTTCCATCAAAAGAAAGTTTCTATAATAACCTTTATGAAGAAGAGATAAGTGATAAGGAATATAAACACGCACAAGAAATATGGAAATTATTTAAGATAAAGAACCTTGGAGAATATCACGATTTATATCTAAAAACAGATGTTTTATTGTTAGCTGATGTGTTTGAGGCTTTTAGAACACTCTGTCATAATAAAAATTGTTATGGATTAGACCCTGCCCACTATTTCACAGCTCCTGGTTTAGCTTGGAGTGCAATGTTGAAAATGACAAAACAAGATATAGATTTAATCAGTGATGTTGATATGCTTTTGATGATTGAGAAGTCCAAGAGAGGTGGAATATCACAAGTATGTTCAAAAGATATGCTGAAAGCAAATAATAAATATCTCCCAAATTATGATAGTGAAAAAGATAGTAATTATTTGATGTATTTTGATGCTAATAATTTGTATGGATGGGCAATGTCTCAATCTCTACCTTATGGTAAATTAGAGTGGGTGGAAGAAAAGGATTATGAAAAGGCTTTGATGAATATTGTTATTTCTTCTCAAGAGGAATTGAATGACGAAGAAGAAGGTTATTATTTTGAAGTTGATTTGAGGTACCCGAGTGTTCTTCATAATAAGCATAAAGACCTTCCTTTTGCATGTGAGAAAGAAACCCCAAAGAAAGAATGGTTCAGTGATTATCATAAAAGTTTTAATATTAAAGGCAAATCAACAGAAAAGTTATTAACAACATTCTATGATAAAGAGGGATATGTTTTACATCAGAGAAGCTTAAAACAGTTTTTGAGAGAAGGATTGAGAGTAGCTAAAATTCATAGAGTTTTAAAATTTAAACAAAGTCCTTGGGTGAAAAAGTATATTCAATTCAATACAGATATGAGAGCAAATACAAAAGTAAAATTTGAAGGGGACTTTTATAAATTAATGAATAATGCTGTATTTGGAAAGACTATGGAAAATGTTAGAAACAGGCAAAACATTAGATTCGCAACATCTTGGAAAGAAGCTTCGAGATTGATAAATAAACCAAGTTTTGAGAGAGAAGAGGTTTTTTCAGAGAACTTTTCTGCAATTCATATGAAAAAGGAAAGTATTGTAATGGATAAACCAATTTATATTGGAACAGCAGTTCTTGATTTATCAAAGATATTGATGTATGATTATTTGTATAATGACTTAAAGAAAGAGTATGGTGAAAATGTTTCATTGTTGTATATGGACACTGATAGTTTTATCCTAGATATAAAAACTGATGATGTTTATGAAGATATGAAGAAAAAATATTGGAGTATATGATACAAGTAATTTCAGCAAGAAGAGTGAGTTATTTTTTCAAAAAGAATGAAAAGGTTATTGGTAAGTTTAAGGATGAGTTGGGTGGAAAAGTAATGAGGTGAGTTTATTGGATTGAGAGCAAAGGCATATGCTTATAAGTATGGTGATCAGATTGATAAGAGGTTAAAGGGAATAAAGAAATATGTAATAAAGAAATCAATAACTTTTAGAAATTATTATAATTGTTTGATGAATAAGAAAGAAGAATACAGGAAAATGAATACAATAAGAAGTTATAAACATAACATATATAGTGAAGAAGTAAATAAAAAGGCATTAGGAGCCTTTGATGATAAGAGATTTATTTTAGATAATGGAATAGATTGTGTTCCATATGGATATTGTATGATAGAGTGTATAAAATAGATTGCGTTTTAACGATGGGAAGAAGGGTTAGGGTTTTTTAAGGGCTACCGCCGCGTTTTTTCACAATATATAAATGGTTAAACCAAGTATTAATCAAACTAAAGAGTGGAGAAAATCTCAGTCTTGGTATATAAATGGAAAACATAATGAATGTGAAAAATATCAAATAAGTCTTATTGAAAAAATAACTAAAACAAAGGTAAATAAAACAAATAAGCGAATCAATTTAAAAAGTAGTAAGTTAGAGGATGTAAAGAAAAAAATGAATATCCTTGAATGGACTGAAAACTTTGATGGTTATCAATTGAACAATGAAAAAACAATTTACTATAATCTCAAAATGATATGTGGCTCAGGAGGTGGTCAGATGAGATCATTAAGAGAAGTTTATCATTTCGTAATGGCACAAAGGGGTATCTTAAAAAAATATAAAGATTCAAATGTTTTGTTTGTCAATATTTTAGATGGGGATTATTGTGCAAAGAAAATTAAACTATTGAAGGAATTTGAGAATGAACAAATCTTTATAGGTTCAATGAGTGAGCTGATCAACCTCCAGGTTAAAGGGGAGCCAAATAAATATACCTTGGGATAGCCTGGTTATATATATACAAAGCCTGGTGTTGGCTTAGTGGTTAGGGTGGCGGCTTGGGATCCCAGTGTCCCGAGTTCGAATCCCGCTCAGCTGCTGAATTAACACCAGGGGGTTGACTCAGCCTGTCATCCTTCCGAGGTCGGCGAAATGAGTACCAGTATACTGGTCCCGGTGTATGCCCCGGTTAGAATAGGTGTACCATATCCCTGTGTTGTAAGAGGCGTCCAGGAAGGGCATCCGACCATAAAACATTGCCTCACAAAAAGCCAAACCCCTGCACAGCAGGGAAAAACGGATAAAAAGGGGGTTTATTTTTAGGGGAAAAAAAAGGGAATCGCTGAAAATCCCCCATTCATTTACATGGGGAAAAGTGAGCTAGAACCAGTATATTCACCCTACTTGTGTCGAAGTGGCGACCCGTCCAGGATTGTGCCCAATAGCCCAGGAGAGTGCTATGGCAGCAACAACGCTTTTGACAGAGTATGGTCCGAATCAGTGCTGGATTAACCATTAGGCAGACAAGGCATGTGCCTTAGGGCCAGACAAAAATTCGGGCCAAAAATTATTTTCACATTAAATATTTGTCTTTTTTTGTATTAAATATTTTGTTCTTGAATCAGTTCATCTCTTGTCTGGGGTCCATTTCCATGAGGCCGAGATCTAATTTAAAATTTTCAGGCCATTCTCTAAAATTTCAAAATGTGCCTTAGGGCCAGCCGAGGCTTAATCCGGCACTGGTCCCAATGGATGGATGGATAGTTCGGTGCAGCTGGTTATCAAAGCTCACCGAGTGCTATGCGTTTTCTTTGTATGTTCAGCAAAATTGGCGCATTTCAAATTATATACCACCTGCTCTTGTCCTATTTTGGCCAGAATATTTTTTCCCATTGAAAAACAAAGTAAGTTGAAAGATTAGAGGATATCCCACAACTGACTAATTATTTCCTGTGCATGCTAAACCTGATTTATAAACACGAGAAACACCCACTCCCATTAGGGGTTGTCATGTTATTATCCAAATTATTATTATTAACAATTATTGTTGTTAACATTATTATTGTTGTTATTACTTTTGTTATTTGAAGTCGCCTTGGATAAAAACACCACAATAATATAGAACGGTGCTACGGCTGCTTTGTATCTACCTTAAAGGGGAACCCAAATGCACAAAATATCTTCCTTTCTGAAAACGATTGAAAATCATTAATCACGGTTTAATTTGAAGGGAATTATTTTTTGAAATTTCTTTGCCATTCAATCAGGTGTCGAAAAAAGGCCGAAAGTATTGATTTTCGATTTTCGTAAGTGACGTCACACTCATGACCCACCTTGATCCAAATGGTGGTGGAAGGCGGGCAGGTGGTCGGGGAGGGGGAATGCATCGACTTTGGGATGTTTGTGGAAAATGGAAAATTATTTGCTGTTTGAAATTATTCGCCTTCATTAAATCGAACTGCATTGTAACTCGTATTCCAGTACGAATATGGCGGTCGACTTCTGATTATGACGTCATTGCGAAGCGTGAAAAAGAAGGAAATTTCGACTTTTAATCGCAAAATTACCGACCTTATAAAATCGGAAAAGCACTCATCGAATCTATTTTGTTGGGTATCAAGGGATAGATAATTTTAAGCATCAAGGTGGTTTGAGCATTTGGCTTCCCCATGGAATTTTCGCAATGAGGCCAAAGGCAATAAAAAGGGAAATTCATCCGGATATTTTTGCAGTCGAGTCTAAAGCAACATCGACTAAGTGAGTACGATTACCTTCTCCCACAACTACATGGTACACATTAAGGTGGAGAATTTGTGTCAGCTTCACCTTACCTATTCAAGGGGTAGGGGGCCAAATCAAATACCTGTAAGCTTTTCCTTATGGACCCTAAGCCCACCTGGCAAGTTTGGTTGAGATTGGATAAGTAGTGACCAAATGCATCAGGCACAGACAGACAGACACCAATTTGCATATTTTTGTTCGATACGAGATCATAGGTCAGGTCAGGTATGAGAGCATGTGCCAGAGCAGAGCGTCACTGCGTCCACTTTCTGCCCGTACTCCAGGGGCCTCCATCTGGCCATCCCCCAGGCTGATGCCAGGCCCATCCCCATCTGCTTGAGATGCCGATCAACCTGCTGCAACCACGAGGTACGTGATCAGCCCATTGGCCTCCTCCACTCATGAGGCTCCCTCGCTGAGATAATCTGGTGAGCAGGATTAACGTCAGGAAAACAAGTCACATGTCCACACAGCTGCTGCTGACGCTTACGGACTATGCAGGTAACACATTTCATTTGAGTTTCTCTCAGAAACTGCTCGTTGGACACAAAGTCTGACCAGTGATAGGCAAGGATTCTCCAAAAGACCTGGTACAATAGGAATTGTGTCCCTCTCAGATCCCTGGTCAGAGTCCAAGTCTCACATTCATAGAGCAAGACTGGAAGCACCAAGGACCTGAAGACTCGGACTTTTGTCCTCCCGCACAGGTACCAGCAGTGCTACACCCCATGATCCAGTGAATCCATGACTCCCCAGGCTCTACCCAGACGTCTGTTAACCTCTGGCTCACAGCCAGCAGAGACATGAATATCACTGCCAAGGTAAGTGAATCGCTCCGTGACATCAACATCCTCACCACAAAATGGAACAGACAGGACAGCAGCATCCAAGACGTCATTGAAAGCCTGTATCTTATTTTTGACCCAGGAAACCCATAATCTCAGTGGCTCTGACTCCTCATTCAGCACCTCGAGGGCCTCCAAAAGGATATCTAGAGTCTTCGCAAAGATGACTGCATCATCTGCGAAATCAAGGTCCGAGATCTTGACATTCCCAAACGATGCAGCACAGCTTGATCTTTCTGACATTTTCCACAGAATCCATTCCATACAAGTGCTGAAAAGTGTGGGGGCCATTGCACACCCCTGCCGAACTCCAGTAACAACTGGAAATAAATCAGAGATGGTACCACCACATCTCACAGCACTCTAAGTCCCAGAGTAGAGTTCAGACATCAGATTGATCAGTTTTGGTGGCACCCCACGAAGACCATGAATCGTCCAGAGGGCATCCCGATTCACTGAATCAAATGCTTTGCAGAGATCAACATAGGCTGCAAGTAGCCCTTGCCGCAACACAGAACTGCATGCAATGACATGAGTAGAGCATTTCCACCAGCCTTGAGAAGTTCAGCGTGGATGCCACAGATCCCAGAAGCTTTACCCCATTTCAACCGGTTCACCGCAGCCTGTGTTTCCATAAATGAAGGCAGACCACAGTTGATTGGAGGGTCAGCAATAGAGATTGTAACACCCCTGACATCCAACTCGACAGCTGGTGGATCAGCCTTGTACAGCCGCTCAAAGTAACCGGACCAGCGGGCTTTCACTTCGGACTCCTCTGTCAAGAGCCCACCACACTCTTCTCTCACTGCAGTACACCGAGGGATGGGCTTGGATGAACGCAATGCGCGAATTCCCCTGTAAGCAGGATAAGAATCACTTGACCACAGGTGATGCAGTGATGCTCTACCCCTCACAGATTACTCACACATCAGCCTCCTTGTCCACCCTCAGTACACGTACAGTTTTACGCCTCAGCTCCCTGAACAGCTCAGCTCTGCCATTCAGCCTAGTCCTGTGACTCTGGTCAATGGTATCCAGTGTCCCTTGAGAGACAAAATTGTTCTTCGCCCTCTGGTGAGTTCCAAAACATCTTCCAGCAATATCAAGGATGGTGGTCTTGAAGGTACTCCATTACTCTTCAGTATCCCACAAATCTCCACTCAGCCTGTTCGCAAACTCCTCAGCTACCCTCTCATCCATGAGCTTGCCAACATCCAGCCTCGGCTCAGATGGTACCATTCTCCTGGATTTAAGGTGCAACTTAAGAGTTGCTGCAACAAGCCGGTGGTCAGTATTGAGGAACTGAGCACTCCAGTAGACCCTGCAGTTCTGAATCATCCTCCAGTGACCATCAACGAGCATATGGTCAATCTCCTTTACCACACCGCCAGCGTTGGAATACCAAGTCCAGCGATGAACCTGTGGGCGCTGAAACCATGAACCAGCCACCCTAAGTCCATGACTTCTTGCAAAGTCAAGGAACTTAGTACTATTCAGGTTCACAGTTCCAGACCCATGGAGGCTAACACACGTCTCATCACCATTCCTATCAGTTCCAGTCTATGCATTGAAATCCCCCAAGACGAGAAGAGCATCTCGCCTGGAGCACTGATCAACCACTGACTCGAGCGTGGCGTCGAATGCATCCTTCACGGTGAGGTCACTCAATTCAGTCGGAGCATCAACAGAGACCAGGGAAACGACACCCAAGGAGTGACGAATCCTTCGTCTCATAATACGCTCGTTGACCGGTGTTACCTCAATTATCATCATTGGATTATCATTGGTGTTCCCTCATAAATCAGAGCCTTGTCTCGGTTGAAGTTTGAATTACATTTTTCATTTTTATTTGAAGGAAAGGTGAAGCTCAAAAGGCATTCAAGCAAGGTCACACCAAAGCCAGTGGGGGTAGCCTGCTATTTCCTTTATATATATTTATTTTTTTATAGGTGGTCATGAAAGTGTGAAGTTATTTCTTTGTTTCACCATTAAACTGGTCTCACAACATTTCATTCTAAAATGCCTGAAATACCACTTCATTCAGAACCTTATGCGTGCACCATGTTTGTAAATTCAGAGAGGTTGCATCCATATGTTGCATTTACATTGTTGCCGTCCACCATTTGTGATGCGAAAATACAGTGATGTTGGAAATCTAACGAGGTGTGTGATAGGTCAAAGGAGGATAAAATATGTATGAATGTATGTGTACGTACATACATTCAACTTTTGTCATCACGATGTTTCAGAATTTGGTTTCAGATGTTCCCTCTGCCAATCAGCACACCACAGTATCCATCAATTTGTGGAAATTGGTAAAAGGGTGCTTGTCTGACCAGCCAGATCCTCAAAAGCAACCCCTCATTGGCTTGTTGGGATCATCAGTACTCCCCCCACCACAACACCACCCACCATCATGTTCCCTGACTCATAACTTCATTTACAGACATCTTCGGCATTAATATTTTCCTGGTTCTTGGAAGGCTTTGGTCCATAAATCCCAGGCCAAAAAAAAATTGACAGTTATAGGTTTAGACCATTTCTCCTTTACAGTTTGATTTTACTCTGGGTTTACATATTTTTTTTTTATTTACAGTCGACGGTATAATAACAAATACGATAAATTCTGCCATCGTTAAGCATTTACTGCAATTTGTCTTTCTTTCTGGCTGCATGCTTCCTACTTTCACTGACTTCTTTCCCTTCATGCTCTTTACAGCTGCTGCTTTTATGACGAGCAATCTCATGAGTTCGCTTAACGGGATCCCCTTTGGAGTGATTGGAATTTTGAGTTATAATAGAAATCGATACAAGCCATAAATTTTTGTCGTTTTACTACCATGCTTTATGCCTTCTGTAGCAACACAAGTCGACACCAGTTCCATGTTTGCTTAGCAGGCGAGGTTTGGAATTTTGTTGCACAATCTTTCTGATGGATCGTTTTGTACTAGAATTAAAATTTTTATTTTCCGAATATGCACAGAAACTCAATATGAACACTTTGGATAAAATTGTCATTTTACGATAGCTTTACAAGGGTTGTTAGAAATGACCTCAAAGCATGTTTGGGCCATCATGATTCTCATCGAGCGGTTCATCTGTAGCATCATCGTTATTATCATGAGGTTCATTTTAGTAATGGATGTGAATGAGAAAACTGCATTTACGAATACATCATCTAATGTCTTACAATTTATGAGAGAGAGAGAGAGAAAGAGAAAGAGAAAGAGAAAGAGAAAGAGAAAGAGAAAGAGAAAGAGAAAGAGAAAGAGAAAGAGAAAGAGAAAGAGAAAGAGAAAGAGAAAGAGAAAGAGAAATAGAAAGAGAGAGAGAGAGAGAGAGAGCGAGGGAGAGAGAGAGAGAGAGAGAGAAAGAGAGAGAGAGAGAGAGAGAGAGAGAGAGAGAGAGAGAGAGAGAGAGAGAGAGAGAGAGAGAGAGAGAGAGAGAGAGAGAGAACTATAATGGAGGGAACTATAATGGAGGGTTTTAAGGTTTTGTTGTGTTGATAATTTCTCCAGTTAATATCAAAATTGACAAAGGATCTTTACACGATTGGGTAATTGACTGAGCAAGAAAAATGTTTGGTGAGATTTATTAATTGAACATGTATAGACTCTTTCATTTGGTAAGCTGAAATGCAGGGTGTAGGAAAGGAAGGAGCTTACAATCATAACTGAAGTTTGGGTGTTTGATGTGTGTATTCTGGGCAGATTACTTGACGGTACATGAGTGAAGCCTGCCCAGATCACATCCATTATGAGAACCGTGTTTAAAATGTCCTACAGAAAGGTGCTTCAGCAACAGAACGGAAGTTGGTTTCGAATAAGATCTTTTTCAACATGCAAATGTAAGCATGTAGGACAGCCGGCTTTTTGGTTCCTCAGACGACGATGTTGATTTTAGTTCTCACAAGTGGCAGCCATAATAGTTATGACAGGACCTACTTGCATGAATGAATGATTTTTAATAAAGTACTAGACGACCCGTGAACTCATTGGGTTTCCGTTGACAGCAGTTGATAAAAAGTCATTTCAAAAAAAAAAAAAAAAAGATAGCTCCAGCGAACTATACCTCTGAGGTTGTTTGCATTGATCAAATTCTCCCGAAGAGTACTTGACTGAATCGGGAATTGATTTTTTAATAATTTTTTTCTTTGCCCAATTTGAACGAAACTTGAAACTGCACACCGCTGGAGAATGGCGAGTAAGGTGGCAGTAAAATTTTTGGGCTATCATGTACAGTTTTGGCTGTATTTTGGGAACATACATACATATTGTCAGGTGTGAATGTCAGGTGCGACTATTGATTGGCCACATATGGTCCATATTTGAACATTTGATTCATTTAAAAACATTCGGTAATTGCATTAATCAGTTGTCCGGATTCAAACCAGTGTCACCAGTGTCCTTGCTGTCTCAAAATCCATTTTACGCAAGCCGACATGGCTTTTGTCCTTTCCATAAACAAACTTGCAACAGGCAACTGTTATGAATTCCAGCCCTTGAAACCTCAAAGCTGTTTATGAATATGTGCCAGCTTTATCTCGCAGCCCGCTTACAAGCGTGGGAGAGTTGTTGGATTGCCAAACTTCCCCTAGGTTGTAGGGAAGGGGGGGGGGGGAGCCAACTTGCACCTTTGTTTCTTGCTTTACCTTGCTTTCCTCCGCCTAGGAATAGGTTTTTATATATGAAAGTTTTGTAGTGTGACTTTTAGTGTGGTACAGGGTCTGACTGCTGTGGTCGGTCCCTATGCCACCTCCGCATGCATGTGCTGTGCTGCTTCAATAAACCACATATTCGAGAATCCTCTGTTGATTCCCCTCAATTCATGGCCGGGATTGAAGGGTCTTCATCACACATACATACATACACATATACAAGATAAGAGTTTTAGTAATATAATATAGAGAGATGGATAGATGTACTGGAAAACAATTGTGAGGAGTAGTTTCTGAATAGGAACTATGAATGACAACACAAGTGAAGTCTTAAACAAACATGCTAAACTCATAATTTCCTTTTTCAAAACTCGTTATTTGAACAAAAACTGAACTGTAAGACAACATGGACATCACCAGATAGACAAACACAATAATCAATTGATTTTACTAGAAGCACCTGCTCCCTACAGACAGCCATGGGAGTCCAGTTATTATCTTTATGATTAATAATTCCATAGTCGAGTATCCAACTGATGGGCGATCTTGTTCCAAACGTGCAACATGTTTTTCTGACAAATGCCTTTATTTGGGCAGTGTATAGGTAACAAACCTCTGCCTCGATTGCTCCTGAAAAAAAAAGCTGAAGCAAAAACATGCATACTATTAATGTGCATTTAAAATATATTGTGGTTATTGAGCTCAGATAATTCCAATTGCAGTCACACTCACCCCCCCCCTTCCCAAAGGGGTAAAATGCCAAGATGGGCAAAATATATATGTATATTTTTCCAAATTTGATGGAATCAAACGCAACTGGCATATGCCCTCATTAATCCCTGAAAGTTTCAGCTTCTGAGGTCAAGTCCTCCCAGAGGAGTGGATGATAGATACATACAGTACATACATACATATATACATGTATACATCTTTTGTTATCTATCTCTCTAAGGAGAAGTGAATTGTTGCAGAATTTTTTTCTCTAAGACTCACTTGGCAACGCCTGGATGGGTTTGAGGCTTGAGGAGTTGCGGCTGAAACCCAAATCCTATCCAGGTTCCTCCTGATGACTCCATCTTTGTTCTTTACGTCTTCGGGTTCCTTCTTGGTCTTACATTTTAACACATACATACATAAACTTGCTCCATTATATATGGACGAGGAAAAAAGCCTGTCAAAATGATGGGTACACAAAACTCAACACAACACAGAGGATAACAATACACACAAATTTATGAATTACATGCAAATAATTCTTTGAAACAAATAGTCCAGGAAATGACCTTCCCTGGGGAGGATTCACGGTGAGGGCAGAAATTTGTCAACAAAATACAGTTACACACACACACACACACACACACACACACACACACACACACACACACACAACCTCAACAGATGCCAAGTTCAAAACAACAACAACAACTAGAGGGGGAGCACTCGGTAGAGTGCAAAACCTCCGCCGCCAATACTGCTCGGTCACTCAAGTGAACCTGATATCCTATTCATTCAATTTGACGTCAACAGTGCTCACAGAGTTATAGTTTGCAACTTTCCCTTTTACTTTTAACTTTTACATACTCAATTCATTCATCATAATGAGATTCCTTGAGACAGAAATTGATTTTACGTGGGTATACCAACATGAAGTTCCAAAATCAGCCGCAATTATAATTTTGGCATGTTTTTTTTTTTTGGAAATCACTTATAACATGTAGAAATGCAAAAAAAAAAAAAATCGAAATTTTGTTGAAAAAAAATTTGCAAATTTTTTTTTCTCTTACAATTTTTTTTGTGGGGGGGGTTGGAAATCACTTAAAACATGTAGAAATGCAAAAAAAAAAAAATTCAAATATTTTAAAAATTGGCCGCCATAGCGGCCATATTGGATTTTGGACCAAGTCCAAAATCTAATGGCATGATCCTTGGACCATACCTAACCCCCCCACCAAGTTTCGTCAAAATCCGTCGAGGAGTTTTTCCGTAATACTGTTCACAAACAAACAAACAAACAAACAAGCAGTCATAGACTGGTACTTACGAAATCGTCAACTTGACCTCTGACCTTGTCTAATAAAAGCTGTCTCTCGAGAAGGTAGCGACGCAAAACAGAAGTTTCTACAATGATTCTGTACCAAACCATCAAAAATCGAATGTTTTGGATGTTTGACCTCACTGTGACCTTGACCTTTGACCGATTTTGACCAAAATCTAATCAGCGCTGGCCACCACCCTCCTGAATCATGTGGTGTAATTTGACATTGGTAGCTTCTTCCATTCTTGAGTTATCATTTTTTGGATGTTTTACCTCACTGTGACCTTGACCTTTGACCGATTTTGACCAAAATCTAATCAGCACTAGCCATCACCCTCCTGAATCACGTGGTTTAATTTGACATTGGTAGCTTCTTCCGTTCTCGAGTTATCTGTACCAGATCATCAAAAATCGAATATATGACCTCACTGTGACCTTGACTTTTGACCGATTTTGACCAAAATCTAATCAGCACTAGCCATCACCCTCCTGAATCACGTGGTTTAATTTGACATTGGTAGCTTCTTCCGTTCTCGAGTTATCTGTACCAAACCATCAAAAATCGAATATTTGACCTCACTGTGACCTTGACTTTTGACCGATTTTGACCAAAATCTAATCAGCACTAGCCATCACCCTCCTGAATCACTTGGTGCAATTTGACATTGGTAGTTTCTTCCTTTCTCGACTTATAGTGCCTACAAACAAACAAACAAACACACAAACAAACAAACAAACAGAAAGGGAAGTCATCAATATACTTATGAAATCTTTAGATTTCGTAAGTAACAAACAAAGAAACAGAAAGCGGTGAAAACAGTAACCTCCATCCATCTTCGATGGCGGAGGTTAACAATGGAGTCATTGGCTCGTCCCTTTATTTGGGCGGTGGAGAGAAAATTGATCGTTGCAATCTGAATTACATACATGAGGACAAAAACATGCCTATTGCTTGTTATGGGTAATTATTTTCACATTATTCTGCTTTGAACACTTCAACTAAATCCGAAATTGCGTCCAAAAATAAATCCATGGGATTGATCGTGCATTTTTTTTCTATAATGGTAAGATCGTTGGGCGCTCATCCATGGGATGTCTGTTTAACATCCATCTAAAAGACGACACACACATTGATGAATCATCCTGCCTGTGAAACACCGGATGACTGGGGTGACCTGACCGGTGCTTATTTCTGGGTCAGGATTCAAACCACGGCTAGACAGCTGAGAGGTGAGTGTGCATAGACCCAAAGTCTCGGGGCAGGGCTCGAGGCCATCACTTGTCAGCTGAACACACCACTCCACTCAATGCACCTTTATTATGCCATACACCCAGAATAAATCATTCCCACAGCACATTGAAACACCACACTCAACACCATACACACCACACTGAATACACCAACACACTTCCCCAGCAAAACTCCAACCGTTCATTTTGACACCTCTAAATCAGGCTATTCACACCAGCGACGTTAAATTAAGATTTTTGTGTAATTTTGTGTGATTTTTCATTCCTTTATTTATTTATAAACACATTCCTTTATTTGGACGGTGTAATGCCACATCGTTTCTGCAATCGTTCCCGAATATAATATAAACAAGTGGAGGTGCAGGTACATTCAAGGTACACCACCCCCATGCCAAATAAGTAAATAACAAATCCTCCATCGCGCGACATCGCCGGGGCACCTGTTGAAATTCGGAGATACTTGAAGAAAGAAGACAACATCCTGAGGGCTGGTGATCCCCTGCACTGGTGGAGAGTGAATGAATCATAATTTCCCAAGCTTCACAAACTGGCCAGAAAATACCTTTGTGCTCCTGAAACTTCTGTTCCTGCTGAGTGTGTGTTTTCCAAAGCAGGGGAGTTGACATCAGCAAAAAGGAACAGGATAAAACTCCAAAATGTGAATATGATGTTGTTTTTGAACAAGAATAATGATTTATAATTGTTTGCAAACCACTTCCGTTGCAATTGAAATTTTCCATTTAGATACAATTGATTTTTTTTTTCATTGTATTGTTTTATTTTTTTTTGCACCACTGTTTTCTGTAAAAATAGAGATGATTCCTAATGAGCCTCAACCTGACTCTTTACGACTCTTTCCAATAAAAAACAAAAATTGATGGTTCAAAGAAAACACACCCACCCCTCCACCATCCCTTCTCAGCATCAGTTGTACCTTATAGTTCCCACCCAAACCCTCAAAAAAGCAAACGAAAAAAGCTCGATTCCATCGATTATGAGAAAAATGTACTCGGAATCGCATCGACTCCAAAATTTCAGGAATCGCCCATCACTATCGCACAACCTCTGATGATCAGGCTCTTCCTTCTTCTTCCTGGGAAATGCTCCTCCCCCTTGGGAGGCACCCATCACTCCTCCTCCCGCCCCACCTCATTCTCGAGGTCTTCCAAGCTCTGCCATTTATCCTCTCTCTTTCCGAGTCCCCGGTGCCCCCTAGTAGAGGTAGACATGGCGGTTATATGCATACTTTCCTCAACCATAATACCTCACTATTACCACGCACCACCCCCTGTATGGTGCACCTTCAAGCAAGACATTTCTTAAGCGAACGTTTCTCAACTTATACATCAAGATGGCTAACTACAGGACATGGACCATGCCACTCAATAGATTCCTATCTTCTCTATGGTGATATCTACCCCACACTCCCTCCCCAAACATAACAATACATACACATACACACAAATATACATACACAGGGCAAAAACGAACAGGATTTTATTTACAGGGTGTTTCAAAAAGAGGGATACAACTTTAAATGTGTATTTACAAAGAAAGAGAAATCTCAGGAACATGAACCAAACATTACTTTCAAGGAATTACAAGGTTTACAAGGAATTAAGGTGCAGAAGGAGGCCATTCTGCCCATCATGCCTGCACCACACCAATACCAGATTTAATCAATCCATTAATCCCCCTACCCATCGTGTCCAATCTTTTTATCTGCTACACTGGCTCTCATTTCGCCGACCTCGGAAGGATGACAGGCTGAGTCAACCCCCTGGTGTTAATTCAGCAGACAACATAGCTTGAACTCAGGACCATAGGATCCCAAGCCACCACCCTAACCACTTAGCCAACACCAGGTTGCTTCTGCTTATGGCATTCTTTTTTCTTTTTTTTTGTATACCTTGTCGAGGCTCGTTTGAGAGCTAACACACAACGCACAGCAAAGGGGGGCATGAGACAAGAGGGGCGGGAGTGGGAAGGACTAAACAGTGGGGAACAGAGACATTTGTGGAAGGGAGAGGGATGGGGTGGGGAACATGGGGAATACAAGATGGACATTACAGGGACTTTCAGGAAGGAAAGCAGGGAATTTGAAGGAGGTCGGTTTGGGGTGGATTAATGGGGGTAGAAAAGATCGAGGATTTTGGATGGGGGACGATAAGATGTGGTGGTGAACAACTGTTTTGAAGGCCTGGATGGAAGAATAGGATTGAACAGAGTGTGGGAGTTTATTCCAAAGACGGGGAAAAAGAGGAATGAAAGAGTGAAGGTGAACAGTGATTCTTGATTTTGGTAGTTTTACCAGAAGGGGGTTGTTGGCGGACCTTGAGCGTCCTGCGGAAGTATGGTGGGGACATATCACAGACACAGCAAGGGGGGGGGGGTGGCGAGACTGGAGAGGAGACGGGAGAAGACAGAAATATCACCGACCTGCCTGCGGTGAGAGAGTGAGAGGTCCAAAGACTCAGTCACATCGCGGGAGATACCAATGATCCAAAATGCCTTGGTTTCCACAACGTGAAGCCGAGAAAGGTGGGAGGCTTATGACAGCTTAGGAAATGACATTTTCTTATGACATGGAATTTTCACTAACTTATTGCGATTGGAGGAAGTCATTGCTCGAGTTGCTGAGAGCCCAAGGTCTGAAATTGGCATTTATGCAAAATCCCTGTAATTGACGTTCTCGATGTGTTCAGACAGGCATTAATCCTGACTCCAAAGTTATGTCCAACTTTCCTGTAGGTCTCATGTGGCACTGCATGGATGTAGTCTCACACCTCCTTCTTCAGATCATCCAGTGTGGCAGTGCAGTTGGGATAGACAGAGCGCTTGGCAGCCTCCCCAGAACCAGTAGTCCAGGTCTGGGCTATGGGGTGCCCAGTCATGAGTGTTAGCCAGGGCAACGAGGAGGTTTCTGAAGAGCTGCCGCAGGAAAGTGATGGTGCCCCCAGCTGTTTGTGGGGGTGCACCGTTCTGCATAAATCAGGCCATGCTGAGCTGGTTTGGGGTGACCTTGTGGGCTAGATCATTATGGAACTTGTGGAGTATGGCCCGGTAGCTCTCCCATCGTCTGTGATAATCTTCCCCAGGTATGTGAGAGTCTTTTTCACTTGTTCCAGGAATTGAAGAAGATATACGAAGGGGTATATAGCAGTTTTCCATGCTTAAGAATATTGGGGAGTGCTTTGAAACAAAAACGGGGGAGTAAGACTTGGATATGCTTTCTCACCGGAATTGTTTAATGTATTTATGAAGCACATTACGTGTACGGTATTTGAGGATGAACAGTTGGTGAAGAAACTGTGCAAGATCTGTATTTTTCTGATGATGAAGTACTGTTGGTAGATTCGATAGAAATCCGACTGCATTCGTATTAAGGATGGAAGAACTATTTTGATTTAAGAACTAGAAAATAAGAGTCTTCCAATGACAATTAAAAAAAACCCAAATTTTCAGATGTTTTCCAGGGAGAAAGTGAATGGATACGGAAGTGATGTTCGTGAAGAGACGAGAAGAACAAATGCCTAAAAGAACTGTGAAATTGTATTCGATTTAGGTTATTGCTACCATGTCTGTGTTTCACACTTGTCTATTTACTTATTTCTTCGTCCGCCCCCCGCGCAGCGGCAGACAGGGTCTTGCCATCACTTGTGTGTGTGTGTCTGGGTGTCTGTCCAGGCCGTAACTTTTTTTTTTAACCATTTGAGCCTGTTATTAAATTTTCAACAAAGCCTTATTATTAGAATATAAAGAAAGCAAATTAATAATTTTGTCAAAAGGTCAAAGATCAGCATTACATAAAATCATCAATTTTCATCCAATTGACCTGAAATTTTAATTATTATTTTTAGCTTTTGTCATCAAATTTTCAAAAAAATGTATAATGAGAAAATAGAGAAGAGAAATTAATAATTTGGTGAAAAGGTCAAGTATACCATTTAGTTTGACATATGGAAGAAGTCCGAATACAAAGCTGACGGGGCTTTGGATTTTCAGATGTTTTCTAGTTTAGTTTGTTTTGGCTTGATGAATTAATAAATACCGCGTTCTCTTTCATACAAATAGGATGGCATAATTTAAAACAAGCAAATGAGTTTCAATATTTTGGGTTCATGGTAACATCTGATAGAAAAATGACAAAATTCATCATAAGAGGAAAAGCAGGGATTGTGACCGCTAATAACACATTAAAGTCACTTTTGTGGAAATGGAGGGACATCTCAGTAATGGTAAAAATTAAAGAATTCAATCTAATAGTTACACCAATTTTGATATATGAATAATACCCACTCCCTGAGGGAGTGAAATATGGTGTTGATACCTCCTCCCTCTGGCAGAGATCAGTGGTTAAAGAAATTGCACAATTCCATATGTACAGCCAAGAATTGAAAGTCGTCTCCCCACCCTCATGCTTCGGGGTGGAGGGGGTATTTGGTGCCAATGACATTACTCTCGGTATCCCGAACAAGTATGTAAAGTTTGTTGGAGATTGGCCCAGCTGTCTTCAATTCTATAATGATCAGATATACATATACACATGCAGATACAGAAATATAAACTGCCAATAATTGGAGATCAACACTATAGACACCAAAACAAGGAAACTTCTATTGACAAGATGTTCAACAAAAACCAATGCATACTGAGGTTGTACTGAGGAAAGAGGGAGGAGCTGGTTTGATGGAGCTTAACCAAGTGCACAGAACATCGTGTGTCAGAGAACTAGCGGAGGATGTAAAAAGCTCAACAGACTATCAGATGAGATTTGTACACAAGCAAGAAAACATCAAATCATAAAAGGAATCCTTCATCCATTTAGCCACAAACTTCCAAAAACAGGTGCAAATGACCAATACTACACAGGAATACAAAACAGAAACAAAAACAGGCCAATGATTGCAAAGAATAAAAGAGGAAAACTACAAGAATAAACATCAGCAGATGTACTCTGACAAATGGGAGAATGACAAAAGAGCAGGATGATTTAAAAAAACAGAGGTTCACAGGACAGGGATTTACCAGGAAGGTTCTTTGGAGTGGTTAAGAAGAGGTGAAATTAGTTTGTTGGAGAACGAGTCACCATCAATGCCCAAGACCAAGGACGTTACACAAATGCCTTTAATAAAATGGTGGGATTGAATCAATCGGACAAATGCAGGTTTTGTTGGGAAGAAACAGAAAATACCAGCCACCTCCTTTCAGGATGTAAAAAAACTCATGTCAGAACAGCAAACAGAAAGACATGATAGTGTCTGTAGAGTTATCCACTGGCACATCTGTAAACATTTCAACATCTCGGTCCCAGAACAATTATGGAAATACAAACCAAATCCGATCCTCAAAAATGAACAATAATGCTCACACGTGACAAGATGATCCCATCAAGTGTGGACATTGCAAACAAAGCATTGCATCTGGACACAGTACTCAAACATAAAAAGTAAAAGTCGGCATTGTTGATTGAGGTTCCAGTTCCCACTGACTTTGGACTAAATGAGACAGAAATCAGGAAAATGACCAAATACCAGGATCTGAAGAATGAGGTCAAGAGGATGTGGGAAGTGAAGAAAGCTGAAATTGTACCAGTGATAGTTGGAGCTACAGGAATGATGAAGAAAACCCTCACTGAGAACTTAAAAATCATTACGGGGAATATCACTGAAAACAAGCTACAGAGTGGAGGCTGTCAGAGGTTCAGTGAAGATTCTGAAAAGAGCCCTTGGAACGAGGCTATGAGAACGAATTTTCACAGTTTGGTTCATGATTCACGATCCTTTACCAAAAAATAGAATGTGGAGATTTTGAGTTCTGGGAGAACTTTCTCCCACCTCCTGAAACCTGCAAATGGAGAAAACAACCAACAGAGAACTGCATCATTTTAGTATGATGGATCATCCACAAGGACGAATTACAAAAACAGAGGAGAAAAAAAACAAGATTCCTTTGAAATGCACTTGTTGAGAAACAAATTTTAAACGAGAGGGGGAGCACTCGGTCGAGTGCAAAACCTCCGCCGCCAATACTGCGCGGTCACTCAAGTGAACCTGATAACCTATTCATTAAATTTGACGTCAACGTCAACTTTTAACTTTTACATTCTCAATTCATTCGTCATAACTAGATTCCTTGAGACAGAAATTGATTTTACGTGGGTATATCCACCTGAAGTTCCAAAATCGGCCGCAATTATAATTTTGGCATGTTTTTTGTTGGAAATCACTAATAACATGTAGAAATGCAAAAAATAAAATCAAAATTATTTTGAAAAAAAGTTGCAAAATGTTCTGTTTTTTTTTCTCGAACAATTTTTTTTTGGAGGGGGGGGGGTTGGAAATCACTTAAAACCTGTAGAAATGCAAAAACAAAAATTCTAATATTTTTTCAAAATGGCCGCCATAGCGGCCATATTGGACTTTGGACCAAGTCCAAAATCTAATGGCATGACCCTTGGACGATACCTAATCGCCCCACCAAGTTTCGTCGAAATCCGTCGAGGAGTTTTTCCGTAATACTGTTCACAAACAAACAAACAAACAAACAAACAGACAGGGGGGAAAACATTAACCTCCATCCATCTTCGATGGCGGAGGTTAAAAATGCAATAATCTGCAAAGGAATGAAGATATTGTTACGAATCTGGAAACCATGTGTGCTCAACATGCAGGTCCCAAAGTTAGTTATGCCGGTAAGTACGTGTGTAGTCAGGACCCCGTCCTTTTGTTGAGTGGGAGGATTAAATGTGTGCGTTGTGATGGCGACTGAGGTTATTACATCTCATCTTACATCTATCATCCCATCTGCACGACCCAAGCAGCCCATCATGCTCCATCACCGCCCATTGGCCGCTCGTACCTTGATTTTTTTTGTCATGTCAGGTTAGATCTGTGACCTGCTTCAGGTAACATGTAAACCTGTACTAACCTGTTCCATGGTCGGGTTGTCGGCGACTAAACCGTCTCCCCCACGAGGTTTTCTGGTGAGGAGGGTGTTTGGATATGGACACCCAGCAGGATTAAAAACAAAACCTGTCAAAGGGCGGAGGAGCTCCTTGTGAGCCAACGGCCATCCATATCTAGTGCCCAACTGTGTCTGCAGACGTCCTCCTGCAGTTGGGTTACTTTTATTAGGAGGTTGGTGGCAGGATTTGCACTCCGGCCACCGTAAAACCCTTCATTCTGCAAAACACAAAAACACAAAAATATCTGAAAACCCACTCCGTGGGAGTACCTCCTGTGCAGCTTCCCTTCGCAGGGCAGCTCACCAGATGACGGGATTGGGGCAAAGCCTTCGGGACCCCCAATCTTTGATGAAAGGAGGGAAACCACGGGGTAACATCCCTGGGTCAGATTGCGGGAGAGTGTGTCGGAGTGGTGCTGAAGTGTCGTCCACCAGACGGCGGTCTCCTTGGGTTAACCTGAGGCGGTCCCTTCGGGTGGGTGCCTGGAATGTCCTATCACAAAGAGAGGATGATCACCTGTCTCTGTTATCATCTGAGCTCAAGCGTTTGGACATCGGTATTGCAGCACTCTCTGAGGTTCGGAGACCGGATTGCGGCGAGAAAATGGTGGGTGGTTACACCGACTATTGGTCTGGTCGCTCTGATGGTTACCATACCCAAGGAGTTGCTGTAGCTGTGTCCAATAAACTGACCCCAATGATAATTGAGGTAACACCGGTCAACGAGCATATTATGAGACTAAGTTTCGTCACTCCTTAGGTGTCACTTCCCTGGTCTCTGTCTATGCTCCGACTGAGGCGAGTGATCTCACCGTGAAGGATGCATTCTACGCCACGCTCGAGTATGTGGTTGATCAGTGCCCCAGACGAGATACACTTCTAGTCTTGGGGGATTTCAGTGCATCGACTGGAACTGATAGGGATGGTTATGAGGTGTGTGTTGGTCCCCATGGGTCAGGAACTATGAACCAGAATAGCACTAAGTTCCTTGACTTTGCAAGAAGTCATGGACTTAGGGTGGCTGGTTCATGGTTTCAGCACCCACAAGCTCATCGCTGGACTTGCTATTGGCGGTGTGGCAAAGGAGATTGACCATGCCCTCATTGACTGTCGCTGGAGGCTGATCCAGAACTGCAGGGTCTATCAGAGTGCTCAGTTCCTCAATACTGACCACTGGCTTGTTGTAGCAACTCCAAAGCTGCACCTTAAATCCTGGAGAATGGTACTATGCCAGCCTAGGCTGGATGTTGGCAAGCTCAAGGATGAGAGAGTAGCTGAGGAGTTTGCGAGCAAGCTGAGTAGAGATTTGGGGTGTCTGGGAGGTTTGGGGGGTCCTGAAGAGTTTTGGAGTGCCTTCATGACCACCGACCTTGATGTTGCCGGTGGATGTCTTGTACCTCACCGCAGGGCAAAGAAGAATTTTGTCTCTCAAAGGACACTGGATACCATTGACCAGAGTCGCAGGGCCAGGCTGAATGGCAGAGCTGAGCTGTTCAGGGAGCTGAGGCGTAAAACTGTACATGCACTGAGGGTGGACAAGGAGGCCGATGTGCAAGGAATCTGTGGGCGGGTGGAGCATCACCTGTTGACAGGTGATTCACGTCCCGCTTACATGGGAATTCGCACATTGTGTTCATCCAAGCCCATCCCTCGGAGCACTGCAGTTAGAGCAGAGAGTGGTAGGCTATTGACAGAGGAGTCTGAGGTGAAGGCCCGCTGGGCCGGTTACTTTGAGTGGTTGTACCAGGCTAATCCTCCAACTGTCGCGTTGGACATCAAGGGTGTTACAATCCCTGTTGCTGACCCTCAAATGAACTGTGGTCCACCTTCGCTTGTAGAAACATGGGCTGCGGTGAACTGGATGAAACGAGGTAAAGCTTCAGGGATCTGTGTCATCCACACTGAACTTCTCAAGGCTTGTGGAAATGCTGCACTCATGTCATTGCATGCAGTTTTGTGCTCTGCCTGGAAAACAGGCATCATCCAAACTGATTGGAAGAGGGGCCTTGTTGTCCCTCTCTGGAAAGGGAAGGGTGATCGCCAAGACTGCAACAACTACCGAGGGGTGACGCTGCGCTCAGTGCCGGGCAAGGTCTTTGCTCGGATAATTCTTGATAGGGTTCGCCACCATCTCCTTGAGCACTAGCGTCCAGAGCTGTCAGGCTTTACACCAAAGAGGTCAACGATTGACCGTATCCTTGCTCTTCATGTCCTCACCGAACGCAGACGAGGGTTTCGGCAGGGGCTGCTTGCAGCCCATGTTGATCTCGGTAATGCGTTCGATTCAGGTAATTGGGATGTCCTCTGGAGGATTCTTGGTCTTCGTGGGGTGCCACCAAAACTGATCGATCTGATGTCTGAACTCTACTCTGGTACTGAGAGTGCTGTGAAGTGTGGTGGTACCATCTCTGACTTATTTCCAGTTGTAACTGGAGTTCGTCAGGGGTGTGTACTTGTCCCCACAATTTTCAGCACTTGTATGGACTGGATTTTAGGGAGGATGTCGGAAAGATCAAGCTGTGGTGCATCGTTTGGGAATGTCAAGATCTCGGACCTTGATTTCGCAGATCATGCAGTCATCTTTGCGGAGACATTAGATATCCTTTTGGGGGCCCTCGAGGTGCTGAATGAGGAGTTGGAGACGCTGGGATTATGGGTTTCTGGGGTCAAAACTAAGATCCAGGCTTTCAATGACATCTTAGATGCTGCTGTCCTGTCTGTGTCTGTTTGTGGTGAGGATGTTGAGCTCGTGGAGAGATTCACTTACCTTGGCAGTGATATTCATGTCTCTGCTGGCTGTGAGTCAGAGGTCAATAGACGTCTGGGTTGGGCCTGGGGAGTCATGGAGTCACTGGATCATGGGGTGTGGCGCTGCCGGTACCTGTGCGGAAGGACGAAAGTCCGAGTCTTCAGGTCCTTGGTTCTTCCAGTCTTGCTCTCTGGATGCGAGACTTGGACTCTGACCAAGGATCTGAGATGGAGACAATTCCTTTGGTACCAGGTCTCTTCGGAGAATCATTGGCTATCGCTGGCCAGATTTTGTGTCCAACGAGCAGTTGCTGAGAGCGACTCGGATGAGATTTGTTACCTGCATGGTCCGTGAGTGTCAGTTGTGGCTGTATGGACATGTGGCTCGTTTTCATGACGCTGATCCTGCTCACCAGATTCTCTCGGCGAGGGAGTCTCGTGAGTGGAGGAGGCCAATGGGCCGACCACGTGCCTCGTGGTTGCAGCAGGTTGACCAGCATCTCAAGGAGATGGGGATGGGCCTGGGGGAAGGCCAGATGGAGGCCCCTGTGGAGTACCGGCGGAAAGTGGACGCAGCGATGTGCTGTTCTGGCACATGCTCCCATACCTTACCTGACCTTGATTTTCCGAGAGGGGGAGACCCCGCGGTTCCGGTTCTCAGGCCCCACAAACGATGGTTTTTGTACGGTGGGCCTTTCAGGGCAGACCCTCTTGCTCTGCGCGAGCGAGGCCATGTGGCCTCCTGGAGAATATGGTCTCTTTGCAAGGGCCACGGCTCCGCCCTGATAGGGTGCTGCCATAGGGCAATGAGGGCCGGACAGCAAGATGATTCTCGCCAAGGCCCCTCCCCGTGGTGGGAGGAGATATATCTCCTTTTGGGTCACGGTGGCTGCACGGAAAAGAGGTTTTGTCGGCACGTGCACGGACAGGAGTCTGACAAGGAGTGGTGGTCGGGACGTGCACAGAGAGGAGCCTACCAAGAGTCGTGTTTTGCGCTGAGTCGGGTGGTGCGAGGAAGGAAGGAGTCGTGGTCGGTACTGCACGGAGAGGAGTTTGAAAGCTCCGACGATTCGCCATGCAAGTTCCGTCACGAGCCACGAGCCTGGCATGAACTCCCGGACCGTTACCCGACAACAATTAGCCACACGAGGTGCTGCATTACCGAGCACGCTTTCCTGCGACGGCAGGTATCCATGAACTCTGAGCCCCAGCTTGTCTATCCTCAAGGCAGAGAGGGATCAATAAAGACTCTGGGGTTTCTTTTCATTTTGTATGTGTGTCTGCATGTGCGCCTGTCTTTACCTTGAATTGTATAAGTGTTTTTGTATCATTGTAAATTCCTGCATATTCGTTCAAGTCTCGCCTCTTCTGTCTTTTGATTTTGCTGTAAATAAAGTTATTAGAAACTAGCCGGGAGGCGATGATGGTTCGCGGGCTTTATTGACCAATGCCACGATAGGTACAATTGAGTTAGTGGAAGCTTTTGAGGAAGCCCTACCGTAAAAACCTATCTCTTCCGTCAAAATTGACCAAATCAAATCGGATTTTTTTATATGTTGTACTTATGGACGTTACGCACAGCTTCTAGGAAATGAAATTGCGAGAAAAAAAATCGAGAATAAATAAATAAATAATAAATAAAACGTTTAAGTGGGCGTGGCTCCGCCCATAAGGGGCGTGGGACGCCCCTCATACAAAAAGACACAACTAGACCATGATATCTAGCTTGTGTCCAAGTTTCATCAAGATCGCATCAAACGTCACGGAGCTATGCTCTCGAGAGAGTCACAAACAGACAGAGAGACAGACAGACAGACAGACAGACAGACATACAGACAGACACACACACAGACACAACGAAAATACTGGTCACTGCTGGCGCCCATGAACCAATGAACCCAGTCTGTTTCCATCCCTCCTTATATTGGTCTAGCATGGTTCGTATCTGAGTTTACACGGGGTTTCATGCCCGGTAATCGGTATATCGTAGCCGGAACGTCCTGTGCAGGCCCGCTCGACTGCATCTGAGCCGGAGTTGGTAGGTGGAAGTTGATACTCTACCGTAGCTGATAGAGTGATCCGGTTCGACCAGACGTTCTGAGGGCGTGAATCCTCGGTAGCCAAGACTGCGTGGTTACTAAGGTATAGTGTGTGAGGAGTGCTATGTTATGGTCACATCCGATCCATACTTAATACATATATATTAGTTGGTTGTAGGGATTCGAACCCACTTTTGAAATACTCTGTAAAACTCTCTGTCTTTTAGTGGCACGGTGTCCCAGCAAGTCAATCCACCCGATGCCCTCTGAAGACGCAGGCTGTGTTAAAGCATTCCACTCTTGGGCCTTTGTTCAGGTTCAAATGGTCATAGCCTGTAAATGCTGCCAGGCAGTCCATCATTGGCACAGGGCTGCACCTAACTGCACAACCCACATTCCACTTCTGAGAAACTAATAAAGCTGGGTTCATTCACTGTGACTAGGGCTGGGCTCTCACTGTGATACCAAAGCCAGACCTGTCTTTCTCTTTAGATTTATGTGAACTAAAAAGGGATTTCTGTTTGTCCTGCAACCATCCCACAGTGATAAAACTTTTTGTACATGGGAGAGGGACGACTGTTAGGCCCTGAAAAATGAGCTCTTGTCACACCAACTAGGGTTATTGTATAACCAGAAATAGATTGGAATTAGAGATAGATTGCATATAAGGAGGGTTTTTGAATGCAAAACTCAGCGTGGTTTTGGAAGCTCTTCAGTGCTGGTTGAGCTGCCAACACCAACTCTGCTGGCGTGTGGTCCTTTAATAAAGCTGCATTTTGGTGAATCCTCTTCTGTTGACTCTCTTCATACCTGGCCGCGGAACGGAGTCTTCACATAGTGGATCTAGACAATTAACCCGACGCCACGTGGTCAAAATATTGGCATTTGACGGTCGATTAATCGACCCGCCCGCTCGCGGAGTTATCCGAGAGACGGCCTATAATTCCGGGGAGTCTGGTGGGAGACGGCGTAAACTTCCCCACCTAGCGGTCGTTCTCGCCACCGACCCCTGGCCCACAACAATATCAATGAAGGATTTGAAGAAATTCCAGTGAATGTGAGAATAGGTAAATCTAAACTGGCATGTCTTTGGACATATTGAAAGAATGGATGAGGAAAGACGAGTGAAAAGAATATACCAAAGCAGGATGTACAGTAGAAGGTCAGTGGTTATGGTAGACCAAGAACGCGATGGAAGCAAATGGTGGAGAAGGATCTATTTTGGAAGCTGGAATTACAATGGAAGAAGCTCAACATCTAGCCCAATAAAGAACAGGTTGGAGAGCCGTGGTTCAGTCGAGCCTTTCGCTGCATCACAGCGGGAAGTGAGAAATAAAGAAGGCAAATTATGTGCAGGTACAATCAGCCAAGGAGTGGGTGTTTCACCTGTAATTTCACTGCTATAATATTGTTGTGAATTCGCGCCCGCCGGCGTGCGAACGGCTGCATAACTCGAATCGCGGCACGTCGCCCAACGGACGGACAATTCTGTCGTGACCCTCTCGGAACAACGCCGGGAGCGAGTCACGGGTGGGGATTAACCCCACCACGACCGTGCCAATTGCCCACCCGCGCGGGATAGGGTTGCTCGCCAAATTCGATCTACCTAAGTACCTGCGCGAATGGTTGACTGGGCGATCGTACCTCGCCGCAGGTCGACTCCGGACACGAGCCACTTGGGTGGCCCGTTCTGTACTATCGGGATAACCGAGCGATGTTATCATCAACCTGGATGGTTCAGATTAATTATCGGGATGTTGCACCCGCTACGAACCCTTTAGTGAAGCAGGATGGAGAGTCAATGGAGAAAAGACAAAGCGAAACGGGCACAGTTCAACAAGCAAGCATTTTATTTCCCGGCACACGGAAAGCACGTATATACAGCCATACAGAATCAAAAAGCAAATGCAAGAAGAAAAGCAGTTAAAACCGACTACGCGCACACATGGCAACACTTATACAGTTTTACTTCACAGACAGCGCCAACACACATTTACACAAAAGCAAAGGAAAGAAGCCACCCTCACAGACAAAGAGGCAGACAGGCCTGTAGGCCAAATGTGCGCGTGACCTGGAGGAGCAGCCAGGTCTGCGAGACTGGGGAGATCTTACCCGCGTCCTTGTGACGCGTTGGCAGGCAAGCTGCAAATGTGGCCGCGTCGCTGTGCCCCAACTCCAAGCTCCTTGGCGGGTTTCGTTGGCACCACGTTTGGAGTGGGGTGGGAACGGGGCCCCCTTTTGCACTATCTCAGCGCAGGGGAAAGGGGGAATTGTTGATGCGCTGGGGGGAGGGGAGTGGCTGGCTGGCTTGGGTCCCGCGACGAGACGAGCGATCCCCCACACCGCAACCTCGTCGCCGACCGCCGTCCTTCCTGCCTCGGACCCGAGCTCCCTTGCTTGCAGTTCCACCACGCGCACTCGACTCCACTCCGCCAATGCACGCTCCTTGTCCCCCAAGAGCAACCTCTCGACGACACTCTCCAAGCAACTCCAAAAACCCACTCTCTTCTCGACGACACTCTTCAAGCAACTCCAAAACCCAACTCTTTTTCGCGACGCCTTGCATTCGACTTTTTTATAGGCGGCAGGAGCAGCCAATATGCAAATTTTAGGATCAGAACATAATTGGAGGCGGGGCCACGCCGTACCCCCCCCCCGGTCAGCCATTGGTCAGGCAAAAATTGGCGTGAACCTCTCCTGATCCTAAAATTTGCATATACGGACTTCACATACACACGCTTGGAGGCGGGGCCAAGCCGCCCCGCGCTCGCCAAATGGACGGAGGAGAAGTGGGCGTGAAGCGTTTCTGATCCGAATTTCCCCTCGGAAAGGCCGCCATTCTCACTCGTGGCTCGGTGCGTTCGGCACCAATCGCCGAACTGGCCCGAGACAGCCCGACGTTCAGTGTTCACAGGTGGTGCGGTTGTTGGTTGTGAAGGAGAGAGGCAAAGGTGGTGGAGGGTTTTTGGTGGTGGTTTGATGGTTATGGTGCTGTTTGGGAATGGCGGTGAAGCGGTGTTTGCGGGATGGAGTTGTGAAGGTAAGGGTAGTGGTTGTTTGCGTTGTTGGCGGCTTAATGGTCGAAAATAACAATAGAGAAAGAAAAAATGGCTAACTCAAAGCGTCGCAGCCCGGATGAATCACATAAATTCCCTCTATACAACGGGTTTGGGCTAACTACACATGCACCTATGAAGATAGCTCACCTGAGGGTCCTTTATGGTGTATGGCGAATTTCCACAGCCGTAACAATATGTAGTATCGTTCTTGCTGGATCACTTTTGTGAAACTAAAAATCATACGATTAATGCTGTTCGGCTGCAGCATACATTTCCAGTTTGACAGTTTGGTTTCTCATTGAGAGCTGGAAATATTCTCTGAAACACTCTTCATGCTATAAACATCACTCAGTGCCTTTTTGAGGTCTCTTTTCTGCTAATTAGCTCGACAATGCATACTTCGGTTTCATTCTCTTGCTGTTTCACCCCGGTAAGTACATCACAACTGACAGTTAAAGTTGTGAATGATCAACTTTTAAAATTCGAGAATGGATTTAATATTTTACCAATTAGGCATTTCCTGTAGCCTAATTAACCCAGAGTTTAAACTGTGGGTACATCGTGAGTTGTAGTGATTACAACAGTTCATTTATTGTGGTGAGATTTGCATACACTGAGCCAGAGATGTGGCCTAAGTGCCCTTTTGGAGAAGCACTGTGTACTGGATATTGTTGGCAACAAATACACAGTGCAGAATGCTTTGATGTACAAAATCATTTTGTCTAAATTATTGTCCGCTCTGGAATGTCTGCTGATTCATACATAAGGAATACTGATTGCAGGATAATTGGATAATCACCTGCTTAGAACTTGGTATGCTGAACTTCTTGATTGCTTTCCTGAAGCTAATTGGAGAATAGGGAATAGGAGATAATAGATATAAACTAGAACCGAGCACAATAGAGCGCATACGTCCACCAGGCTGAACAGTCTACGTTTTGGATCCCACTTATAGGCCGGATCAGCATCCGTACCTTCACCAAGATCGAATCGGCTTGTGATTGTCACCGACCCAATTCATCCACCAAGTTTTGTTATAACCCATCCAAAATTTATTGAAATATTGTGTTATGAATTGTTTTTGACCCCGTCTCAATTATGAAGAATCGCTTTAAAAAAAACTCTCATGTTCTGATCCAGACCTTTAATTATTATATTATTTTTTTATATGTGGTCGAGGCTCATGGAAGAGCTCGGACACAGAGCAGATCAGGACACAACAAAACAAAGGGAACAACAGGAGAAAGGGGAAACTCCAATAGCAGCACAGCAGGAGAAGGTAGAAGGAGAAAGTACACATAGACGGACAAACAAGGGATGCAGGAAACGATGAGGGTTAGGGGAGAACATAAGGGGTGGACAAGATAAGCAAAATTTTGGGAGGGTGGGGTGGTTTAACAGGTGTATAAAAGATCATGGCTTTGGATAGGGGATGACCTGAGATGGTGGTGACCAGCTGTCTTGAAGACAGCCAGAAGAATGACATTGAAGAGAGTGCAGAAGGCAGTTCCATCCATCCATCCATTGGGACCATACTCTGTGCAGTGTTGTTGCTGCCTCAGCATCTTTTGAGCTATTGGGCACAATCCTGGATGGGTCACCACTCCAACACAGGATACCAGCAAGCTGGCACTCATTTTGCCGACCTCGGAAGGATGACAGTCAGAGTCAACCCCACCTGGTATTTATTCAACAGCCGAATGGGATTTGAATTCAAGATCCTACGAACCCCAGCCCACCACCCTAACCATTAAGCCAACACAGGCACCTGGAAAGTAGTTCCACAGGTGGGGAAAGAGAGCAATAAATGAGTGGAGGTGAACAGTGATTTTGGATGTATGCAGTTTCACTAGGGGGGGGCTTGCTGATAGACTGTGTGCATCCTGCAGATACTTGGGGGGGGGAGGGATAGAGCATGGAGAGGGCAGAGGGTGCAAGACCAGAAATAAGGTGGAAGGAAACAGAGACCACCGACCTGTCGGTGATGGCGAAGTGACAGGCCTATAGATTGAACTCCTTCACGAGAGATTCCATTGATCTTGAAAGTCTTGGTTTGCACGGCATCAAGCTGAGCGAGATGTGAGGCAGGGGGGGCCAGCCCAGTGGGCTTCACCAAAAATTGAATAAATCGGTCCTTTTCACACACCCAACCTGTACACCAAGTTTCGTCCGAGTCCGCCCATAGTTTTGTCTGAATTTGTATTTCGCAGTCTACCATTTTTGTGCCTCTCTGCCTAATGAAGTGAACATTTTCCAAAAGGAAATCACTTTGATTTTCTGCTCACTTCATTAAAAGGACACTTTGGGTTGTGTTGTCAAATATCTGTACGTTTAAATCTTTAATTAAAGAATCGTCCGATTAATCGAGTAACCATTGAAACCCAAGTGTTAAAAAAAGACAAAACGATGTGAGTCATATCCTGCCCACCCACGTTCCATAACTGGCCTTTCATGATCATAACAAAGGGAAGGAGTGGGCAGTGTTTTCTCTGTAGCCTTTTCTTTATGAGATTGGAGCATGTCTGACTAGATATTGGGTAACGACACGAAAGAGGAGAGAAATTATCTGATGTGCGTACACGCATGGAATCGCAAAAAAATGGCAGTGTCGCGTGCAACAGGTCTTGGAGTTGCATGGTCCTTCTGTAATCTCCCTAACGATGGAAGCATGACGAGAGCCAAACCAATTAATTTATCTACTCAAGTAAGCTTGTGTAAAGCATGATTAAAGTTATGTTCCACTCCAACCTGACGGGTCCCTTTAGAACAATGAGTGAACAGTTGTAAATGGTTGTCGCTTTATCTCCGTAGGACAGTCAGGTTTTTTCAGTGTTGTTTGTGTGTTTGTTTGTGCGTTTTTGTGGTTTGTGTGTTTGTTTGTGACTCTTTCACGGCCATACCGGAGCATCGAGAGGCTCCAAATGTTGGGGGTCGGTATTTCAGAATCTGAGCGAGGTTTTAAGCTTCCATACATTGGCATTGACATCCGTTTTTGAGGACACCAAAGGCTGCGATGAAGTGCATATTGGGATGTGGGGTCAGGCAGTGCTGCCCGCGGTCCACCGCCAAATGGTAACCACCATGAGGCCAATAACTCCACAGCTTTTCAATGTCCACCACGTCGTGAAATCACCACCGAGAAAAGCTCACCCAGCTGGGCAGCATCGGATACCCTCCCCCCCCCAACCTCCACCTCCCCTGAGCAGTGCCGGGCAGTGTGACCACTCCTTGGCTTTTTTCACAAGATCTTGGCTATTCGTTGTTCACCTTGGCGTCTTGGTTTTCTATAGGTTTTCTTGGGGTATGGGTTTTCTATTATCATCGCTTTTCCGAAACCTTGTGAATTCTTGGCTTTTTTCATTGGCTCACCTTGGCATTTATGAAAATGAGGAGTGGTCACACCGGTGCCAGGTAGCTCCTGCTAATAATATATATTTTCCCCAAAATTTCCACTGCCCTGTAACACTTTGTAACATAGACATCTCATGAAAGATTACCTCACGCTTGTAATAACCTGGCCTCACCCCCACACACTTTTCCGACTCCCTTTCTGTGGATTATTGACCGTATTGGCAGGTCACGCAGAAGGGAAAGGAGTTGAAAACAAATGTGAAGACACTCACCTCTTACACTGGTGCGTCGTGAATTTGTCCACTCAGCAAGTACCTTGCACACGATTTCCAACAGGTCAAAAAAGACAAAGTGTTCTGTAATGCCACCCCGCAACTTTGTGATATATCCAAAAGAAGAGGAAGTCCATTTGTCATGATCATTCCACAAAAACTCCTCCACCAACATTCCATGATGCATGAGTATACCCGCTTCCCTCTCCCCCAATTCCCTCCAGCATTCGGTAATTTTTGAACATCTCCATACATGATTGGTAGTGTATATTAGATATGATGCGTGGTCATTCGGAGCACAACTGCATTATCCTTTATTTGTTTATGCATTGGCAGATACTTGGGGAACCACAAAGCATAAACCTCTGTACCACTCTGTGATTTGGAAATGAAGCAAGCTCTTAATCACTCAACCAAAAAGACATGAACAATCATCATCAGCATCATCATCATCATCATCCACCATGCCCTTGGCAGTGCGTTGGTGCAGCCAAAGCAGTTACTAAACAACAATCCTGCTTGAGGGTCTCCACTACAATTCAGGAAGTCAAGAAAGGAATTTGAAATTTGTTCAGGGTGTTCGCAATTCCTCATCTACTACTCATCACAAAGGACACCGAAGGATCTGATCTGTAACATCCACCAACTAATGACAACAGATGGGACGCCCAGTTGAACATCTATCCAAGGGACAGCACAAACATTGATGAATTACCCTGCCGATGAAACACCGGGATGATAGTTTATAGCTGGATCAGGATTCGAACCCAGGTTAGACAGCTGAAAGACAAGCATGCAGAGCTCCAGGCCACCCTGCCAGCCCACACAAATAATACCAAGTTAATAAATGTATTGCGAAACAAAAAAGTTGTGACTTTTTAGATCCTCGTGGAGGATCTCGAAGTCTGACTCACGTTGTTGTTCTTCTGCTTCTTCTTGTGGACTTTTTGGTTTCACAGCCTACAGTTTTCATCAAACTTCCTGAAACTTGGCATATATATGTAAAAAATTTCCTGCGCAGAGAGTAACCATCTCCGATTTTGAAAATTCCTCCAAGAAAAAAAGTTATGACGTCAAAATATCTCCGCTAATGGAAATCGCCTGAAAAATTATCTCCGAAACTAGGCAAGCTTTTTGAATTCTGTTTGCGGGAATCGAACAGGGCATCAGCAGAGATGAATTACCGCACATATGATACATCACTATGACGTCATATCAATTTTTATGGCGTCATTCCTATTTTCTGAATTTTTTAGTTTCACAACCCAGAGTTTTCATCGGATATTCGTGAAACTTGCCATGTATATGCAGAAAGCCCACGTGCAGGCAGCAACCATCTCCGATTTTGGAAATTATTCCGAGAAAAAAAGTTGACGTCATAATTTCGCCGCTAATGGAAATCGCCTATACCATTATCTCCGAAACTAGGCAAGCTGTTTCAATTTTGTTTGTGGGAATCAAGCCGGGCATTAGCACAGATAATTTATCGCAAACCGGATACATCACAATGACGTCATATTCGTTTTTATGACGTTATCATGAAGAGGACGAGGATCTTAGCTCATTTGAACTTGTTTGCATACTAGGTCGAAGCTCATGGAAGGCAAAAACAGACAGAGTACAAAAAAGCAACATATTGACAGTGGGAGAATGTGGCTACAGTTGGACACACTTTTTCAAGGCAGCACAGTACTTCGAATGCAAGACAGTCAATTTATAGGGCTGGCAGCATGGCTTAGACCTCGAGGTATGCACACTCGCCTCTAAGCTGTCTATCCCAGGTTGTGAATCCCGACCCAGCTATCAACTGTCATCCTGGTGTTTCACATGTGGGGTGATTCATCAACGTGTGTGCCGTCCCTTGGATGGATGTCAAACTGAGCGTCCCATCTGCTGGCATTAGTTGGTAGACGTTAAAGATCCTAAACTGTCCTTCGTGAAGAGTCAGTGAGGTATAGGCAGCACCTTGAACAAATTACAAATTCTTGCCATGACCTACATAGGGCAGCACATCAGCAGCACAACCACACTCTCAGCACAGCCATGCAATGATGCCACCCCGCAACTTTGTGATATATCCAAAAGAAGAGGAAGTCCATTTGTAATGATCATTCCACAAAAAATGCTTGTTGCTTCCTCTAATGTCTGAGAAAAATGTAACAAGCCCTTAATACATGCATTCTCTGTGGAAGTTTCTAGTTCCAGAGGAAGCAGGTGGACCTTCAGCTCGTGGTGAAACCCCATTCATAGCTAGTCAGACCATGTATATATATATATATATATATATATATATATATATATATATATATATATATATATATATATATATATATATATATATATATATATATATATATATATATATATATATATATATATATTTGTTCCAGGAAGGAAACAGCAGTCAATCAGGCTCCTTCACTCAAAAAAAAAAAAAAAACTCATGTACAGACAGCTTTTCAGGAAGCTGCAGCCGTGAACACCTTTAGCTCAGTCTACAATTTTGAGGGTCTGCTCCATTTTGCTGAGCTCACGGACAATCTCGAGAACCTGCAATGCTTATTTCCACGGGTCTGGATGGAAAAATTTCCAAGAGCTCCTCACCTAAGTTACCTGGATGACAACAGAAATGCAGGCCTCATTTCATATTGCAGTTGTTTTGTGGGAATTGCCCCAGTCTCAATGTGGTCCGCATTGTTCGCCTGTGACTAGTGCTCACTGGTGACACCGAGGCTTTGCACGACCATTTGCATTAACACCTGCACGTACATCCGCATTGAGCGTAGACAGGTGGATGAGGATGAGATGATAAGCGGTTGCCATCTGTTCACCTAGAAGAGTTGGGAAAGGCACATTAGTACCCATGAGCAGTTGAGGTATAATTGAAGGATCTTAAAATGCAGAATGAAAAGGAGCCTCACTCTCTCTGTTCATTGCAAAGAAGAAGACTAACAAATGGAGCCACCTTCTCTCACCTGTATATTATAGACAACCACTCTGACAAAAGGAGCAATGCAATATGTATCTGGAGCACCTTTGATTGTGTGTCTGGAACCCCTTAAAACACTTGCACCATACCTGGATTACTTACACATGAGCACTAATGGGGCTAATCCCCATCTTACTCTGTCTGAGCAGATGAGATCGAAACATTATATTTTATGCATGCTGGGCTGTAATGTACACACAGGTGTGAGAATCTTCAAATTTGGCCTGGACTCTTTTTCCTCTTTAACCTATAAGCTTGGATGTGTAGGGATTACAAAAGTGATTCATACACTGCTTTTCATGGTATCCAGCTCTTGAGGCATTCATGTCCCATCAGAGTGGAAACTGTTGAATACTATCTTGTACAGGGCATCTTCAAAAGGGAATGAACCATTTCAGCAATACATTATTTAAGTTCTTCACTTTTGTGAGATCTTGGGTGAGGTTTGGCCATAAACCAGTCCTTTTAGTTGCCCTTTTATTTTTTATTGTCGGAGCTCTAAGTGTCTCTGTAACTGCTTTCTGGGTGTGCACTGTTTCGGACCATGGAGGACACAGCCCACGAGTGCACCTTAAAATGTGACATGTAAATGTTACATTTAAACATCTAAATATGTAGATACGGTGGTGGAGATTGTAAAGTTTAAATAAATAAATAAATATATAATTCAAGGTGGAATGTCCAGGGAGTCCACAACGTCTTGTCACTCCTATGTAACTTAGGATATATCTCCATTGTAATATAATTATATCCTTTACTGTGTATGATATTACATAATTATATTACCCCAGGGTCGAGACAGCTCATTGCAGCTAATGCCTGCAAACCTACTCCCTTCAATATAGATCTGTTCAGCAACCCCTTTGCCCAATCCCCTCTACGCCTTCATCCACTCCCACTTATATCCCTTCCCTCATTACCTCTTCTATCATTTCACCGCTGAGTTTTACATGATTTTCATACAGACAATTGACATATTTTATTACATTACCAACAGAGACAACCCATCGCTTTGCTGACGGGAATTTTAAGGTAAAAAAGGGGGGGGGGAGGGGAGGCGAATGAGGAGGAGAGAGGAGGGATGGCAGGGAAGGAGAGGGGTCAGAGAGAGGGAGATGGGTCAGCGAGAGGGGTGGGTTGGAGAGAGGGAGAGAGAGAGAGAGAGAGAGAGAGAGAGAGAGAGAGAGAGAGAGAGAGAGAGAGAGAGAGAGAGAGAGAGAGAGAGAGAGAGAGAGAGAGAGAGATGGGATAGGGGAGAGAGGAGAGAGGAGAGGATGGTTCCGGTAGATGTGATGCCCAGTTTAATGTCCAACCGAAAGACGGCACACACATTCATAAATAACCCTGCTTGTGAAACACCGGGAGAACAGTTTATTGCTGGGTCGGGATTCGAACCCAGGTGAGACAGGTTAGAGCGAGTGTGCGTACCTCTCGGCTATCCTGCCGTGATCTGGTGATTCCTTGCTTTATACAAACTGAATTGATCTAAGCAGCAGTTCTGACTGCTAAAAAATATAGAAGGAAAAAAAGCTGTAGTTTGTCCAATTCGCACATTCTTGGGCGACCATTCCTCTCCTCGACCTCTGGAGAGGTGTATGATGGTGGAAGTCGTTTGGTCGGAGGATAGCGTGAGGAGAGGGGAAGGTAAGGCAGTGTGAGGGGAGGGGAAGGTAAGGCAGTGTGAGGAGAGGGGAAGGTAAGGCAGTGTGAGGGGAGGGGAAGGTAAGACAGCGTGAGGAGAGGGGAAGGTAAGGCAGTGTGAGGGGAGGGGAAGGTAAGGCAGTGTGAGGAGAGGGGAAGGTAAGGCAGTGTGAGGGGAGGGGAAGGTAAGACAGCGTGAGGGGAGGGAAGGGAAGGGAATGTGAGGGGAAGAGACATTACCAGTGCATCGGAACCATGACGTGGATTGCTCAAGAAAGGTTCTGTCTTCGACTGGACTGCTGGACTGTATGACTGGACTGTATGACTGGACTGCATGACTGGACTGTATGACTGGACTGTATGACTGGACTGCATTACAAGGCATTAAACACCATTAAAAGCATGCTTGTGTCACCAAAGTTCCCCACCTTGTTTCAAACGGACGCATCATGGTTACATGGCCTCGGTTTTGCTCTGTTGCAGTTACATTGTGAGCGTCATAGACTGGTCCAGTGTAGATCATGTCACCTTTCAGGCACGGAATCCATGTAGGCGATGATTGAACTCGAAGCATTGGCCATAGCTTGAGCCACATCGACGTGTAAGCAGTACTTCATGGGATTTTGGTCATTCAACCTTGTTGTGGACCATATAACCCTGGTGCCTATCTTCAACTCGTATATGTTGGACATCATTGAGAACTGACGCCTGCAGCGTATTGTGGGAAAACTGACACCATACAACTTCACTACCACTTGGAAGAGAGGGACAGAATACACGCTTCCAGATGCACTTTCATTCAGTGGATGAACCACAACCCCAGGATCTACTGGCGGAAATGGAGTTCTGCATTCATTACATTGTCGCCTCCGCTACATGACAAATTGATGATCGTCCGTCTGGTGACCCCTTTCAATATCCCATTATCGAGAAGCCACGGTAAGTTGCTCACAATGACATCACCTATCGTCTTCTTATGCAAACTGTCAACGATGGTTTCCCCTCCACCAAAGGATCCATTGGCCCTCGTGTTTAGGAATTCTACAGTATTCTCCACTTTAGGTGGTTGATGGACTTGTTCTGTACGGAGCCCGAATCGTTGTGCCTGTGACATCCAGTTGAGACGTACTCGATCGTTTGCACGCTTCACACCGATGAATTAAACGGACGAAGAGACGGTACCATCAGCTCGTGTATGGCCAAGCGTAAACAACAACATCGTCAACATCACCCGTTCTTGCGCCAAATGCCAGGAGATGCATCCTTCACAGCAAAGGGAACTTCTGATGAGGGATCCATCACCGACATATGTGTATGAGGATGTATCCACTGATTTCTTCACACATGCTTACCTTGGTTACCTTGTGTACACCAGCCTCCTGTCGGGCTGACCTTGTGTATACCTGTTTAACACACATGCCACAACACGTTTGCTCATTCACACTTTACGCGGTCTTTTTTGTAGACCTCGGTGTTCCTGTGAGATTGTGCACTGATGGTGATCCACAATTCTCTTTACGGGAAATTTGCCAAATTTCTTGACCGTTTTGGGTATAACCCATCGCCCATCATCACCATATTGGCCGAGATCAAATGGACAGGTAGAGGCGGCGCAAAAGCTATAAAAACGTTAAATTGCCAAGACGACCAAAAATGGTAACGCTGACGATGATTTCTGTCTCGGACTGCTGGAGTGGCGTAACACTCCTCGTGTCGGCGGCCGTTCACCTGTCCAACTTGTACTTGGTGAACCTACACGTACTGCTGAACCTGGTCACCGCCGTGTATTTACAGTCGAGTGGCAGACAGCAGCAGATGAGGCCGAACAAACAGCATCAACAATCCACCAGCAGGCGAAGTGGCATTTTGAGAAAAGTGCGAAGAATTTGAAACCTCTTGCTATCGGTTCAGAGGTCATTGTTCAAAATCCCATCAACAGGAAATGGGATTCTGTCGGGAAAGTAGTGGAGAAGGGACATGTAGTGGGGAAAGTAGTGGGGGGCAGGATTACCGCATCAAAACTGCTTGTGGTCAAAGAACGTCTAGTCCCAGATATCCACGTTCAAATGGAGAAGCAGAGACCAGTGCTGGATTAACCATTAGGCAGACAAGGCATGTGCCTTGGGGCAAGCCAAAAATTCGGGCCAAAAATTATTTTCACATTAAATATTTGTCTTTTTTTGGATTAAATATTTTGTTCTTGAATCAGTTCATCTTTTGTCTGGTGTCCATTTCCATGAGCCCGAGATCCAATTTAAATTTTTCAGACCATTCTCTAAAATTTCAAAATGTGCCTTAGGGCCAGTCGAGGTATAATCCGGCACTGGCAGAGAGGGCTGTAAAAACGGTAAAAACGACTCAGGTGAAAATCTAGACAAGCACCTGGCCTTGCTGGATAATCACACAACACTACTGGAAGGCATTCATCTATCACCGGCTCAACTACTGATGGGAAGACGTCCGAGGAATACCCTTCCCACTGCCCGAGGTCTTCTAGTGCCTATAGCTTATGACCGTGATGCTGTGAAAAGGCACTTTGACCTGGAAAATTGCAAAACAGAAGTTCTACCATGATCGTCACTCACTCAAAGATCTTCCACCATTACATCAGAATGATGAAGTTAGAATGAAGTCTCCTACGGGTTCCAAAAGGTGGATACCAGCTGTGATTGTGAAGCAGCATTCTGAGCCACGTTCGTACGTTGTTCAGTCCCGAGAAACAGGTGACACTTATCGCTGTAACCATCAACATTTATGTGAGGGCAACAGTGTAGCCAATAAGGGTGTTACTCTCAACCGGTCTTTCATTGATACTGATAACGCTACCAGTGAGGCCCATGATGGTTCAAGCTGTTCGTCAGACATGAAGCCTCCAGCTGGTGACACTGCACCTACTGTAGATCTGGGTGAGCCAGACAGAGCAGTCACCCCATCAGTGTCTACAGCTCACCCAGTTACCCCATGCGTAACTCGTACTCAAAGTAGTTGTATCGGTTGTCGACCAAACAGACTCGACTTGTGATGAACTGTAAATGTTACCCTTGTTAAGTTTGGATGTTTCCTTGTACTGAATTGGATTTTATTTGTTGCAAGGTGATGTCCATTGAGGTGTTTGATCTGTTGTTTTGTTTTGGGACTGAGTTGGACTTTGCAAGCGATCAATGCTTCCATTTATTTAATGATCTCTGATTCTATTTATCTTACTGAATTGGTTTGAGTTCCAAACTATTTGCTCATGTTACAATAACTTGTTCACTGCTCTAGTCTTGAAGGGGAGGATGTAATATATGGTTGAAGTGCATGCAATTGAAAAACAACTTTAGTGTTGTTGTTTGTTATCTCAACGGAACTAGAAAAATAAAGAACGCACTTCCGGCACGGCTCGGATGGCTGACAAGCTGGAATCTTGGGTATGTTGCATTGGGGTTGGTGCAACACAGGCAGAGTGAGCCGAATGGCCGTCTCCTGTACCAAAGTTCCTTGGGTATCCTTGTGCAACATCAAAGTTGAAAAGTTACCATAGGATAATATTTCAGCTTCAAATGGAGTAAATGCTTTGTGGATTGTGAAATGTGGAACAGCTCTTCACAAAATCTATTCTTCTTTGGAGAATTTCAGAAGTAATTTATATTTATATCCTGAAAACATGGACCAACTTCTATCTTCTCCTCCAAACTCTCTCTTCCTCATATGTGGCGACTTCAATTGTCATCATGCCAGTTGGCTAGGTGTGGGTACCTCTCTCACCTGTCATGGCACCTAAGCAAAAGCTTTCTGCGACTCATTAGGACTGACTCAATCGGTCAACTTCCCTACCCGGATCTCAACCAATGCGACTCCATCTCTTCTGGATCTGATATTGACAAATTTCCCTGACAATATCTGCTGCTCTTCCTCCACTCCAATCGGTTCTTCGAACCACGTCCTTGTCAAAGTGGATATCTTTCTGGCTATTATCAGAGAACCACCTCACCGCCGTCGAGTCTGGCATTTCACTCAAGCTGACTGGCAGTATCTCCAAGCAGCCCTCAAACTTATAGACTGGTCTCCTCTCTCGACTTTCTCCAACCACACGTGAAAAAGCTGAATGCCTAAACTTGGTGTTTGCATGTAAATCTTGTGTCCAAAACCCATCACTTTCTCTACCCACCTTACCCAGTTGCACCCAACTGTCCCTGGACTCTGTGTCCTTTTCTCCTGACAAGGTGGAGAGCTTGCTGTCAAACCTCGACTCAGATACTGCAACCGGTCCAGACGGCATCAGCCCACGTGTCCTCAAAGTCTGCTCTTCTGCTCTTGCTCACCCTCTCTCTCTGTTCTATTCACCCTCTCATTTGCTCAAGGCCATCTGCCATCTGCTTGGAAATCAGCAAACATCACTGCCCTGCACAAAAAGGTCTAAAAACAGATCCCTGCAACTACAGACCAATCAGCCTTCTCCCAATCATCAGCAAGGTTATGGAATCCATCATCGCTTCAGACATCAAATCCTTCCTCTTGCCCAATGGCTTAATTTCTGATCATCAAGTTGGTTTCAGACCAGGTCACTCTACCCTGGATATGCTGCTTCTGCTCTACCAACAATGGATGGAAGCCCTCAATGCCAAACAGGAAATCCGAGCCGTATCCCTGGATATATCATGTGCTTTTGACACGGTCTGGCACCCTGCCCTACTCACCAAACTCTCTTCCTATGGCATCCAACGCCATCTCCACTCATGGCTCGCAGACTTCCTCTCCTGTCGCAGTCAACATGTGGCCCTAAATGGAGTTCTTTCATCCCCCCTTCCTGTCCAGGCTGGACTTCTCAAGGTAGCGTTCTGGACCCTGTTCTTTTTCTGGTTTTCATCAATGATCTCTCCGACTCTCTGGAAAATCGTCTATATCTCTTTGCTGATGACTCCACCCTCTGCTGTACCATCGGTCATCCCTCCGACCGGCAAGCAGCAGCTTCTTCGCTCATTGCTGATCTGGATAAAATCACAAACTGATCCAACACGTGGAACATGTCTTTCAATCCGGACAAATCTCACACTCTCACTATGTCACTTCGAAAGGACGGTTTAGAACCCCCCCACCCCCACATCCACTTTCTCAACAATCCTCTGGAAGAAGTCCTTTCTTTCAAGCTTCTGGGTCTCACTATCTTCCATGACCTTTCCCCTGGGAAAGACACATTTCAAACCTTGCCTCCAAAGCCAATCGCCGACTGGGAATCCTCCGTCGTGCAAGGTCCTTCCTCGGCTCACCTGAGCTCCTGACCACTGACAAAGCTTTTGTCTGCAGCCTGATGGAGTACTGCTCTCCCCTCTGGGCTGGTGCTCCTGCCTCACCTTTCTTGGCTTCACGCTGTAGAAACCTAGGTATTTCGGATCATCGGCATCTCCCGCAATGAGGATGAGTCTTTTGGCCTCTCACTCTCTCACTGCAGGCTGGTCGGTGGTCTTTCTGTCTTCTACCATCTCCTCTCCAGCCTCGCCCACCCTGCTCTCTCTGCGATATGTCCCCACCACATTTCCGCAGGGCGCTCAAGGTCCGCCAACAACCCCCTTCTGGTAAAACTACCAAAATCACGAATCACTGCTCACCTTCTCTCTTTCATTCCTCTTTTTTCCCGCCAATGGAACAAACTCCCTCACTCTATTCATTCCCATTCTTCCCTCCAGGCCTTCCAAACAGCTGTGAACCACCACCTCTTATCATCCCCCATCCAAATCCTCGATCTTTTCTACCCCCGATAATCCACCCAAGCCCACCTCCTTCAAATTTCCTGCTTTCCTTCCTGAAAGTCCCTGTAATGTCCATCTTCTATTCCCCGTGTTCCCCGTCCCATCCCTTTCCCTTCCACAGATCTCCAAATGTCTCTGTTCCCCACTATTTTGAACTTCCCACTCCCTTCTTCCTGTCTCATGCCCCCCCTTGATGTGCGTTGTGTGTTAGCTCTCATACGAGCCTCGACAAGGTATACAAAGAAAAAAAAAAGTACCTTCATTTTATGGCCTTCTTGATTTTGCATTCATCATGTTCTTGCAGAGCATCGGTTGAAGCTGGACCATTTCCTCGGCAAGGGTTATGTTTGGTGGTTTGGTTGTGTTGGGTGGTTTGGTTGTGTTGGGTGGTTTGGTTATGTTGGGCGGTTTGGTTGTGTTGGGCAGTTTGGTTATGTTGGCCGGTTTGCTTAAGTTGGGTGGTTTGGTTATGTTGGGTGGTTTGGTTCAGTTGGGAGGTTTGGTTATGTTGGGCGGTTTGGTTATGTTGGGCAGTTTGGATATGTTGGGCAGTTTGGTTGTGTTGGGTGGTTTGGTTATGTTGGGCGGTTTGGTTATGTTGGGCGGTTTGGCTATGTTTGGTGGTTTCGTTGTGTTTGGCGGTTTGGTTATGTTGGGCGGTTTGGTTATGTTGGGTGGTTTGGTTATGTTGGGCAGTTTGGTTATGTTGGTAGGTTTGGTTATGTTGGGCGGTTTGGTTATGTTGGCCACTTTGGTTGTGTTGGGTGCTTTGGTTATGTTGGGCGGCTTGGTTATGTTGGGTGGTTTGGTTATGTTGGGCGGTTTGGTTATGTTGGGCGGTTTGGTTATGTTTGGCGGTTTGGTTGTGTTTGGCGATTTGGTTATGTTGGGCGCTTTGGTTATGTTGGGTGTTTTGGTTATGTTGGGCAGTTTGGTTATGTTGGGCGGTTTGGTTGTGTTGGGTGGTTGGTTATGTTGGGCGGTTTGGTTATGTTGGGCGGTTTGGTTATGTTTGGCGGTTTGGTTATGTTGGGCAGTTTGGTTATGTTGGGCGGTTTGGTTATGTTGGGCGGTTTGGTTATGTTGGGCGGTTTGATTATGTTGGGTTGTTTGGTTATGTTGTGCGGTTTGGTTATGTTGGGCAGTTTGGTTATGTTGGGCGGTTTGGTTGTGTTTGTCGGTTTGGTTATGTTGCGCGGTTTGGTTATTTTGGGCGGTTTGGTTATCTTGGGCAGTTTGGTTATGTTGGGCGGTTTGGTTATGTTGGGCGGTTTGGTTATTTTGGGCGGTTTGGTTATGTTGGGCGGTTTGGTTATGTTGGGTGGTTTGGTTATGTTGGGCGGTTTGGTTATTATGGGTGGTTTGGTTATGTTGGGCAGTTTGGTTATGTTGGGCGGTTTGGTTATGTTGGGCCGTTTGGTTATGTTGGGCAGTTTGGTTGTATTGGGCGGTTTGGATATGTTGGGCGGTTTGGTTAAGTTGGGCGGTTTGGTTGTGTTTGGCGGTTTGGTTATATTGGGCGGTTTGGTTGTATTGGGCGGTTTGGTTATGTTGGGCAGTTTGGTTATGTTGGGTGTTTTGGTTATGTTGGGCAGTTTGGTTATGTTGGGCGGTTTGGTTGTGTTGGGTGGTTGGTTATGTTGGGCGGTTTGGTTATGTTTGGCGGTTTGGTTGTGTTGGGCGATTTGGTTATGTTGGGCGCTTTGGTTATGTTGGGTGTTTTGGTTATGTTGGGCAGTTTGGTTATGTTGCGCGGTTTGGTTGTGTTGGGTGGTTGGTTATGTTGGGCGGTTTGGTTATGTTGGGCGGTTTGGTTATGTTTGGCGGTTTGGTTATGTTGGGCAGTTTGGTTATGTTGGGCGGTTTGGTTATGTTGGGCGGTTTGGTTATGTTGGGCGGTTTGATTATGTTGGGTTGTTTGGTTATGTTGGGCGGTTTGGTTATGTTGGGCAGTTTGGTTATGTTGGGCGGTTTGGTTGTGTTTGGCGGTTTGGTTATGTTGCGCGGTTTGGTTATTTTGGGCGGTTTGGTTATCTTGGGCAGTTTGGTTATGTTGGGCGGTTTGGTTATGTTGGGCGGTTTGGTTATTTTGGGCGGTTTGGTTATGTTGGGCGGTTTGGTTATGTTGGGTGGTTTGGTTATGTTGGGCGGTTTGGTTATTATGGGTGGTTTGGTTATGTTGGGCAGTTTGGTTATGTTGGGCGGTTTGGTTATGTTGGGCGGTTTGGTTATGTTGGGCAGTTTGGTTGTATTGGGCGGTTTGGATATGTTGGGCGGTTTGGTTAAGTTGGGCGGTTTGGTTGTGTTTGGCGGTTTGGTTATATTGGGCGGTTTGGTTGTATTGGGCGGTTTGGTTATGTTGGGCAGTTTGGTTGTGTTGGGCGGTTTGGTTATATTTGGAGGTTTGGTTATGTTTGGTGCCCAACACAAGAATCGCGTGGAGAGTGTGGCGTGGAGAGTGTGGCGTGGAGAGTGTGGCGTGGGGCGTGTGGTTTGTGGGGCGTGGGGTGTGAGGAGTGTGGCATGTGGGTATGGCGTGGCGAGTATGGCGTGGAGAGTATGGCGTGGAGAGTGTGGCGTGGAGAGTGTGGCGTGGGGAGTGTGGCATGTGGAGAGTGTGGAGTGAGGAGTGTGGCATGTGGAGTATGGCGTGGAGAGTATGGCGTGGAGAGTATGGCGTGGGTAGTATGGCGTGTGGAGAGTATGGCGTGGGGAATATGGCGTGGGGAGTATGGCGTGGAGAGTATGGCGTGAGGAGTATGGCGTGAGGAGTATGGCTTGGGGAGTATGGCGTGGTGAGTATGGCGTGAGGAGTATGGCGTGGTGAGTATGGCGTGTGGAGTATGGCGTGGGGAGTATGGCGTGGAGAGTATGGCGTGAGGAGTATGTCGTGGGGAGTATGGCGTGGAGAGTATGGCGTGAGGAGTATGGCGTGAGGAGTATGGCGTGGGGAGTATGGCGTGGTGAGTATGGCATGGGGACTATGGCGTGGGGAGTATGGCGTGTGGAGTATGGCGTGGGGAGTATGGCGGGGGGAGTATGGCTTGGGGACTATGGCGTGGGGAGTATGGCATGGAGAGTATGGTGTGGGGAGTATGGCGTGGGGAGTATGGCGTGGGGAGTATGGCGTGGAGAGTATGGCATGGAGAGTATGGTGTGGAGAGTATGGCGTGGGGAGTATGGCGTGTGGAGTATGGTGTGAGGAGTATGGTGTGTGGGTATGGCGTGGGGAGTATGGCGTGTGGAGCATGGCATGGAGAGTATGGCCTGTAGAGTATGGTGTGGAGACTATGGCGTGGAGACTATGGCGTGTGGAGTATGGCGTGTGGAGTATGGCGTGGAGACTCTGGCGCGGAGTTTATCGCATGGAGAGTGTGGCATGGAGAGTATCGCATGGAGAGTATGGTGTGGAGAGTATGGCGTGGGGAGTGTGGTGTGGAGAGCGTGGAGAGCGTGGTGTGGAGAGTATGGCGTGGAGAGCATGGCATGGAGAGCATGGCATGGAGAGCATGGCATGGAGAGCATGGCGTGGAGAGCATGGCATGGAGAGCATGGTGTGGAGAGTGTGGCGTGGAGAGCGTGGCGTGGAGAGCATGGTGTGGAGAGCATGGCATGGAGAGCGTGGTGTGGAGAGCATGGCGTGGAGAGCATGGCATGGAGAGCGTGGTGTGGAGAGTGTGGCGTGGAGAGCGTGGCGTGGAGAGCATGGTGTGGAAAGCATGGCATGGAGAGCATGGCATGGAGAGCATGGCGTGGAGAGCGTGGTGTGGAGAGTGTGGCGTGGAGAGTGTGGCATGGAGAGCATGGCATGGAGAGCATGGCATGGAGAGCATGGCATGGAGAGCGTGGTGTGGAGAGTGTGGCGTGGAGAGCGTGGCGTGGAGAGCATGGTGTGGAAAGCATGGCATGGAGAGCATGGCATGGAGAGCGTGGTGTGGAGAGTGTGGCGTGGAGAGCGTGGCGTGGAGAGCATGGTGTGGAAAGCATGGCATGGAGAGCATGGCATGGAGAGCATGGCGTGGAGAGCATGGCATGGAGAGCGTGGTGTGGAGAGTGTGGCGTGGAGAGCGTGGCGTGGAGAGCATGGTGTGGAAAGCATGGCATGGAGAGCATGGCATGGAGAGCATGGCGTGGAGAGCATGGCATGGAGAGCGTGGTGTGGAGAGTGTGGCGTGGAGAGCGTGGCGTGGAGAGCATGGTGTGGAAAGCATGGCATGGAGAGCATGGCGTGGAGAGTGTGGCGTGGATTATGTGGTGTGTGAAATTACGAAAGAGTGATGGAGCAAATCCCATGTGAATTATGGTGTAAATGGATAATTAACTCTCGAGGTCCTACTTCCTGCGGTTAGCACTCAGCATGTTGAGGGTACGAGGGTCCGAGTTTTTTCTCGTCAGGGTACGAGATTTTTCAGGATAGGAGTTTGTCAGTTTAGGAACACCCAACATGCCCACCAAATTGCGCCAGCATCCGTCCATAACTTTTTGAGATATTGTGCTCACAAACACACACATACAGACAGACAGACAAACAAAAGGAGCGAAAACGTAACGTCTGTCCACCTTTGTATGCTTCCCATGGATGTGTCGGTCGAAGGATTTGCACTCGGTCCACTACAAAAACACTTCACTCTGCAAAACACACTGTGGTGTGTCGGGGATGTTGCAGAGGTATCATCCACCAGACAGTGGTCTGCTCGGATTAACCTGAGGCGGTCCCTTGGATGGGTGCCTTGAACGAAATGTGGAGGGGCTCGGCATCTGCTTGGGGGATGACCAGTCATCTTGGGGGCGGAAAGTGGACGCAGCAACGCGCTGTTTTGCATGCCCTGCATGAACAGTATATACGTACCTTAGGTGGTGGACGTAAAAAAATTTCTCATTATTTATTTCTTCCCTTTCCTCCTATTTATAATTCTTTTTCTCATGTTCTTCCTCACCTCCCCATTATTCCTCTTCTTGTCCTTCCTTTCTTTCCTCAATTTTTGTTCCTCAACCCCCTGTTTGATAGGTCTTGTGATGTAGATGGTTGTTATGATCATGCTGAGCTACACTACAGGTTGTACTTCACCACCGGACAGCCTGCTGAAGAACCCATATCGCAACAATTGTAAAATTGTGATTTTTTCTTTAATTTTTTTTTTGCAACATAATCATCTGAATGTACGTCATAAACATCTTTTTTTTTCCATTAATGTGACATTCTTGCAGAAGTACCTTCTTCATGTGACATTGCTGGAAGAAGCCATTCAGTTGAACATGTTCATGTTGTCTGTGCGTTCAATTCATTTTTCTTTCATTTTACTGTGGATTTTAACTCAAAATTTGTTGTTGGGTCATTCCGGGTGGAACTTTTCGCCATCTTTCGACTGCGTGGCGATTTGCGATGACGGCGACATCGACTTCGCTCCAGTTACGATGAGGTCTGCAGCAGCCAGCTTAAAGTCCTTTTCAATAGGTGCTACTCCATCGTGCAGCAACCCCTGCTGGCATCACACTTAGACCAAGCGTTTTATATGAAGAACGGATTTCAATAGACGACACTTCCAGACGAATAGAGCTCAATTGCAAATGAAAAATTTTGTTTTTCTTCACCAACTACTCATGGACTTAACGTTGCACACACATAACGAATGCACTTTTCACGAAATTACCTTTCTTTTGAAATACCTGGCACAGTGGAACCTCCGGGCAGTGTTCGCTTGGAATGGGCGAGATTGCGTCCAGTGCATTTGTGCTGTTTTCATGGACCCTTGGGCATTACTCCCACTTATGGAGCTGTGTGCTTGGTTGCTTCCCTGTCAGGGGTCGCTAATGAGCTCTTCGGGTACTGTTGCCAGAACAGACTGCTCACTGTGATTTGAAATGAGCTTAGTTTGAATCCTGCAAGGTGTATGAAGTTTGAATTACAACGTGCCGATTATTTGATATCTGCTGTTGGGGTGTTTGTTGATGATTCCCGATTTTCACCACCATGTGTTCGGGTGATATGAGAAATAGGTGTGTAAATCAAGCCTTGCAATACCAATCACTCCATTATGTTGACATGATTTACAAACAGCTTGAATGAGTCTTCATTGGCATTCAGTGTTCATGAATATGATACACAAAGGATGTCTCAGCATCATAATGTGTCACTATTTAATTGTTCTTCTGTGGTGCGTTGGATCCACCAGAATTTTGGTTCCGGAAGTTTTCTAAGTGTCCTCACCATGTTTTATAAGCAGCAGGACTGGAAGGAGGTGGCTCACAGGGGCAGGCCATGACTCTGAAGCTGCAATCCTGTTGCAAGTTCCCATGATCTCTTGCTCGTTTTGTCAATGAAAGACATTGCGCATCTGTCGGATACTTAAACATGGAAATGAGGATTGGATTGTTGAGAGTGCGTGGAAAGGAGGTCAGCACTATTGCAACCCTGCTGTTTGCCTACCTTCCAGTTTATACTCTATTTACTACACCGTACAGTTGCCATGACACTGTCTTTTGGACGTATCTATGAGTTAAGTCCACATGATGGAAGCCAGGAGGCACACATTGAGCTTCTGCAGTACTCACCACCAAGCTCATGGTGTAGACCATATAGTATAGGTGGATGCTGGGAATATAGCAATCCTAATGTTGATATGTGACACTAAGACATTTTATATTCTGAAGAATCTCACCACGTGGAGGACCACAATACATTTAATGAAAGAGAGGACCAAGGAGGAACCCAATGAAGTATAGAGCAAAGATGGAGTCATCAGGAGGAACCCAGATAGAATTCGGGTTTCAGCCAGTACTCCAATCCAATCCAATCTATTGGAACCATACTGTGTGCAGAGCATTGGTGCTGCCGAGGCAAGATCAAATTAGATGACACCTCCTGGCTGAAGGGGTCTGACGTTTTGCCAGTGCAAAAGACTTTGCCATCACTATTGAATTTGCAGTCAGAAATAACACGGCTTTTGCTCGCTCCATCTCTGGCCTGTCTGGGGCTGCTTCGTTATCCTCCAACCGGGTGGACAACATTCACTCATGAATTTTTTGGGCATAAGCAAGAACTACTCAAGAGATTGTGCGGGTATGAATTGCTGTTTTCATTGTGAAGGTGAACATTGTCTTACAATATGCCACTTCAGGAATGTTTTGTGCAACAACTGCTAGAAGGTAGGCAATATTTCCTCTGCATGCCTGTTTTTAAAACGGAGGGAGAGAAGAGGAGAGGAAAGAAGAATGCAAAACCCACCCCAATTCTGAGCATAACCAGGAAGACACAAATTCTGGAGACCATTCTGACAGCCACAATACTCAGTCGTGTGACCTGTTCCACATTATGTAATTTTGACACTCTCACTTGAGTCTGATTATTGTCGATAGAGGTGAATGCAACATGGAAATTTAAGTTGACATACGAGGTCTCTCTCATTCATGAGTGAAGTAGCTTTCCAGAGTCTTCAGGAGATTTTGAAACACTCAGCGTGCATACTCCTTCCCCTTATACTCACAATGTACCAATATAGGCCCATGGATAATGTGACATGACAGTAACCTATGGCAACAGCACCCAACAATTACAACTCTGAGTTATCCCTGGGGAGGGACCCACTCTACTCAGCTTGACATCATCATACTCAACTGGGAACACATCCACTGGCTACAAGCTGCCAGATCACCACAGACATTAGGCCATCTCCTGGTGAGATGTTATCTCCTGGTATGCCTGGTGTTGGCATAATGGTTCGGGTGGCGGGCCTTGGATCCTCGGGTTCTGAGTCCAAATCCCCCTCGGCTGTTGAATTAATAACCGGTGGGGTTGATTCGGCCTGTCTTCCTTCTGAGGTCGGCAAAATGAGCGCCAGTAGGCTGGTATACTGTGTCAGAGTGGCGACCCATCCAGGATTGTGCCCAATAGCCAAGGAGACTGTGTCGGCAGCACCAACGCTCTGCACAGAGTATGTTCCCAATCTCCTCCTTCTCCTCCTCCTGGTGAGATAACGACGTATTCAGAGAAGGACTTGGGACCTTGAAGGGCTTTTTATCAGTACTGTATGGCCTCTTTCAAAAGGGGGTCTTTTGGAAATGGGACACTCCAGAGTTTTCGGCTTTCTAAAATTCAAGAGACATATTGCAGTCTTCAAATATACAAGTTCACTGTGACTCACAAATAAATGGTCTTGTCTTGTGGTGCGAGCCAGTATCGGGTTGGTGCTGTTTAGTCGCACATCATGCCATACAGCACTGAGAGACCAATTGCATTTGCCTCTCCAAAGCTGTCTCTTGCTGAGTAGAACTAGTCACCTAGACAAAGAACTTTGCGTTTTTACCCCACATGCAAAGCGGGGAAAATTGCTTCACTCGGTCCGTCTACCGACGTCAGTCTGTGATTGAGGAACTACTTAATTTCAATTTAATTTTATATTTTGAACACTGTCGAACACGAATCGAAATCGGAACACGAACCTGCAGTTTTGCAGTACTTTGACTGAATTTGGCAAATTGTACGGAATCTAATCTTGAGTGCGCATGCGCAAAGAGGAGTAAGGTAATTGTACTTACCAATTTGTTAGATTGTTACCAACTTACCGACCTGTGTGGTGGTCAAAGAAAATTGAAAATCATTTCAAAAAGGAAACTTACTATTTTTATGGACGTCATAAAGAACACAAACAACAGGCACGAAGAATTAATTGAATGTGTTAAATAAGGTGCTGGAAAAAAAGAGGGGGAATCACGGCGGTCATCATCATCATCATCACACCATTTGAAAACCTTTATCCCTGAGCAGGGGTTAGCTTTTTGCGGGCTCCAATCATGGTACACTTTCTTGTGGCAATGTTTTTACGGCCAGATGCCCTTCCTGACGCCAACCCTTTTGTCGCCTTCGACCCTGCAGGGATAATTACCAGTATACTGGTGCTCATTTCGCCGACCTTCCAAAAGATGACAGGCTGAGTCAACCCCCCTGCTGCGAACTCAGCAGCCAGCAGGGCTCGAACTCAAGATCCCAAGGATCCCAAGCCACCACCTTAACAACTAAGTCTCACCACGCTTATAGGGAGAATCATGGCGGTAAACCTCCGAAAAAGCTTTTTATTCCTGCAGCCTTAAAAACCAGATTTTATTTTAATTGAATTACATACTTGAACAACAAAACACAAATCACCTTGTTGGCACTTGCAAAATCCTAAAGTTTGTCAGTATTTGGACAAAATATTACGTGCTTTTTGGGGCAAATCAGATTTGCGCTCGCCTTCCCAGCATTGGTGAATGTCAGCATTCAGATATAGATCTCCTTGTAGGAAATATAGATCGTGCTCAGAAATGCAAAGCGAGAGTTGAAAAGATCCTTCTATTCCCTTGTCCTTTTCCCCAAGACTGCAGAGGAAAAGTGTTCTATGAACTCTAGTTTTTGAGGTTCAGTAAATTTTATCAGTACCTTTTCGGTCGGCACTTTATGACTTACATCGACCACAAACTACTGAGATCACATGCTGGTCACTTTCACTTTTGGCCTATGATTACGACATCACGTATAGAAGTGGCTCCACAATTTCAAATGCGGACTCCATGAGTCGCCTGCCACTTCCGGACAGCGTGGTCGACACTCCTACACTTGGCAGCATGATACCTCTGATGGAACTATTGGATGACAAGCCTATTGATGCTAACCAGATATGTACTTATGTGCATGCGTGATCCACTTCTTTCCCAGGTCATTCATGCTACTGAGCAAGGTTGGGGTTTCCCACATGATGCTGACCCCAAATTGTATTCATAAAAGACTAGACAGAATGACCTGTATCAATAATGGCTGCTTGCTGTGCAGAATCCGATTGGTCATTCCTCCCTGCTTGCGCACAAGGATTTTGGATTAGCTGCACAATTGCCATCCAGGCATTGTTAGGATGAAATCTCGAGAACAGAACTATCTTTGGTGGCTTTCCCTTGACTCTGACATTGAACAGCATATAAAATTCTACTTTCGATGCCAGAGCAGTTGGAATGGCTCTGCTTAGGCTTGTGTGCTTGTCTGTGGTCCTGCGAATGGCCCACCATGACTTGTGGTAGGCGATTCGGCTCGACTATGCTGAACCCATCGAAAGACGTATGAACGTCTTTGTTACAGATGCTACATTAAGTGTATTCTTACGTAAGACATGCCGGTGTATCCTCGTACTGTGTCGGAGTGGCGACCCATCCAGGATTGTGCCCAATGTCCAAGGAGACTGCATAGGCAGCACCAACGCTCTGCACAGAGTATGGTCCCAATGGATGGACAGAGTATCCTCGTACACTACCGTGGAGAGGCGATGCCAGTGTTTTGTCACGCATGATTTTAGCAACAATTGAACCTGTTTCTCGAGCTCTAAACTCACAGAATTCACTTGCCCGAATGGTATAATTCACACATTTGTTAGCCCACATCATCAAGCCTTGAATGAATTGTGGAAAAGCTCTGTCAGTGTTGTTAAGTCTGGTCTAAGTAATATAAATTGTGGGATCGCCTCCAGACCAGACGACGTCGTCTCCATTTTTTCCCCCCACCGTCTCACTCCGCACACTACAATGGGGGACACCAGCTGATCTGCTGATGAAATGATGTTTGCAAACATGTCTCCTCTCTCTCTCTAAGAACTGACGTGCACTGCCAAAAATAATTTTCTGAGGAAGAAAATCTTCTTCTTTAATGGCCACTATTATCCCATATTGTGGGCACAGCCAGGAGAAACTTGGCCCAAGTCATCACAAATCCACTGGCCAGGCCTGATGTTTGACGAGTTAGGGAAGGAATTTGGAATTTGGCGATAGAGCCAGCAATAGCCCTCATACTTTTCATGAATTATAAAATGTGATCTTTAAGAGCCACCAATGAATGTTGGCAGACGCGACACCCATTTAACATCCATAGAAGGGACAACACATATTGATGAATCACTCTGCCTGTAAAACATCAGACTGACAGTTTATAGCTGGGTCAGGAATCAAATCCAGGCTAGACAGCTTAGAGGCAGGTGTGCATACTTCTCGGCCATCCTGTCAGCCCTTCTTAGAAAGAAAACATTTTCCTAAGATAAGTTTTCTTGAAACAATAAAACCATGAGAAAAGCTTTCTTGCAACTGGAAATTTTTTTTAAGGATTTTCCTGTTTCAAGAAAACTTTTCTTAATTTGATAAAAATTATTTTTGGTCATGTGGAGCAGACCATGACCCAAAATATATCGAGCCACAGACTTCATCATGACAAAAATTCCTCGCTCGATAAACATCGGGATCCAGGGTTTGTGAAAAACTTTGGTCATGGAGAGTTAGAGGCCGTCCGAGGAAAACATGGGATGTGTTGCTGAGAGACGATCTTCGAGTTAAAGGCCTAACAAGAGGACGAGAAAGGGATTGTGCAGCCTGTAAAGCAGCCATGAGGTGAACTACGGCTACACATGCAAGCATGGAAACGACCATAAAACGATGATGATGATGATGATGATGATGATGATGATGATGATGATGATGATGATGATGATGATGATGATGATGATGGAGAGGCGTGGAGGGTTACCATGGAGCAACACATCCCATTTTTTCAAAAGCATGGGACCGTTGTCCTACACATTCAAACTTGAAGACAATCGAGCAGTCTGGAGACACCTTGATCATGACTGATATCGGTTTTGTCTGGAGACACCAGTCGTCATCTCTACAGCTGATGTCTCACCACTCCCTGAACCTGTTGTTAACAGCATCATTGCCACCACAGGTGACATGGCAATACACCCTGAGCCAGTCTCCAATAATGACTTGTGTTGCAGCAGCATCTGTTAGCTTTGCACCATGCCAATCACTCGCATTTGGAAAGATTGCCATGTGCCTGGATCTGCAGCCTTTACTAATGTATGCATATATATATATATATATATATATATATATATATATATATATATATATATATATATATATATATATATATATATTTACCTCCACCACCAAAAGTGGACGAAGGTTACAGTGGCCTGTGAAAGTATTCATCCCCCTCCAAAGTTTTGCACATTTTGATGCCACCGAAGCTTATTTCATGATGTTTTCAAATCAAACTTAATATATAGAATCTTCCCAAACTACACCTAAATGATAAATCTAAAAAATGCAGATTAAATGTGAATCAGTTCGATTAACAGACAAAATCAGAGGATTCTCAGTTACATAAGTATTCAAACCCTTTTCCTAATTAACCCAAAATCACTTCAGGAGCAAATTATTGGTTTGAAATGTTACAAAATAAGTGTAATATGTTTCACCTGTATGTAATCAGTGGTTTAAATGAATAATTAAGTTTCTACACTTATCTAATGAGTTTTAAGGTGCAACTCCCTTGATCAATCAACAAGGCAAACATGAAGACCAAGGAATGTTCCAAAGAAGTTGGACATAAAGTGGTGGAGAAGCACCATTAAGGAGAGGGTTATGAGAAGATTTCAAAGTCACTCATTAACCCTTTGAGTCCGGTGAAATCCATCATAAAAAGTGGAAGACGTATCATACCACCCAGACTCTACCCAGATCATGACACACATCCAAATTCAGCAGCCGGGCAAGTAGAAAACTGGTTCGGGATGTCACTGTAAATCCAGCGATGACTTTGAAAGATCTGCAAGGCTCTATGTCTGAGATGGGGGTCAGTGTTTATAAATCAACAATATCCTGTTCTCTTCACAAAGCTGGCCTCCATGGACTGATGGCAAGAAAGAAGCCATTACTGAAAATGGCACATATAAAATCTCGAATGGAGTTTATAAAAAATCTTAATGATACTGCAGGCATGTGGAGAAAAGCTTTGTGATCAGACGAGACAAATATTGAACATTTTGATCTAAATTTAAAGCATTACGTCTCGCGCAAGCTGAACGTTACACATCACCCAGTCAACACCATCCCTACTGTCAAGCATGGTGGTGGTAGCATCATGTTATGGGGCTGCTTTTCATCAGTAGGGACTGGGAGACTTTTCAGGAAGGGACAATGGATGGTGTAAAGTACAGGAGAATTCTTGATGAAAACCTGCTTGAGTCAGCCATGAAACTGAAACTGGGTCGGAGATTCACATTTCAGCCGGAAAATGATCTGAAACACAAAGCTAAAACCACATTGCAATAGCTGAATAAGAAGAAAATAAATGTTTTTGAGTGGCACAGTCAAAGTCCTGACAAACACTATTGAACATTTAAGATTCAATATTGTTATTGCCAGTCAACCTCGGTTGATATGAATTTGCTTGGGTGAACTACAGCAATCAACAATCATACATCATTTTACAGCACGTAAAACAAAGCAGAGACAGATTACACATGCAATATACAGGAGACAGTCAATGCATATCGGCATATCAAGTGTGTCAATATATTAGTTGAATATTAAGTGCTCGGTTTTCTTTGATTAAGCACTAAATCAGTTCCTGAGTGTTCAGAGTTCTTACTGCTGTTGGGAAGAAGCTGTTTTGAAGCGTGCTGTTCTGATGGTAAGTGATCTGTGGTGTTTTCCGGAAGGGAGAAGTTGAAAGAGATGACGTGCGGGGTGAGAGTGGTCTTCAATGATCTTACTTGCTCGTTTGATGGACCGTTTCCAGTAAAAAGTGGTGATAGAGGAGAGTCCACAGCCGATTATTACCTCCGCCACCGAAGGTGAAGGAGGTTATGTTTTTACCCCTTCCTGAAAGTTTGTTACTTACGAAATCTTTACATTTCGTAAGTATATTGATGACTTCCGTCATCTGTTTGTGTGTTTGTTTGTTTGTGTATGTTTGTGTGTGTGTTTGTTTGTGTGTTTGTTTGTAGGCACGATAACCCGAGAACAGAAAAGGCTACCAATGTCAAATTACACCACCTGATTCAGGAGGGTGATGGCTAGTGCTGATTAGATTTTGGTCAAAATCAGTCAAAGGTCAAGGTCACAGTGAGGTCAAACATCCAAAACATTCGATTTTTGATGGTTTGGTACAGAATCATCGTAGAAACTTCTAGTTTGCGTCGCTACCTTCTCCAGAGACAGCTTTTATTAGACAAGGTCAGAGGTCAAGCTGACAATTTCGTAAGTACCAGTCTATGACTGCTTGTTTGTTTGTTTGTAGGCACGATAACCCGAGAACGGAAAAGGCTACCAATGTCAAATTACACCACGTGATTCAGGAGGGTGATGGCTAGCGCTGATTAGATTTTGGTCAAAATTGGTCAAAGGTCAAGGTCACAGTGAGGTCAAACATCCAAAACATGATAACTCGAGAAAAGTTACCAAAGGTATTGTTGACGGAGCGTGAGTTTGGAAGATCGAGGTAAGTTCGGCGGAATTTGTGTGCCAATTCGTCGAGTTACGGCTGTTTTAAAAATTTCAGTGTTTTAAAATAATATTAAATAATTCCGTAAATTCCTGTGGAGAAATGGAGTATTTTGCTTTGGTCGACGTTACGAGTTCGTTTTAACTTCGATTTTAATTTTGTTTTCAGTTTTTGCGATCGATCGCTTAGGACGCTTAAAACTCGGTTGTCGAAATTCTGGTAAAAATCGGATGTTTTGGAGACGTTTTAAGATTGTATAAAAATATTTCACCCGCCCCATCACGGCTCATCACGTGGTGCAGCGCGCTCGTGCAGACGCATCGTTGAGTCACGTAAATCGGTTTTGCGTGTGAGCGCTGACGTCATCGCATAAATCGGCTGATGTCACTGACGGGGCCGTCGAGTGTGACCTTTACGTTACGTTAATCCGCGGTAACTCGAGAACGGAAGAAGCTACCAATGTCAAATTACACCCGTGATTCAGGATGGTGATGGTTAGCGCTGATTAGATTTTGGTCAAAGGTCAAGGTCACAGTGGGGTCAAACATTCAATTTTTGATGGTTTGGTACAGAATCATCGTAGAAACTTCTGGTTTGCGTCGCTACCTTCTCTCGAGACAGCTTTTATTAGACAAGGTCAGAGGTCAAGTTGACGATTTCGTAAGTACCAGTCTATGACTGCTTGCTTGTTTGTCTGTTTGTTTGTGTGCAGGATATCTCAATAAGTTTGAATGGATCCGGATGAAATTTTGTGGACAGGTTCAGTGGGTGACATGGTCAAACTGATAAGATTTTGGTGAAGATCCGTATCCGTATCCGACTATGAAAATTTTTTTAACTCGTACGGGCCCGTAGGGGCGGGCCCGTAGGTGTGTGGCCATAGATGAGTGCCAGTATGTGCAGCCCTCTCTTGCCCCCTCTCTCTCGCCCCCTCTCTCGCCCCTCTCTCGCCCCTCTCTCGCCCCCCCACTCTCATCCCCCCTCTCTCACCCCCTCTCTTGCCCCCCTCTCTCCCCCTAGTCTCGCCCTTCCTCTCTCCCCCTCCTCTCTTGCCCCTCTCTCTTGCCCCCACTCTCATCCCCCCCTCTCCCGTCCCCCTCTCTCGCAGATATTGGTCGACAGATAAATGGCCGTGACTTGGGAACCGCTCGTCCGATTAATATCAAACCTTGAAAAGGCACATCCACGGGTCCCCAGCAATATTTCTGCCAAGTTTCAATCAGATTGGACGGTCAATCGTGCAAAAATAAAAATAATAATAATAAATAAATAAATAAACATTAATTGTGATGTCATTCGTGACGTCATAGCACTGTGTCCTGTCTGGTTGACAGACAATATATAGGTTGTTCTTGGTTGACAGACATTGGTCATTGTATCACGTTATTCTTTTTATTAAATTATTGTGCTATTATTATTATTATTATTATTATTAATATGCTGTTATCATTATTCTGAGAAAAAATGGCATGATAAGGTGATAAGGTGGAACGACACTTCAGCTGCGATATTTACACCTTTTCAACACTGAAAAAAGCAATAAAATGGCCGTAACTTGGGAACCGCTCGTCCGATTGCCATCAATCCTTGAAAAGGCACATCTGCGGGGCCCCGGCAATATTCCTGGCAAGTTTCAATCAGATCGGACCGGCGGTCGTCGAGAAACGGCGGTCGCAGACAAACAAACAAACAGACAAACAAACAGACAGACAGACTGTCACACACACAGAGATTGATGGAATTATAGATCGATGATTCGTCACCAGTGAGATATCGGGGGAAACTAATATAGAGCACGATGTCTCAAAAAGTTGTGGACGGATTCGGATGAAACTTGGTGAACAGGTTGCGTGTGTCAAAACGAAGAATTGATTCAATTTTGGCGAAAATCCGGATCTGGACACGAGAATTATTTAATTTTTAAAGTGATTCTTCACCATTGAGAGATCGGGCCAGAAACGACATAACACTGGACACCATGATAACTCAAACATGTATTGGGCCCAATGCATTCTCATGGATCAGCATTACGTGGTGGAGGTGTGTGCTCTGCCGAGTGCCGTTCTAGTTTTTACATAGTTGATGATGATCCATTCCATTCTTTTCATTTTATGTGATTCAGTGTTTCCATATCATTCTGCAATTGATGAGGTCAAAATGCTCTCCATTATTGCGGTGTCGAACTGTACCATCAGACGGCGATTCACTTTAAACTTTTTGAGTTGACGTAGAAAATACATTTGTTGCTTCATGATGCACACCTTACACTGCACATCACCCATTTCAAAGTATTTCAAAGTATTTTGAAAGGGTCCGTTCCGTTCTTTCAAAGAAACTTGTTCTCCCTCATGCAAAGATTTATCCCCTCTCGTCTTCAGTTGTCCTACCCTTCCTCCTGCCCTTGGTTCACTGAAGCTTGTGGCGAGGCACTTGTCCTGAAACAACTTGCCTTTGCCTCATGGAAAGCAAACCCAACTGAGGGTAATCTCAGTTCCTTACATAAAGCTCGGAACAAGTGTATATCTACCCCCAGGAGAGCCAGAAAACAACATCTTTCTCAACTCAAGTCTAAACTCTCAAACCTCTCTTCCTCCTCCAAATCCTGGTGGCGTCTAATCAAATCTGTTTCTGCTGTATGTTCCCCCTACATCCTCTCCCTTTGGGCCCAGTCACACCTTGACGTTTTAGCCAGCGATGGCAACGTATTAAAATGTATGTAAAACGCTGGCTTACGTTGAACTTTTGATGTTTTTTTTAAAGATTCGGACGTATTCATAGCGACTTGGTCTTATGTATAACGCATTGGTAACGGATACAGAACGTTTCGTTGTGTTATAGATAACTTATACCAACGAATGCTGAACCTGTTGTCGGCCTACACAACCTATGCCCAACAATAGTCTAACTTAGGGATAGCGCGTTGCACGCATCGCCGGCGATGTCGTGACGTAGCCTATTAAAAGGCTGACGCACAACGATTCGAATCATAACTGCCGTAGAAATGGAAGTGTCAACATCGCGGTCACACCTTGGCGATCTTGCCAGCGTATGCCGACCTAAGAAAAATGTGTCTATAACGTTGGGGCACGTCAAATACGGTGTGAGTAAGTTTGGTATACGTGAGTACAACGCTAAAGTACGCTATCATACGTCGTAGTAAGTAGAGTACGTCAAGAAATTTTAAACATGTTCAAAATTTTACAACGTACTCGGCGTATGACACACGTTCCGCATGCGATGGGGATAAGTTTTACACACGATATGAGGACGCTTACACACGTCCACAAACGCTACTTATAAGCTACTCATAAGTCGAAACATGTCGCGGTAATGTCTTTTTTACGCGAAACTTATTTCTAACTTATGTTTGACGTGCTTTGAACCAATTCTTTACGTAGTCCCAACACACATCGACGTATGTAGACGTATTCCAATGACGTCTTCCGTTCGAACAAAAAAAAAAAATGAACGTGTTTCTAACTTACATCTGCCATAAAAAGACGTGTTCCCAGCGATTTTGGGAATTGGTATATCAAAATGGTGTTCATAAAAGGGGAACCCAACAGTGTTTTCGAGTCCTTTTTGTCAGCAGTAACAGTATCAGTATCAGTATCAGTATTAGTATTAGTATTAGTATTAGTATTAGTAGTAGTTTGTTCATGTTGGCAGTAGTAGGTGAGTGTGAGGGGGAGGGTGTGGATTATGATGGATCCTCCTTGCGTTCGCGTGTCCACGGGTAGGAGACATCTTTGCACCATTGTACGAAGTTCTTCGCGGCTAATTTTTTAGGGCTTTTTCAACAATGAGCTATGGCTTGTTTTTACGATTTATGTCTATTCATAACGGGTTGAACAAATGCACAATGAACTAATAATGTGCATAGAGCGCTTCGATAACTTATAGATACGGTATACCAACGAATAATTATCGTGAAGCCGGCGTTCACAAACTATGCCCAACGATAGCCTAACTTATCCATATCGTGCGGCAGTTTATCTTTGCCGGTGACGTGGGGTTTGCTATTCATTGGCTGCCACTCAACGATTTAAATGGCTGCATCTCCACTATTGAAAGTAGACGCTTGGCTCAACAATTGGATTTTTTTTACACTCAACGACTTTTAAACGGCACCACTCAGCTATTTTCATTGTTTACAATGAACGATTTAAATTGCTGTCACTCGCCTTTGTTTTTTTGACGCTGGGGTTTTGAAATTTGAAGCGTTTCTTCTGAACGTGTTAAAACGCTCAAACTCGACTATTTTGAATAGACGCTGCCGATGGACAATTGGAATCATAGCCAAGCTAGACATCGAAGTGTGAACATCCTCGTCATGCCGAAGAAAAGTTTGAAGAATGCTGCAAATAAGTGTCCTGGCCGTGGCTGTGGACGCTGACGCAAGGACGATCCATTGTACCGACGTCTTTCAGCCTATGAGTAACTTAAAAGTAACGTCTGTCGATGTGTGGCAACGATCGCGTAACTTGCCAACAACACGTTAATCATAGGTTAGAAATAAGTTTCGGGTACGCTAAACATTACCTCGGCGTGTCTCAACTTATGATTAACTTACAAGTAGCATGTGTTGACGTCTGTCAACGATCGCAGACCGTGCATACAACTTGTGGCCAGCGTAGCGGAACGTGTGAGTCATACGCCAGCATACGTCGTGAAATTTCAAGAATGCAAAAATTTGAGGACAACCGAAAAGTACAACGTTTAAAGCCAGCGTACAACGACGTATGGCAGTGTTTTTCAGCGTGCTCTCAATGTTATCAAAACTTACCCATAACGTATTCAACGTGTGCCAGCGTTTTAGAAAAAAAATTCAAAAATCGGCATACGTTGGCTAAAACGTCAAGGTGTGACTGGGCCTTTACCTCAAATGGCCGCACAGCTGACACCGCACGTGAAAAGGCTGAATGCCTTAACTCTGTGTTTGCATTGAAATCTTGTGTCCAAAACCCATCTTTTTCTCTACCCACCTTACCCAGTCACAACCAACTGTCCCTGGATTCTGTGTCCTTTTCTCCTGACAAGGTGGAGAGTTTGCTCTCAAACCTCGACTCAGATTCTGCAACCGGTCCAGACGGCATCAGCCAATGAGTCCTAAAAACCTGCTCCTCTGCTCTTGCTCACCCTCTCTCTGTTCTATTCACCCTCACATTTGCTCAAGGTAATCTGCCCTCTGCTTGGAAATCAGCAAACATTACCGCCCTGCATAAAAAAATGTGCAAAAACAGATCCCTGCAACTGCAGACCAATCAGCCTTCTCCCAATCATCAACAAGGTTATGGAATCCATCATCGCTTCAGACATTAAATCCTTTCTCTTCTCCAATGGCTTGATTTCTGATCATCAATTTGATTTCAGACCAGGTCACTCTACCCTGGATATGCTGCTTCTGCTCTCCCAACAATGGATGGAGGTCCTCAATGCCGGACATGAAATCAGAGCTGTAACCCTGGACATAATGCTTTTGACACAGTGTGGCACCCTGCTCTGCTCACCAAACTCTTCCTATGGTATCCAAGGCCATCTCCACTCATGGCTCGCAGGCTTCCTCAAGTCAACGTGTGGCCCTAAATGGAGTTCTTTCATCCCCTCTTCCTGCAAAGGCTGGAGTTCATCAAGAAAGCGTTCTGGGCCCTGTTCTTTTTCTGGTTTTCATCAGTGATCTCTCCGACTCTCTGGAAAATCCTCTATATCTCGTTTGTGATGACTCCATCATCTGCCGCACCATCTGTCATTCCTCAGACCGGCAAGCAGCAGCTTCTTCGCTCACTGCAGATCTGGATAAAATCACAAACTGGTCCAACACATGGAACATATCTTTCAATCCGGACAACTCTCACACTCTCACTATGTCTCTTGGAAAGGACCGTTTAGAAAACCCCCCATCCGCTTTCTCAATAATCCTCTGGAAGAAGTCCTTTCTTTCAAGCTTCTGGGTCTCACTATCTGCCATAATCTTTCCTGGGAAAGCCGCATTTCCAACCTGGCCGACGAAGCCAGTCGGCAACCGGGAATCCTCCATCGTGTATAGTCCTTCCTCGGCCCACCTGAGCTCCTGACCACATACAAAGCTTTCATCCACAGCCTGATGGAGTACTGCTCTCCCCTCTGGGCTGCTGCACCTGCCTCCCACCTTTCTCGGCTTCACGCTGTGGAAACCAAGGCATTTCGGATCATTGGTATCTCCCATGACGAGGCGGAGACTTTGGGCCTCTCACTCTCTCACCACAGGTCGGTGCTCTTTCTGTCTTCTACTGTCTACCCTCCGGTCTTGCCCCCCCCTGCTGTGTCTCCAATTTGTCCCCACCATATTTCTGCAGGATGCTCAAGGTCCGCCAACAATCCCTTTCTGGTAAAACTACCAAAATCACGAATCACTGCTCACCTTCACTCTTTCTTTCCTCTTTTTCTCCACCTTTGGAATAAACTCCCTCACTCTGTTCAATCCCATTCTTCCCTCTAGGCCTTCAAAACAGTAAACCACCACCTCTTATCGTCCCCCATCCAAATCCTCGATCTTTTCTACCCCCGTTAATCACCCGAAGCCCACCTCCTTCAAATTCCCCGCTTTCCTTCCTGAAAGTCCCTGTAATGTCATTCTTGGATTCCCCATGTTCCCTGCCCCATCCCTTTGCCTTCCTCAGATCTCCTAATGTCTCTGTTCCCCACTGTTTTGTCCTTCCCACTCCCATCCCTCTTGTCTCATGCCCCCCTTGCTGTGCGTTGTGTGTTAGCTCTCATTCGAGCCTCACCAAGGAATACAAAAAAGTGTATTGTTTGGCCATCGATGTCAATCGGGTTTCAAAGGTTTTTATGACATCTGAAGTCAATTATTATTTCTTTGGTTTTTGAGGCATTTCACAGAAGATTCAGTCAGGTCATTGTCAGTCAGGTCAGGCCAGATTAGATCTGTGATTTGCTACAGGTACCATGTAAACCTGTACTAACCTGTTCCATGGTCGGGTTGTCGGCGACTAAACCATCTCCCCCACCAAGTTTTCTGGTGAGGAGGGTGTTTGGATATGGACACCCAGCAGGATTAAAAACAAAACCTGTCAAAGGGCGGAGGAGCTCGTTGTGAGCCAATGGTCATCCATATCTAGATCCAACTGTGTCTGCGGACATCCTCTTGCAGTTGGGTTACTTCTTATTAGGAGGTTGGTGGCAGGATTTGCACTCCGGCCACCGTAAAACCCTTCATTCCGCAAAACACAAAAACGCAAAAAAATCTGAAAACCCACTCCGTGGGAGTACCTCCTGTGTAGCTTCCCTTCGCAGGGCAGCTCACGGGATGACGGGATTGGGGCAAAGCCTTCAGGACCCCCAATCTTTGATGAGAGGAGGGAAACCACGTGGTAACATTGCCGGGTCAGATTGCAGGAGAGTGTATCGGAGTGGTGCTGAGGTGTCGTCCACCAGGCGGTCTCCTTGGGTTAACCTGAGGCGGTCCCTTCGGGTGGGTGGCTGGAATGTCCTATCCCTAAGAGAGGATGATCACCTGTCTCTGTTAACATCTGAGCTCAAGTGCTTGGACATCTGTATTGCAGCACTCTCTGAGGTTCGGAGACCGGATTGCGGCGAGATCATGGTGGGTGGTTACACCTACCATTGGTCTGGTCGCTCTGATGGATACCATACCCAAGGAGTTGCTGTATCTGTGTCCAATAAGTTGACTCCAATGATAATTGAGATAACACCGATCAACGAGTGTATTATGAGACTAATGATTCGTCACTCCTTAGGTGTCATTTCCCTGGTCTCTGTTTATGCTCCAACTGAGGCGAGTGATCTCACCGTGAAGGACACATTCTATGCCACACTCGAGTCTGTGGTTGATCAGTGCCCCAGACGAGATACACTTCTTGTCTTGGGGGATTTCAATGCATCGACTGGAACTGATAGGGATGGTTATGAGGTGTGTGTTGGTCCCCATGGGTAAGGAACTATGAACCAGAATAGCACTAAGTTCCTTGACTTTGCAAGAAGTCAGGGACTTAGGGTGGCCAGTTCATTGTTTCAGCGCCCACAAGTTAATTTCTGGACTTGGTATTCTAACGCTGGCGGTGTGGCAAAGGAGATTGACCATGTCCTCGTTGACGGTCGCTGGAGGATGATCCAGAAATGCAGGGTCTACTGGCATGCTCAGTTTCTCAATACTGACCACCAGCTTGTTGTAGTAACTCTAAAGTTGCATCTCAAATCCAGGAGAATGTTACCATCCCAGCCTAGGCTGGATGTTGGCAAGCTCAAGGATGAGAGGGTAGCTGAGGCGTTTGCAGACAGGCTGAGTGGAGATTTGAGGAGTCTAGTTACATTGGGGGTTCCTGAAGAGTTATGGAGTGCCTTCAAGACCACCGTCCTTGATGTTGCCGGAGGATGTCTAGGAACTCACCGCAGGGCAAAGAAGAATTTTGTCTCTCCAGGGACACTGGATACCATTGACCAGAGTCACAGGGCCAGGCTGAATGGCAGAGCTGAGCTGTTCAGGGAGCTGAGGCGTAAAACTGTACGTGCACTGAGGGTGGACAAGGAGGCCTATGTGCAATGAATCTGTGAGGGGATAGAGCATCACCTGTGGCCAAGTGATTCTCGTCCTGCTTTCAGGGGAATTCACGCATTGCGTTCATCCAAGCCCATCCCTCGGAGCACTGCAGTTAGAGCAGAGGGTGGTAGGCTCTTGACAGAGGAGTCCAAAGTGAAGGCCTGCTGGACCGGTTACTTTGAGCGGTTGTACGAGGCTGATCCACCAGCTATCGAGATGGACATATGGGGTGTTACATTCCCTGTTGCTGACCCTCCAATCAACTGTGGTCAACCTTCCTTTGTGGAAACACAGGCTGCGCTGAACCGGTTGAAATGGGATAAAGCTCCAGGGATCTGTGGCATCCATGCTGAATTTCTCAATTAATCGGGATGCCCTCTGGAAGATTCTTGGTCATCGTGGGGTGCCACCAAAACTGATCGATCTGATGTCTGAACTCTACTCTGGTACTGAGAGTGCTGTGAGATGTGGTGGTACCATCTCTGACTTATTTCCAGTTGTTACTGGAGTTTATCAGGGGTGTTTACTGGCCCCCACTCTTTTCAGCACTTGTATGGACTGGATTCTAGGGAGGATGTCGGAGAGATCAAGCTGCGGTGCATCGTTTGGGAATGTCAAGATCTCTGACCTTGATTTCGCAGATGATGCAGTCATCCTTGCGGAGACTTTAGATGTCCTTTTGGGGGCCCTTAAGGCGCTGAACGAGGACTTGGAGCCGCTGGGGTTACGGGTTCCCTGGGTCAAAACTAAAATGCAGGCTTTCAATGACATCTTGGATGCTGCTGTCCTGTCTGTGCCTGTTTGTGGTGAGCATGTTGAGGTCGTGGAGAGAATCGGTTGCATTGGCAGTGATATTCATGTCTCTGCTGGCTGTGAGTCAGAGATCAAGAGACGTCTGGGTCGAGCCTGGTGGGTCATGGATTCACTGGATAATGGGGTGTGGCGCTGCCGGTACTTGTGCGGGAGGACGAAAGTCCAAGTCTTCAGGTCCTTGGTGCTTCCAGTCTTGCTCTTTGGATACGAGGCTTGGACTCTGACCAAGGATCTGAGATGGAGACTTAATTCCTTCGGTACCAGGTTTCTTCGGAGAATCCTTGGCTTTCACTGGTCGGACTTTGTGACCAACGAGCGGTTGTTGAGAGAGACTCAAATGAGATTTGTTACCTGCATAGCCATGAGCATCAGCTGCGGCTGTATGGACATGTGGCTCATTTTCCTGACGCTGATCCTGCTCAGAAGATTCTCTCAGTGAGGAGGTCTTCTGAGTGGAGGAGGTCAATGGGCCGACCATGTGCCTCGTGGTTGCAGCAGGTTGATCGGCATCTCAAGGTGATGGGGGATGGGCCAGGCATCTGCCTGGGGTATGTCCAGACGGAGGCCCCTGGAGTTCCGGCAGAAAGTGGATGCAGTGACGTGCTGCTCTGGCTCATGCTCCCATACCTGAGCTGACCTGACAGAAGATTGTTGTCAGAGCACAACTTTCCTGCCCTACCAACATCCTGGCAATAATTCTCCTCGTTTTCATTTGTAATGAGTCCATTGATTGTGGTGTCATCTGCATTTCAGTATTTTGATGGAGTTATCGAGAAACACAAAGTTATTGGTGAAGAGAGAAAAAAGCAACTCAGAGAGAACGCAGCCTTGCGGCACACCCGTGCTTAGAGACAGGGTGTGTGATATCAGTTTGTTTACCTTGACAACGTGATGTCTGTCAAACAAGAAGTCCAGAATCCAGTAGCATATTGAAGTGTTGATGTTCAGTTCAGTGAGTTTATCGAACAATTTGAAGGGGTTTATGGTGTTAAAGGCCAAGCTAAAATCAACAAAGAGGATGCATAATATGAATTTGGTCAGTCCAGATGTTGGAGTGTGTGGTGAAGTGCCAGGTTCACTGCATCATCAACAGATCTATTCGCTCGGTAAGAGAATTGCCGGGGCTCGAACTTGTGGGATGTGCTGGATTTGAAGTAACCGAGAACCAGGCGTTCAAATGCTTCCATAGCCACTGATGTGAGAGCGATAGGTCTGTAGTCATTGAGACCGGAGATTTTGGATGATTTAGGAATTGTTATGATTGTTGTGTCTTTGAAGCATCTTGGAACTTTGGATTGTAGAAGGGAAGTGTTGAAGATATCTGTGAATGCGGGAGCTAGTTGGTCGGTGCAATTAGTTTGCACTGAGGGGGAGAGATCATCAGATCCAGTTGCTTTCCTTTTGTTTTGCTTTTTGCAGATGGTTTTCACCTCGTATGGTTGGATGGTGAATGGCAGAGAGATGGTGAATGGCAGAGAATGGATGATGAATGGTATCAGAGGGTGATGATGATGAGACTTGAAGATTGCAGTCTATTGACAATCCCCATTAAACTTGGCAGAACTAGAGCAAGTTTCACGTGAAGAATGGGCAAACATTTCACCATCTCACTGTGCAAAGCTGGTGGAGACCGAGACAAAATACTCATAGCAGTTATTGCTGTAAAAGGTACTTCCACCAAATATGACCTTGGGGCTGAATATTTTTGCAACCAGTGAATTTTGATTACCCTCGCCAAAGGAGAGGGAGGGCATTGCTTTGGGTCTGTGTGTTTGTTACTTGGCGAAATCTTCGATTTTGTCAAGTATGTTGGTCTGTTCCGTTTGTTTGATTTTTACCTTGCCAAAACGAAATTTTTGCAAGATATGTTAGTCAGCTTGTATGTTTTTTTTTATTTGTTTGTCTGTAATCACGTATAAAAAATTCTGCAGAGCACAGTTATCATTGGAAGTTTTTGTAACTTCGCATATCAGAGGCCTATAGAGGTCCCTTTCAGCACATAAATTTTTGAAGGTCAAGGTCAAAGGTCAAGGTCACTTCATCGCAAATCAGGGGAGTCGACGAAACCCTTATTTTTTGAGTAGTTTTAATCGAATCGTCTCCAAACTTTATGGGAATGTAGTATATGGTCTGGCGCTCAGCTGATTAGTTTTAGGTGGCGATTGGCCTTGACCTTCATGGTTAGCGCCTGAGGTCAAACATATTTGACCCCAAGGTCAAATTTTCAAGTTTTGGGAACCATATCGTGTAGTACCTCAAATTGAACACCTCGATGAGTGCTTTCTAGATTTGTCAAGCTTGAGATATTGTGACGTCATTTGGTGACGTTATGAGGCAAACACATTTTTCATGGTTACTCTGTAGAACGATTCTCATCGGAATCTCTCGTTGGCAGATATTCCTCAAGGAGTCGCTCCTGGTGGATAGCAGCTCTGTTCACCTCAGTGTGACCTTAAAGAAGTCACACGTGGTCATCTTTTGGCAAGATACGGGTCACCCTGCGGGTGACATTGGTTTATTTGTTTGTTTGTTTGTCCGGTCCTCTACAGCCCAAACGGCTGGACCAGTCGTTCTTAAATTTTTACACCTGATAGGCAATCCACCTGAAACAGTCCACGTCCAAACCCCGTCTTAATCGGACTAAACATCGCGACGTGACGTCACACGACGTGAAAACACATTTTTGGACATAACTCAGTAACCGGAAGTCGTAGCGACTTCCTGTTGACGCCAAAACAAACTTCAATAGAATATCTAAATGTTTTAAAATGCATGTTAGTACAAATTCTGCACAGTTTTCGCAAGCGTATGACGTCAACGTTTTTAGCTGTTGGCCTGATTAAAAAAAAAAATTGTATTCGTTCAACAGGTTACAATTCTTAACCGATTTGGATGGAATTTTAACAGCTGATAGAAATCCAGAGTGCAAACAGATATGTGACTTTTGGTGATGTTCAAGATCAGGATCTGGATTCTGCATCACTTTATATTATCGCCCATTATAAACCAATGGAGAATTTTGTGAATTACACATGGCTATTTCTCAAACAGTTTTGCACTTATTATATTGAAACTTATACTGTCTATTTATGCGTGTAATATTAACATGTGTACGAAGTTTGATTGAAATTGACCCAAGGTAAAGGTCAGGGTCACCCAAAACATGAAAAACACACATTTAAAATATTTTTGTTTTCCAACATATTTCAAACCTGATAACGGGATCGTAAAGTTGGTTGAAAAGCAATGTTCCTGGGTATTTTCAAATATTTTCTACAACCAGAATGAAGGCAACAAAGCACCGATGATAAGTTGTTGAATGTCACATGGTGGCTTTAAATGAGTTGTGAAAAATTTCAATCTGCTGCCGTTACCATGACAACGTGCGCCTGATAATTGTTATTTGTGACGTCGCGTCATTTTATTAATGTACGAACAAATAAACACCACACATTCCATGACATTACAGCTTGGACCACCACACGGAAAGGTCAACTTATTCGCCAAGTGTCGTGCTAAGCACGATTTCTCATGGGTTTGTTTGTCTGTCTGTTTGTCTGTCTTTATGTTTGTTTGTCTGTCTTTATGTTTGTTTGTCTGTTTGTCTGTCTGTCTTTTTGTCTGTCTGTATTTTTGTCTGTTTGTTTGTTTGTTTGTCTGTTTGTTTTTTTGTCTGTTTGTCTGTTTGTCTGCAGAGAACTTCTGTGTTTTTCTCCGCAACCACTTATCGGATTGAGACAAAATTTTCACCATTGGTGTGACTACTCATGTAGAAAGAATGTTGTGATGATAATTAAGACGTCATAGGTTACGTGGTGTGGCAGCCATGTTGGAAAAACAAAAAAAACCTTGGACCTCTGTTTCTCTGAAACCACATCAAGGAAAAAATTGAAACTTGTCAAATAGCAAGTACTCCTCATGGGGAATGAGTGAGATTGTTTTTTTGATGACATCATTGGTGCCTTCGTTATGACGTCATAATTGCATATGTAGAACGCTACATCCGATCAGTATGAAAAATTTTGAGGGTCATCTTGGGATAAAATGTTCCACAAAACTTTTGATGACGTCATCGGTCAGATGATTCAGCAGCCATGTTTTTTTGTTTTTTTTGTCACTTCAAAAATCTTCTCTGAAATGGCTGAACAGGTCATCACTGCCAGCAGTTTTAAAGTGGTAGTTAAAATGATGTCTCATTAATTACGAAACACACCAGGACACAAAACTACACATAAAATACACCACACAACACCCCACACAAACGTTCTGGTGAGGGTCTGCACTCTTTGGTTGTTCTTTCTCTTGTTTGTCCATGTTTTTGCAGGTATTCCTGACATGTAACCTTCTTCTATTGTAACAGTATTTCGTTTGATCATTTCAGTTATGAATATAAAAGGTCATTTGGAAAAATTGTTTCTCCGTAATTTGTAATTCATCTAAATGTGGCATTATTGGTAGGGGGTGAATACTTTTGCAGGCCACTGCCCAACCCTGTTTGTTTGTCTGTTTGCAGGATATTTAAAAAAGTTATGGACAAATGCAGACGAAATTTAGTGGACAAGTTGAATGTGTGACAAGGATTAATTGATTTGATTGTGTGAAGATCCAGATCCGGATCCAGATGCTGGAACTTTTTAAAGCGATTTTCATCATAGAGAGGTACGGCCAAAAACGATATATATCATGATATCTCAAAATGTTATGGACAGATTCTGATGAAACTTGGTGGATGAGTTTGGTAGGTGATAACAACAAGCCGATTCGATTTTAGTTAAGGTCTGACTGCAGAAACGGCCTATCAGTGGGCTACAAAACGTAATTTGTTCAGCCTGGCAGAGGTACACACTCTATCAAGTGCTGTTCTACTTGCAACTGCGTTCGTTCACCTTACAGGGTGGCAGGGAGTGGTGGGGGTGGGGGGGTGTTTTGGATTGGATGCACCTGAGTTTTCGAAGCAGATGGAGCAGAAAGAGGTGTCGCATGGGAGCATTGCCCTGCTACAAGTTCCCATGCTCTCTTGCTTGCTCTGTCAAAAAAAGACATTGCGTGCTCCTCAAACCTCTGTATCTGTGTTTTTTGGTTACTTCACACCTTCAAACTTCAGCTGCTCTTTTTTTCAAACATCAGCTGCTCTTGTTTTCTTCCTTTTCGATTGTGAATGCTCTTGTCGGGAGGCAATTAATGTATTTGAAGAACAAAAAATTGATATTTGTCACGTGTGAGAAAATTATTGCATTGTGACTTTTATGTCTTAAGGAACTCTAGCATATACCTTTCTCACACCGCGATGCCATCCCCTGCCAAGCAGTGCCGAGAAACCAGACTTGATATTCTATTCGCACCTCATCACAAACAGCACAGGCAGCAATGCCCTTAATTACCCAGCTGCTGTTTGAATACATGACAAAAATATACCATCATTTCTTTTTCTGCCCACAAAATGAAAGACGAATTGCATGCTCTTTTGGTCTTGATCTTAGGACCCCTAATGAGGTGAAAGTAATAAAAAATGTAAACATGTCCCAAAGTGTGAATTAAAAAAATGCCGAATATAGTGCTACACAATGCAATTCCACCCCCGCACAGCTTATTTACATTTGCTTTGAGGCACTTCTACAAAATACTTCTAAAAAAAAAAAAAATCTAAAATGTATGAAAAAAAAATGAACGTGAAATTTTATATTTTAAATCCCATGATTTATCAAATATTCACGTAGTGATTTGAGGAAAATTCAGTTCCATTAAACTGTTTAAAATTTGAAGAAAATTCAGTGACATTAAACTTTAAAATTTGAAGAAAATTCAGTTTCATTAAACTGTTTAAAATTTGAAGAAAATTCAGTTACATTCATGAAGTAAAGAGGTTTGACTAGTACTCGATCTCTCCTGGTTCTGAATAATGTAGTGATAAAAATTAACAAAAATTTAAATAATGTCGTGATAAAAATGAACAAAAATTTAAGTAGCAATGTAGTGATAAAAATGAACAAAAATTTAAATAATGTAGTGATAAAAATGAACAAAAATTTAAATAACAATGTAGTGATAAAAATGAACAAAAATTTAAATAACAATATCGTGATAAAAATGAACAAAATTTAAATAATGTAGTGATAAAAATGAACTAAAATTTAAATAACAATGTAGTGATAAAAATGAACAAAAATTTAAATAATGTCGTGATAAAAATGAACTAAAATTTAAACAACAATGTAGTGATAAAAATGAACAAAAAAAAAATGTAGTGTTAAAAATTTGCAATAACAATGTCATGATAAAAATGAACAAAAAATTTAAATCAAGTAATGATAAAAATGAACAATTTTTTTTCAATAACAATGCAATGATAAAAATGAAGAAAAATTTAAATATAATTGCAGTGATAAAAATGAACAATAATTAAAAAAAAACAATGTAGTGATAAAAATGAACAAAAATTTAAATAACAATGAAGTGATAAAAATGAAACAAAATTTAAATAACAATAAAGTGATAAAAATGAACAAAAAATTAAAATAACAATGTAGAGATAAAAATTAACAAAAAATTTAAATAATACATTTTCAGCAGGACTTTTCAGAAATTCAGAAATTTTCAGCAGAATGATGTTTTTTCTTCATGTCATGGTCTTCTTCATGTCAGGTCAGGTTCGATCTGTGACCTGCTACAGGTACCATGTAAACCTGTACTAACCTGTTCCATGGTCGGGTTGTCGGCGACTAAACCGTCTCCCCCACCAGGTTTGCTGGTGAGGGGGTGTTTGGATATGGACACCCAGCAGGATTAAAAACAAAACCTGTCAAAGGGCGGAGGAGCTCCTTGTGAGCCAACGGCCATCCATATCTAGTGCCCAACTGTGTCTGCGGACGTCCTCCTGCAGTTGGGTTACTTTTTATCAGGAGGTTGGTGGCAGGATTTGAACTCCGGCCACCGTAAAACCCTTCATTCCGCAAAACGCAAAAACGCAAAAAAATCTGAAAACCCACTCCCTGGGAGTACCTCCTGCGCAGCTTCCCTTCGCAGGGCAGCTCACCGGATGACGGGATTGGGGCAAAGCCTTCGGGACCCCCAATCTTTGATGATAGGAGGGAAACCACGGGGTAACATCCCTGGGTCAGATTGCGGGAGAGTGTGTCGGAGTGGTGCTGAGGTGTCGTCCACCAGACGGCGGTCTCCTTGGGTTAACCTGAGGCGGTCCCTTCGGGTGGGTGCCTGGAATGTCCTATCCCTAAGAGAGGATGATCACCTGTCTCTGTTATCATCTGAGCTCAAGCGTTTGGACATCGGAATTGCAGCTCTCTCTGGGGTTCGGAGACCGGATTGCGGCGAGATAATGGTGGGTGGATACACCTACTATTGGTCTGGTCGCTCTGATGGTTACCATACCCAAGGAGTTGCTGTAGCTGTGTCCAATAAGCTGACCCCAATGATAATTGAGGTAACACCGGTCAACAAGCATATTATGAGATTAAGGATTCGTCACTCCTTAGGTGTCATTTCCCTGGTCTCTGTTTATGCTCCGACTGAGGCGAGTGATCTCACCGTGAAGGATGCATTCTATGCCACACTCGAGTCTGTGGTTGATCAGTGCCCCAGACGAGATACACTTCTAGTCTTGGGGGATTTCAATGCATCGACTGGAACTGATAGGGATGGTTATGAGGTGTGGGTTGGTCCCCATGGGTCAGGAACTATGAACCAGAATAGCACTAAGTTCCTTGACTTTGCAAGAAGTCATGGACTTAGGGTGGCTGGTTCATGGTTTCAGCGCCCACAAGCTCATCGCTGGACTTGGTATTCCAACGCTGGCGGTGTGGCAAAGGAGATTGACCATGTCCTCATTGACGGTCATTGGAGGATGATCCAGAACTGCAGGGTCTACCGGAGTGCTCAGTTCCTCAATACTGACCACAGGCTTGTTGTAGCAACTCTAAAGCTGCACCTTAAATCCTGGAGAATGGTACCATCCCAGCCTAGGCTGGATGTTGCCAAGCTCAGGGATGAGAGAGTAGCTGAGGAGTTTGTGAACAGGCTGAGTGGACACTTGGGGGGGTCTGGGTGCTTTGGGGGGTCCTGAAGAGTTGTGGAGCGCCTTCAAGACCACCGTCCTTGATGTTGCCGGTGGATGCCTTGGAGCTCACCGCAGGGCAAAGAATAATTTTGTCTCTCAAGGGACACTGGATACCATTGACCAGAGTCGCAGGGCCAGGCTGAATGGCAGAGCTGAGCTGTTCAGGGAGCTGAGGCGTAAAACTGTACGTGCACTGAGGGTGGACAAGGAGGCCTATGTGCGAGGAATCTGTGAGGGGTAGAGCATCACCTGTGGACAGGTGATTCTCGGGTCCCGCTTACAGGGAATTCGCGCATTACGTTCATCCAAGCCCATCCCTCGGAGCACTGCAGTTCGAGCAGAGAGTGGTAAGGCTCTCTGACAGAGGAGTCTGAAGTGAAGGCCCGCTGGGCCGGTTACTTTGAGCGGTTGTACCAGGCTGATCCCCCAGCTGTCGAGTTGGACGTCAAGGGTGTTACAATCCCTGTTGCTGACCCTCGAATCAACTGTGGTCCACCTTCGCTTGTGGAAACATGTGCTGCGGTGAACCAGTTGAAACGGGGCAAAGCTCCAGGGATCTGTGGCATCCATGCTGAACTTCTCAAGGCTGGTGGAAATGCTGCACTCGTGTCGTTGCATGCAGTTTTGTGCTCTGCCTGGAACACAGGCATCATCCCAACTGACTGGAAGAGGGGCCTTGTTGTCCCTCTCTGGAAAGGGAAGGGTGATCGCCAAGACTGCAACAACTACCGAGGGGTGACGCTGCTCTCAGTGCCGGGCAAGGTCTTTGCTCGGATAATTCTTGATAGGGTTCGCCACCATCTGCTTGAGCACCAGCGTCCAGAGCAGTCAGGCTTTTATTTACACCAAAGAGGTCAACGATTGACCGTATCCTTGCACTGTGGTCCTCACCGAACGCAGACGAGAGCTGCAGGGGCTGCTTGCAGCCTATGTTGATCTCTGTAAAGCGTTCGATTCAGTGAATCGGGATGTCCTCTGGAGGATTCTTGGTCTTCGTGGGGGGCCACCAAAACTGATCGATCTGATGTCTGAACTCTACTCTGGTACTGAGAGTGCTGTGAAGTGTGGTGGTACCATCTCTGACTTATTTCCAGTTGTTACTGGAGTTTGTCAGGGATGTGTACTTGCCCCCACACTTTTCAGCACTTGTATGGACTGGATTTTAGGGAGGATGTCGGAGAGACTGTTATGTGCATCGTTTGGCAATGTCAAAATCTCGGACCTCGATTTTGCAGATGATGCAGTCATCTTTGCGGAGACTTTAGACATCCTCTTGGGGGCCCTCGAGGTGCTGAATGAGGAGTCGGAGCCATTGGGATTCCGGGTTTCTTGGGTCAAAACTAAGATCCAGGCTTTCGGTGACATCTTGGATGCTGCTGTCCTGTCTGTGTCTGTTTGTGGTGAGGATGTTGAGGTCGTGGAGAGATTCACTTACCTTGGCAGTGATATTCATGTCTCTGCTGGCTGCGAATCAGAGGTCAATAGACGTCTGGGTCGGGCCTGGGGAGTCATGGATTCACTGGATCATGGGGTGTGGCGCTGCCGGTACCTGTGCGGGAGGACGAAAGTCCGAGTCTTCAGGTCCTTGGTACTTCCAGTCTTGCTCTATGGGTGCGAGACTTGGACTCTGACCAAGGATCTGAGACGGAGACTTAATTCCTTTGGTACCAGGTCTCTTCGGAGAATCCTTGGCTATCGCTGGTCGGATTTTCTGTCCAACGAGCGGTTGCTGAGAGAGACTCGGATGAGATTTGTTACCTGCATAGTCCGTGAGCGTCAGTTGCGGCTGTATGGACATGTGGCTCGTTTTCCTGACGCTGATCCTGCTCACCAGATTCTCTCAGCGAGGGAGTCTCATGAGTGGAGGAGGCCAGTGGGCCGACCACGTGCCTCATGGTTGCAGCAGGTTGACCATCATCTCAAGGAGATGGGGATGGGCCTGGCATCTGCCTGGGGGATGGCCAGACGGAGTCCCCTGGAGTACCGGCGGAAAGTGGACGCAGCGACGCGCTGTTCTGGCACATGCTCCCATACCTGACCTGACCTGATGTTTTTTCAAGTAGTGATAAAAATGAACAAAAACTTTCAATAATAATGTCATGATAGAAACGAACAAAACATCAAAATAATAATGTGATAAAAATGAACAAATAATTTAAACAAGAAAAGATGCAATGCATACTTCAATACTTGAAAAATCTATAAAACAAATTTGACCTTAACAATAATTGGTGGTTGAATTAAATGACCAAATATGCAACTCCTCAAATTTAAGTCAATCAGATGAAAAGTAACAATTTTTGAAATTCAGCCTATGTTGACCTCAAAAATAATTGGCTGGTTTTCTTCGCTAAGTTTCTCTTACCTGGCCCTCATCTTTTCCTTGTACTCGATGACGACGTTTCCCCAACACTTCCCCCACACAATAATCTTCTGACCCCTGCTCTTGACCTCCCTCCTTTTCTATATCCATTTTCTATATCTATATCCATACCACAGGCTTGTGCTGGGTGGTAACCTGCTAATCCACCAATGCTGCTTGCAATCCTTAATCATCCACAACTATCACTTCCTTACCACCACCAAATGCAGTTCTGTTCTATGTTGTCCACTCCTATCGGTAATCTTGTGGCTTTCCCACTTTTGAAAGAATGAACCAGCTATGGCCATCCCATTCCTCACCACCAGCTCCACCAGCTCTCAAACCTCTCAATTCCTTGTTCCCCAACCAAATTTATCAAAATATTCCTCTTCACTCAGCTATGCTCCTCTCACATGTGCATTAAAGTCCCCCACAGTGCACAGCACTATCTCCAGCTGAACCATTTCCATCATCCTCTCCAATGTATCCCTGAATTCCTTCTTCTCCACCCAGTCCTTACTGTTTGTGGCCCATATACCGACATAATACACACCATTTTTCTCTGTATCACCACCCATGCCATAACTATCCGTGCCTCCATCTTTCCACTCTGACAACCTGCTTGCTTATCTCTTATGATACTATTATTCCCACGTCATTACTCTTTCCATCCCCATCTGTGTGCAACAGCTTGTATCTTCCTACCAACCTCTTCACCCTGCCTCCTTTCCATTTGGTCTCCTGCATACACAACACTTCCAACCTCCTTCTCTACATGTGCTCCACCACCTCGACTCCTCCCCCCTCCCATTGATCCCATATTCAAACTACTGAAGTGAACCTCGCCTCTGAACTGCTGCCCACCTGGCAAAGCCAGTACCATCTTGATAAGTTTGGAACACTGATCATCAATCAGCAGTGCTGCTCCAGCTGACCTGCTGGACTTACTACCCTAGCCTGTTGTCATAATCCTGTGTGCACACACAGCACTCTTTTTCACTCGCTCACCCCTTCCCCCTTTCTGCACCTCTCCCTCCACACTCGACTCCTCTCCCCCACTCTCGAGGCATTCATCTCTACCTCCACCACACTCACTCCCCCCCTCTTCTCTTCCTCCCCCAACCCTCCCCTCCCCTTCCTTATGTCCTACTGTCCCTGCTCTCCTTAATAGCTTCAAATCGTGAAATATATTTTGAATTTTTTTTCATACTCATATTAATTGATGCAATTTAGCCTTAATGAGCACAAAAATGGTTGTCGAATAGCCTAATAATGAATAAATAATTATCAATACAGATATGGATAATGGCAATGTGTGTGACATAATAGGGTGCATGGATGATACGGGTATATGAGCCATAATAGCAGTGGGCCATAATAGTGGCGTGTTCAGTTGACGATGGTATTATTGTTCAGAATGAGTGTGCGAGGGGAGACTATGCCCTCCACCGAGCGCCATGTTCTCGTTCAACTTGTTTATTTCCCATCTACCGAACCTGACCTACCTACTACGTTGCATTCAGTTATGTGATTTCTTACATAGGTACCTTGTGCTGACCAAGCACATACACAATTTCTCTTACATATCGAGCACCTAAACATAAATTTCTCTCCACTCCCAATTTATCCATCAATTGCCTCTCGCTCTAAACACAACGTCATAGTGGGGCAACTTAGCATAACAATTGTGCATTTTATGAGGAAAGCACCAAATTTGGCACACTAGTAGCCTAACATATTATGAACAGATTTGGATATTGGGCCATCTCAAATTCAGCCGCTGATGGCTGTGGCAGCCATTTTCCACTGCCATCAAAAATTTGAGATGGCCCAATATCCAAATCTGTTCATAATATGATTGGCTACTAGTGTGCCAAATTTGGTGCTTTCCTCACAAAATGCACAATTGTTATGCTATATTTAGCTAAGTTGCCCCACTATCATCTCTTACACTCACTCATCCTAGACACATCAGGTGCCTTCATAAGCTTATTCGTTGTATTGATCTCCACCCCCAATATTTTTTTCTTCCATTTTAAAAATTGCGTTGTTGAAGTTCCACAGAGATTCAAATCTTGATCAAATTTAGTTATCTTCGACTTGCATATGAAATCCGATTCACCATACACCCTTCACATGACGATGAGGTTTCATTGACAATTTTGAGTTTAAAGTACTCAATGGAAGCAGATCGACTCCACATTCACAAAATTGTGTTTGAATACAATCAGTAAAATTTATCGAAAAAAGCTTTAAACATGAGAAAACTTGAGATTCAATAATTGCAAGGGTAATTTTTCAAAATGGTTGAAATTAAGTACATTTTTTTTTGCCAAACTATGGCAATGCACCATGCTCAGTGTTCGGAGTGCGAAACAAGTCGCATTCACAGGCAAGAGTTGAGGAAGGTAAATGTTTTTTGAATGCAGAGCAGTGGTTTGAGAGTACTGTGCTCCATCAGTTGTTATCCCTGCAAGATGAAGTGCTCCAAGTCAAGCAAAAAATGAAGTGGCAACCATTGGTTATTAGCGATGGTCAACAAACCAATGGGGAGTGAGCATGATCTCAGCACACCACTCAGACGCCATCTGGCATTTGCTTCAGAAGGTGTTTAGCCAAGCTTGTCTGGCTAAGCAAATGCTACAGGAGAGAATCGGTCTACAAAGGTCGACTTTTTAGCTTTTCACATTACACAGGCACTGACTAAGGTTCTTATAGTTTCAACCAATTGGGATTGACAGCTCAACTTGGCCTTAGACTTGAGAGGAATTCTAATTTGGTGTTTGATGTAATGCTTGCCTTTAGGCCGTTTCTGAGCCTGTAATATTTATAAACAAATGCAACATGAAGCAGGCAGCCAGTTCGGTAATTGTATTTGATGCTGTTTTGGAGATGAATCGGATAATGATTTGGGGCATCATATTGTATTGATTATGCAACCAACTTCAAAAGGAAATAGTGGGAAATTCATCCACAGAGAAGGCCTTTTGGCTCATCAAACCTTTGATGGAATTTCATTCAATCATTCATATTTAATATGTTGATAATGCAAATTCGGTTAGCCTCTGAAATATTAGGTAGGGGACACGCTGGACGAATAAGGACCTTCGTGGAAGTGTCTTTGTTTTGTTGTCACATGTAAGCAAAATAGTGCTTGGTATTACCTCCGACATCTGTGATGGACGGAGGTAATGTTTTCAACCCTGTCTGTTTGTTACTTGCGAAAATCGAAGATTTTTTTTCAAGTACGTTGGTTGGTCTTGCACTTTAGTCTGTCTGTTTGTATGTTTGTCAATCGCCTCCAGGTCACAAATTTCAACCGATCTTCACGAAACTTCACCACCTGATAGAGTTCACCATAAACAAGAAGATTATTGTTTTTGAGCTCAAAAGGCCAACATAGCCCAAAGGTCAACAACTTTGTCAAATTTCTAAAATCCTAAATTTTCATCCGATTGACTTGAAATTTTAACAGGATTTATATTTCAGGTCAATGAATTAAACCAGCCAATTATTTTTGAGATCAACTTCGGCCAAAAGGTCAACATAGGCCGACTTTCTAAAAATCCTCACTTTTCACCTGACTGACTTAAAATTTGAACAGAATTTGCAGATGAGGTCACTGAATTCAACGAACAAGTATTTTTGAGGTCAACATAGGCCAAAAGGTCAACCGACAGAATTTCCAAAATTGTCAATTTTCATCCGATTGACAAGAAATTTAACGAGAAGTTGCATTTTGCATATTTGGTCATTGATTTCAACCACCAATTATTTTTCAGGTTAAATTTGTTTTATGGTTTCACAAGTATTGTGCTATGCATGATATCACCAGTATCACCTGATCTCCTCCCGTTTCGCTTCGTTCACACCAAATCATGTGCTTTGATCCCAGTAAAAAAAATCATAAACCTCTATGTAGATCAGCATTCCTCTAATATATTATTCACAATGTATAAACAGCTGGTGTATCTGATGTCCGTTCCATTTGAAAGCCGATGCCAGGTTTTACACACAGCGTGCTTGCAGCTCCGAGGCTCAGAGGAAATGATGTATTCGACAAATGCGCTCATCTCTTCCTGTAGTTGTTCACATAATAAATCCGTCTTGTTTGTTTGTTTGTATGCAAGATATCTCAAAAAGTTGTGGACCAATTCAAATGAAATTTGGTGGGGAGGTTGGGTGTGTGACAAGTCCAAATTGATTAGATTTTGGTGAAGATCTGTAGCCGGTGATTGGAATATTTTAAGTGATTCTTCACCATTGAGAGATGGGGCCAAAACTATTTATAGCACAATATCGGAAAAAGTTATGGACGGATTCGAACGAAACTTGGTGGATGAGTTTACTAGATAACAAGAACAAGCCAATTCGATTTTGCTCTAGTTCGGAATCTAGATCCAACCTATCAGAGGGATACAAAACGTAAACTGTTCAGCCTGGCAGAGGTATGTGCTCCACTGAGTGCCGTTCTAGTTTTACATTTGATTTTACTTTAAAATATCAATTTTTATCATCAAGGTTGTGTCGAAGTCTGTGTTGAGAAACAATAGAGAGAAAAACACTTTTTCCCCATTTATGTTGATTTGTAAGAGCACTCCCTTTTTCCATTGGCAGGTCAATTTGGCTGCTAGAATTAAAAGCACCCCATACAATAGAGCATTCCCTTTTTCCAGGTTATTGTGACCAGCCCCTCTCCCTCATCTCCTTTTGTTTGTTATTTGTCAGTTGGTTTGTTCCTTTTCTGTTTCATCTCCACCTTCCCTTCCTTCCCCTGCATCTCCACCTTCCCTTGCATTATTGCTGTGTTGCATTCAGCTCGTGTGCAGCTTATTCACCTCCCATTGCCCTTGTCCTTATTCCCTTGATCTCAGTCTCACTTCTTCTCTGCTGTTGGTGTCCCCCCCTTCTCCATTTTACTCCCTTCCATTCTGCTCTAGCTCTTCTTCCATGAGCCTCAATCACGTTTACCCAAAATATAGAAGATAAGAGTGAGATGAGGATATTTCATAAAGGAAAAGCACCTCGGAAGTGAGCCGAGTCACATGAGCCACAGCGCCTGGCTTGGTCCACCCTATTTTTCTGTCGTGTCAAATAGTCTTCTTTCCCCAAACAAAATGGGTACAAGAGCGAGCACACTCTGAGATGTATGAGAAAGGCAGGTTTTAATTTCACCCAAATGCAGGCATTGGTCAAATTCACGTTGGACAACTCAATGGCAAGCATACTGCAAACTTAGCTATTCTGCGGCCCCAAAGAGGAGATTAACAACAAACGAGTCTCATTAGGAATTATTTAAAAGTTTTTCTTAACCATTGAGAGATGGGGCCAAAAATCGATACACAGAATATTCCAAAACGTTTTGGACGGATTATTACAAAACTTGAAGAATGAGTTGGATATTGAGACAAGAACAAGCCAAATAGATTTTTGGTTCAGCTCCGGATGCAGGACCAGCCTATCAATGGGATACAAAACGTAAAGTGCTCAGCCGAGCGGAGGTATGCGCTCTACGAAGTGCAATTCTAGTTATCTTTGTCTTTCCTAATATGTAGTTGGAAGACAGCATTTAGCCGCATAATATCCTCTCTTGATGCACCTTTGGTTTTCATCTCTTTTCTTCTGTCTGCAATATTTATTGCCTCTTCTGACAGCCATTTGGCTTTCTTCTTGCTTTTGGGATGTCGTTTTAGCCTCTGCTTTTACGTCTTTAACCTCTTGCGTAACAGGGAGCACGTAGACTTTTAGAATAGTTATTTCCATAATGAACGTTAGGAATAGCGCCTTCCCTCTTGGGGTTATTATATGATTAAATGTGTTGTGTTGGGTAGTTGGCATCCCCTATCAACCCGTTGGGAGAATAGGGACATCAGCACGTGATGACGTGTGCCGAGACAGCCATCATCACAGGGTGTGCGTGGTGTTTTACTGCCTTGGCGTTCAACGTGTGCTACGTACACCAGCATTCTGGAACATGTGCCAACTTCTCCCATTCCTCATTATTGTTTAAAGCCCCACAGAGTCTTTGTTTGTCTGTTCATCTGTAGGGATGTCAACCCTGTAATGTAATTTATTGCCATTTTCCCCTGTACTGTATTTTGTTTGCATAATCCCCCGTTTATTCCCCTCCACCCAAAATGACTGGCAAATGAACCCAGTCTCCCTGAAATGATTGCCACATTCCCTGGCTTTGTGCCATGGACATTGTTGAATGTTTGGGGTTTGTCCCAGGAATATGGAGGTAGAAGGGATCCCCCCCCCCCCATGTTATGTGTGGCGCTCTGTTGATGATGACAGCCAGAAGGACCAAATTACTGAATATCCAGCCAGTGGCAGAATGGGGGGGGGACTGTGAGGGAACCCTCCAATGGCTGGAATGGGGCTGGCTCGTGGGGACTGACATGGCAAAATGTCTGGTCCGAGGCCACCTCGGGGAATCTTGTGTGTGGTTCTTTGGCCCCACCTGCCCCAAGGGCTATAAAGCTGTGCTTGGCATGCTGATTCTCTCTCTCTCTCTCTCTCTCTCTCTCTCTCTCTCTCTCTCTCTCTCTCTCTCTCTCTCTCTCTCTCTCTTTCTCTCTCTCTCTCTCTCTCTCTCTCTCTCTCTCTGTCGTCACCCCAAGCTACCTTGGTCCGAGTTTCTGCTTTCTGCTTTCTCTCTGTTCTTGCTCTGAGCAAACTTGGTCCTGGTTGCCGCACTGTCTTTCATATTTTGCCTCGAGCTATCAGGGTCCTGATCGTAGAATGAACTCATTCTTGCTTTGGCTGGTTCGTCGCACTCGTTTCCTCCCTGGTCCTGGACACATTGGTTCGTGCTCCCGCCGGAGCTGGTGGACCCTCGGTGGTGGAAAGCAGTGTCAGGGCCATTTCCGAGAAGGGAACCAAGTTGGGGAGGGTGACGGTGACGTACGTACCACTTCCAATTTGTCTCCCCGTGTGTGTGTGTGTGTGTGTGTGTGTGTGTGTGTGTGTGTGTGTGTGTGTGTGTCTGTGTGGGTGTGTGTGTGTGTGTGGTCTGATGGGTACCCTGTTTTGTTAGCCAATAGGTAAGGCACAAGTTAAGTCTGCAACTTGTACATTTGTTTTCCCTTTTTAAAATACACATCTTGATGACACTCGTTTTTATTGCGTTTCAACGCTTTTCCTGCCCTGGTTTCCCTTTGATGCCATTAAAGCTCTTAAGTTCCCCTCCCCCTTTCCTGTACCCCTCAATACTCATTGTAAATACATTATTTTTGTTATATTTCCAATCTGGCCATGGTTGTCCTTTCTTCCATTGGTTCAGCAATGTCCATATGTAGATTAGCCTGGAGGTTATAATTCCCCTCCACCCAAAATGACAAAATGACAAAAATTAAGCCTGGTGTTGGCGCAGTGGTTAGGGCAGTTGCTTGGGACCCAAAAGGTCCTGAGTTCAAGCCCCGTTGGGACACTGAAGTAATATATGTATATATATATATATATATATATATATATATATATATATGTATATATATATATATATATATATATATATATATATATATATATATATATATATATATATATGTATATATATATATATATATATATATATATAAACCAAGTCGAAAACACCAGGGGGTTGACTCAGCCTGCCATCCTTCCGAGGTCGGCGAAATGAGCACCAGTTGTACTGGGCCCGGTGTATGCCCCGGCTAGAATAGGTGTACCATATCCCTGTGTGTCGTAAGAGGCGACCAGGGTTGCGTCAGGAAGGGCATCCGGCGTAAAAACCTATGCCAAATCATTATGCGGACAACAAAACGAATTTCCATACCAGATCGGTCAAGGCCCGGGTTACCAACGACCGCCACCGGTACCGGTGGTCAGCAGGGTACCAGTGGAAATTGTGCTACTGCTGGGCGAAGGAGGAGAAGGAGACGGGGAAGGCGAGACGGGGAAGGCGAGTCCGGAGGCAGTGGGAGAGGGGGAAGGGTAGAAGTGTGGAGGTGAGAGTTGGAACTCTGAATGTTGGGACGATGACTGGCAAAGGGCGAGAGTTGGCTGATATGATGGAGAGAAGAAAGCTGGACATACTGTGTGTACAAGAGACCAAGTGGATGGGGAGTAAGGCTAGGAGCATTGGAAGTGGTTTCAAACTGTTCTACCATGGTGTGGATGGGAGGAGAAATGGTGTCGGGATAATCCTGAAGGAAGATCATGTCAAGAGGGTATTGGAGGTGAGGAGGGTGTCTGACCGAGTGATGAGTGTGAAGTTGGAAATTGAAGGGGTGATGATGAATGTCATCAGTGCATATGCACCGCATATGGGGTGTGAGATGGAGTATAAAGAAGATTTCTGGAGTGAGTTAGATGAAGTGGTGGAGAGTGTATCCAAGGATGAAAGAGTGGTGATTGGAGCAGATTTCAATGGGCATGTTGGGGAAGGGAATAAAGAGGATGAGGAGGTGATGGGGAGGTACGGTCTCAACAAGAGAAATGTGGAAGGGCAAATGGTGGTAGAGTTTGCAAAAAGAATGGAAATGGCAGTGGTAAATACGTATTTCAAGAAGAAGGAGGAACACAGGGTGGCATACAAGAGTGGAGGAAAGTGCACACAGGTGGATTACATCTTAAGTAGGAGATGCAACCTGAAAGAGATTAGTGACTGTAAGGTGGTGGCAGGGGAGAGTGTAGCTCGACAGCATCGATTGGTGGTCTGTAGGATGACTTTAGAGGTGAGGTTGAGGAAGAGAGTGAGGGCTGAACCAAGGACCAGATGGTGGAAGCTGAAGGAGGAAGACTGTTGCGTGAAATTTAGGGAGGAGGTGAGACAGGCGTTGGATGGTGGCAAATATGGGTGGGATGATTGGTCAACGACAGCAGAAGTTGTGAGGGAGATAGCTAGGAAGGTACTTGGTGTGACATCTGGACAGAGGAAGGAAGATAAGGAGACTTGGTGGTGGAATGAGGAAGTACAGGAAAGTATAAGGAAGAAGGGGTTGGCGAAAAAGAAGTGGGATAGTCAGAGAGATGAAGAAAGTAGGTAGGAGTACAAGGAGTGGCGGCGAAAGTCAAAAAGAGAGGTGGCAAAGGCCAAGGAAAAGGCATATGACGAGCTGTATGAGAAGTTGGATACAAAAGAAGGGGAAAAGGATTTATACCGATTGGCAAGACAGAGGGACTGAGCTGGAAAGGATGTGCTGCAGGTTAGGGTGATAAAGGACGCAAATGGGAATGTGCTGACGAGCGAGGAGAGTGTGTTGAGAAGGTGGATGGAGTACTTCGAGGAGCTGATGAATGAAGAAAATGAGAGAGAGAGAAGGTTGGAAGAGGTGGAGATAGTGAATCTGGAAGTGGGGTGGATCAGTAAGGATGAAGTGAGGACTGCTATGAAGAAGATGAAAAGTGGAAAGGCGTTTGGCCCAGATGACATACCAGTGGAGGCATGGAAGTGCTTAGGAGAGATGGCAGTGGGGTTTGTTAACCAGATTGTTTAATAAAGTCTTGGAAAGTGAGAGGATGCCGGAGGAGTGGAGATTAAGTGTACTGGTTCCAATTTTCAAGAATAAGGGTGATGTGCAGAGCTGTGGAAATTACAGAGGGATAAAGTTGTTCAGCCACATCATGAAGTTGTGGGAAAGAGTAGTGGAAGCTCGGTTGAGAAGAGAGGTGACGATCTGTGAGCAGCAATATGGGTTTATGCCAGGAAAGAGCACCACTGATGCAATGTTTGCTTTGAGAATGTTGATGGAGAAGTATAGGGAAGGCCAGAAGGAGTTACATTGTGTGTTTGTGGATTTAGAGAAAGCTTATGATAGGGTGCCAAGAGAGGAGTTGTGGCATTGTATGAGGAAGTCGGGAGTGGTGGAGAAGTATGTGAGGATCGTGCAGGATATGTATGAGGACAGTGTGACAGCTGTGAGGTGTGCGGTAGGAATGACAGACCGGTTTAAGGTAAAAGTGGGATTGCACCAAGGATCGACTCTGAGCCCTTTCCTGTTTGCAATGGTGATGGACAGGTTGACGGACGAGATCAGACTGGAGTCCCCATGGACTATGATGTTCGCGGATGACATCATGATCTGTCGGGAGAGTGCGGAGCAGGCTGAGGCGAGCCTCGAGAGGTGGAGGTATGCACTGGAGAGAAGGGGAATGATAGTCAGTCGGAGTAAGACGGAGAACATGTGCGTAAATGAGAGGGAGGGTGGTGGTATGGTGCAGTTGCAAGGAGTTGAGGTGGGGAAGGTGGATTGGTTTAAATACTTGTAATCAACTGTCCAAAGTAACGGAGAGTGTGGAAGAGAAGTGAAAAAGAGAGTGCAGGCAGGATGGAGTGGGTGGAAAAGAGTTGCAGGAGTGATTTGTGACAGAAGGGTAGCTGCAAGAGTGAAGGGGAAAGTATATAAGACGGTAGTGAGACCAGCTATGTTGTATGGTTTGGATGTGATGGCACTAACAATAAGACAGGAAGCGGAGCTGGAGGTGGCAGAGTTAAAGATGCTGCGATTCTCGTTGGGAGTGACGAGGATGGATAGGATAAGAAATGAGTATATTAGAGGGACAGCGCAGGTAGGACGGTTTGGAGACAAAATGAGAGAGGCGAGATTGAGATGGTTTGGACATGTGCACAGGAGGGAAGCGGAGTATATCGGGAGAAGGTTGTTGAAGATGGAGCCGCCAGGCAGGAGGAGAAGAGGAAGGCCAAAGAAGAGGTTCATGGATACGGTGAGGGCGGACATGCGGGTGGTGAGAGTGTTAATGGAAGATGTGGAGGATAGAGCGAAACGGAGACGGTTGATCCGCTGTGGCGACCCCGAACGGGAGCAAGCTGAAAGAGGAAGAAGAAGAGTTATAATTCCCCAAGAATGGGCTCTCGTATTAGTCCGACTTTGTGCGAGCAGTAAGCTCGGCCACATTAATCATTATCTAATAAAGATAATAGCATAATTGCTGAGGGCGCAATTCCCAGATAAGCAGATCACGTATTTTTTTTTGTATACCTTGTCGAGGCTTGTATGAGAGCTAACACACAACGCACAGCAAGGGGGCATGAGACAAGAGGGATGGGAGTGGGAAGGACAAAACAGGGGGGAACAGAGACATTAGGAGATCTGTGGAAGGGAGAGGGATGGGGCGGGCAACACGGGGAATCCAAGATGGACATTACAGGGACTTTCAGGAAGGAAAGCAGGGAATTTGAAGGAGGTAGGCTTGGGGTGATTAACGGGGGTAGAAAAGATCGAGGATTTGGATGGGGGACGATAAGAGGTGGTGGTGAACAGCTGTTTTGAAGGCCTGGAGGGAAGAATGGGATTGAACAGATTGAGGGAGTTAATTCCAAAGGTGGGGAAAAAAGAGGAATGAAAGAGTGAAGGTGAGCAGTGATTCGTGATTTTGGTAGCTTTACCAGAAGGTGGTGGTTGGCGGACATTGAGTACCTTGCGGAAATATGGTGGGGCCAAATCACAGACAGAGCGGGGGGGGGGGTGAGGTTGGAGAGGAGACGATAGATGACAGAAAGACCACCGACCTGCCTGCGGTGAGAGAGTGAGAGGCCCAAAGACAGCCTCATCGTGGGAGATGCCAATGATCCGAAATGCCTTGGTTTCCACAGCCTAAAGCCGAGAAAGGTGAGAGGCAGGAGCACCAGCCTAGAGGGGAGAGCAGTACTCCATCAGGCTGTGGACGAAAGCTTTGTGTTTGGTCAGGAGCTCAAGTGGGCAGAGGAAGGACTTTGCATGATGGAGGATTCCCAGTTGGCGGCTGGCTTTGGAGGCCAGGTTGAAAATGTGGCTTTCCCAGGAAAGTTCATGGCAGATCGTGAGATCAAGAAGTTTGAAAGAAAGGACTTCTTACAGAAGATTGTTAAGAAAGTGGATGGGGAGAGGGAGGGGGTGGTTGCCAAATGGTCCTTTCAGAGAGACATAGTGAGAGTGTGAGATTTGCCCGGATTGAAAGACAAGTTCCACGTGTTGGAAAAGTTTATGATTTCACACAGATCTGCAATGAGCAAAGAAGCTGCTACTTGCCGGTCTGAGGAATTACAGATGGTAGTGCAGAGGGTGGAGTCATCAGCAAAGAGATAAAGAGGATTTTCCAGTGAGTCAGAGAGATCATTCATGAAAACCAGAAAAAGAACAGGGCCCACAACGCTGCCTTGAGGAACTCCAACTCAAGCCTGGACAGGAAGAGGGGATGAGAGAACTCCATTTAGGGCCACACGGTGACTGCAACAGGAGAGGAAGTCTGCGAGCCGTGATTGGAGATGGCCTTGGATACCATATGAAGAGAGTTTGGTGAGCATGACAGGGTGCCAGACCATGTCCAAAGCACTCGATATGTCTCGGGATATGGCTCTTATTTCATGTCTGGCATTGAGGACCTCCATCCATTGTTGGGAGAGCAGTAGAATCATATCCAGGGTAGAGTGATCTGGCCTGAAACCAAATTGATGATCGGAAATCAGGCCATTGGAGAAGAGGAAGGATTTAATGTCTGAAGCGATGAAGGATTCCATAACCATGCTGATGATTGGGAGAAGGCTGATTGGTCTGTAGTTGCAGGGATATATTTTTGCACCTTCTTTATGCAGAGCAGTAATGTTTGCTGATTTCCAAGCAGATGGCAGATGACCTTGAACAAATGAGAGGGTGAATAGAACAGATAGAGGGTGAGCAAGAGCAGAAGAGCAGGTTTTAGGACACGTGGGCTGATGCCGTTTGGACCGGTTGGAGAATCTTTGTCGACGTTTTACAGCAAGCACTCTACCTTGCCAGGAGAAAATAACAGAGTCCAGGGACAGTTGAGTGCGACTGTGTAAGGTGGGTACAGAAAGCGATAGGTTTCAGACACAGGATTTAGATGCAAACACTGAGTTTAGGCATTCAGCCTTTTCACATGCCGTATCAGCAGTGCAGCCATTTGAGGTAACGGAGGGGATGGAGGGTGAACATACACCAAAAACATATTTGATTAGACACCACCAGGATATTGAGGAGGGAGAGAGGTTTTAGAGTTCAGACTTGAGCTTAGAAAGATGTTCTTTTCTGGCTCTCCTGAGGGTAGATACACACTTGTTCCGAGTTTTATGGAAGGAACTGAGATTACCCTCAGTTGGGTTTGCTGTCCATGAGGCAAAGGAAAGTTGGTTCAGGACAACGACCTTGCCACAAGCTTCAGTGAACAATGGGCAGGAGGAAGGGTAGGATAACTGAAGACGAGAGGGGATAAATCTGTGCATGAGGTTGAGCAAGTTTTTTTGAAAGAATCCCCAAGATGAGTTGATGTTGGAGAAAGTGGTGATTGGAGACCAGTCTAGAAGTTTGATGGTTGCTTGGAGACCCTGCCAGTCGGCTTGAGTGAAATGCCAGACTCAACGGTGCTGAGATGGTTCTCTGATAACAGCCAGAGAGATGTCCACTTTGACAAGCATGTGGTCAGAACAACCGATTGGAGCGGAAAAAGAGCAGCAGATATTTCCAGAGAAATTTGCCAAAATCAGATCCAGAAGAGATAGAGTACTATTGGCTGAGATCCTGGTTGGGAAATTGACCGAATGAGTCAGTCCCAATGAGTCACAGAAACCTTTTGCTGAAGTGCCATGACAGGAGAGAGAGGTACTTACACCGAGCCATCTGGCATGATAATAATGGAAGTCACCACATATGAGGAAGAGAGAGTTCGGAGAGGAGGATAGAAGTTGTCCACTCCAGTTGGAGTCATCACTGTTTGGTGTACGGTACAGTACACATATAAACAGTAGGTTGGAGTGGAGTGAAAGCCAGAGGTATTTCTGGGGGTGTGGCAGAGTGAGGGCAGTGCATGGAGAGTGAGTAATAGTCTTTGATGAAGAGAGGAACTCCGCCACCAGGATGAGACTGAGGTCTCCTCTACCGGAGGAGGGATTAACCAGGGAGAGATACTTGGGAGTCAGAGATGTCTTGAGGGAGGAAAGTTTCTGTTAGGCAGATTATGTCTGGTTTGTCAGTGGCAACCTGTATGGAAAGATCTGAAAGGTTTGAGCGAAGGGCCTGGATATTTGAGGTCCACACTGTTAATGAAGAGGGAGGGGAGGAGGCTTTGGGTGCAGGGGTGGGGGGGGTGGAAGGGAAGGGTAGGACAAGGGAGGAGGGGGGGTGGTAAGGAGGGTTGTTGGAAGAGTGTGGGGGATTGCACAACGTTCTTTGGTAAACAGTGACAGACGGAGGACCCTAAGACTCGTTGTCAAGCCATTGGCATCCGTGGTCCTTTCGCAACCCGCCGTGACACAACGTTTTTTGTGTGCGACAGCCTGCGATTCCCAGTGAGTGCGGGGAGAACCAGGGATACTCCCACACTCTCGTAGTTCCCCCACGACCCTAGGTCTGCAACAATATGAAGTTCTTTCTCACCACTGAATAACTGAATGAATGAATGACTTGACTGATATTTAAGATTGATGCCTTCCGGGTGATGGAGAAAGCTTAAATTTTGCGTGCCGATGGCAATCGAAGCCGACACACCAGGAAAAATCACAGAACCATTGTAAAACATCCGTAAAGATGAACCCCACATATTCAAAAATTCTCCATTACACAAAGCCATGGAATAGGGCAATTATTGCAGGGGGGCTGTGTCATGTTCTGGTCCGTTTACCTGTCGTATTCAGGTTGAGGGGAATGAACGGGGATTAGGGACACAAGAAACAGCACAGTGGTAGATGGCAAGAAGTTATAGTACAGGGAAGAGTCCATATCGCCAAACAGACAAACAAAGATTTTATGGGGCTTTAAACAATAAATGGGATTTCTGTATGCCCTTCTAAAGCCGTGACTTTGGCGAAGGTTCCAGAATGCTGATATTATTCGCACATGCTGAGAAGCCATGGCAGAAAAACAATGCATGCCCTATGTGATGACGGCAGTCACAGCATTCGCCATTTCACACTGATGTTGCTGTTATCCAAATGTGTCAAGAGGGGCTGCCAGTTGCCCAACCCAATGCATTTAATTACATAATAACCCTTATAGGGAAGGCACAATTCTTAACGCACATGATGGAAATAACTATTCTAAGAGGCTACGTGCTGTGTGCATTTCAATTTCTGCATGCGGTTTATAAAACCGTTACAATATACACACTATATACAGTGCCTGTGTTGGAGTGGCGACCCATCCAGGATCGTGCCCAGTAGCCAAGGAGACTACTTAAGCAGCACCAACGCTCTGCACAGATTATGGTCCTCATGGTATGATGGATGGATATACAGTGCCTATTAAAAGTGTACACCCCCTTTTAAAATTTTCACCTTTTGTTGCCTTATAGCCTGTAATAAAATTGCATCAAGTCAGACTTTTCTACCGTTATTCAAACAGCTGAACCCACAACTTCCAAGTGAAAAACAAATTCGACAAATTTCAGAAAATTAATTAAAAATACAAAACTAGAATATCTTGGTTGGATAAGTGTCCATCCCCCTGAGTTAATACTTGGTGGAAGCCCCTTTGACAGCAATTAGAGCTGAGTCTGTTGGGATAGGTCTGTACCAACTTTGCACACCTTGATTGGGCACTGTTTGCCCATTCTTCTGCACAAAACTGTTCAAGCTCAATCAAGTTGCGTGGGGAGTGTTGATGGACAGCAATCTTCAAGATCTTCAAGTCATGTCACAGATTTTCAATTGGATTTAGATCGGGGCTCTGACTGGGCCATTCAAGGACATTTATCATTTTGTTCCTTAGCCACTCCAGTGTAGCTTTGGTTGTGTGTTTCGCGTGATTGTCATGCTGAAAGGTGAACTTCCATCCCAATTTCAGCTTTCTTGCAGAGGGCAGCATGTTTTCCTCCAGGATTTTTCAATATTTTGATCCATATTTTCTCACCTCCATGTTATTGTGTGTTCCTAGTTCGGTTTTGTTTCAAAAATCGTGCTATTTTGTGAGATTTCTTCGACCTTGTCTTACCGGGTGATTGAGGCTTACCCTTGAGGCTTGAGGCCGACCCTTGTTTCCCCTTGGTGTACGATCGTGTTTATTTGTTTTTTTTCCCCATCACCTTCAATTTCTATCTTCCCCACTTTCCTAACGTCCTCCATCCCTCCCACAAATCACTCCATTTCTTATCTTAAACAAACAAAAAATAAAAATAAAAAACGACCTTTCTCCTTGCACACTCACGAGTCTCGATTCTTCTTCTTCCTCTTCTTCATCATCCTCTTCTTCCTCTTCTTCATCCTTCTCTTCTTCTTCCTCGATTTTTTCAACAACACTTTCATGACCTAATCTGTTGAAAACTCTCTCAAACCTTAATAATAACAATAAAAACGATCGCTTATAATGCTTCATCTTCCTCTTTCACACATGTGGTATTCTTTACTGTATCATAATACACTACTCTTCTACTATTTAAACAGACTGCTCTCAATTCGACCTCTTCTTCATCCCTTGCCTAAAAAATCCAACTGTTTCAGCGTTTCTTCTCTCCATTCTCTGAATTGGCCTTGATTGCATCCATCAAGAAACGTGTTAAATCGCATCTCTGACCTAAAACTTAAAAAAACCCAAGTTTGCTATGAATGTTCGCTATCCATCAACCATTCTTTTTTTCCAACTTCAGTGCCAACTCACCCCTCTCACCCCTCACTCTCAAAGCAACCATCCCACTCTTCTCCCTCCAAGCCTCCCTCTCACCTCTCTCAAAAACTCCCCCTCACCTTTCTCCCACCATTCATCGCCCTCACTCACCCTTCTCAAAGTTCCCCCCTCTCATTCTCAAAGCTCCCTCCTTCCACTGCCCTCTCACCTCCATCTCTTCACTCCACCTCCTCAAATCCTCAACTGCCTTCTTTCCCCTCTCTTATCTCCCCTCTCCCCCAACACCACAGAGCCTTTTGTCCTCCTCATCCGGCCCCTCCCATAACTATTCTGCAATCCCCCACACTCTTTCAACATCTCTCCTACCCTCCCCCCCACCCCTGCACCCAAAGCTTCCTCCCCTCCCTCTTCATTAAAAGTGTGGACCTCAAATATCCAGAGCCTTCGCTCAAACCTTTCAGATCTTTCCATACAGGTTGCCACTGACAAACCAGACATAATCTGCCTAACAGAAACTTTTCTCCCCCAAGACGTGTCTGACTCTGAAGTATCTCTCCCTGGTAACTCCCTCCTCTGGAATGACAGACCTGAGCCTCGTCCTGGGGGAGGAGTTGCTCTCTTCATCAAAGACTCTATTCCTCACTCTCCATGCATTGCCCTCACTCCCCCACACCCCCAGAAATACCTCTGGATATGGCTTCCCCTCTACTCCCACCTCATGTTTATATGTGTACTGTACCGTCCACCAAACAGTGATGACTCCCTCTACACCTCACTATCTGAAAACATGTACCAACTTCTATCTTCTCATCCAAACTCTCTCTTCCTCATATGTGGCGACTTCAATTGTGATCATGCCAGTTGGCTCAGTGTGGGTACCTCTCTCACCTGTGATGGCACCTCAGCAAAAGCTTTCTACGACTCATTGGGACCGACTCAATTGGTCAACATCCCTACCCGGATCTCAACCAACGGTACTCCATCTCTTCTGGATCTGATTTTGTCAAATTTCGCTGACAATATCTGCTGCTCTTTTTCGGCTCCAATCGGTTCTTCTGACCACGTCCTTGTCAAAGTGGACATCTCGCTGGCTATTATCAGAGAACCACCTCACCGCCGTCGAGTCTGGCATTTCACTCAAGCCGACTGGCAGGGTCTCCAAGCAGCGATCAAGCTTATAGACTGGTCTCCTATCTCTACTTTCTCCAACATCAACTCATCCTGGGAATTCTTTCAAAGAAACTTGCTCTCCCTCATGCACAGATTTATCCCCTCTCGTCTTCAGTTGTCCTACCCTTCCTCCCGCCCTTGGCTCACTGAAGATTGTGGTGAGGGAGTTGTCCTGAAACAACTTGCCTTTGCCTCATGGAAAGCAAACCCAACTGAGGGCAATCTCAGTTCCTTCCATAAAGCTTCGAACAAGTGTGTATCTACCGTCAGGAGAGCCAGAAAACAACATCTTTCTAATCTCAAGTCTGAACTCTCAAACCTCTCCTTCTCCTCAAAATCCTGGTGGTGTCTGTTTCTGTTTCATATCTGTTTCTGGTGTATGTTCTCCCTCCATCCCTCCATTACCTCAAAAGGCCGCACTGCTGAAACCGCACGTGAAAAGGCTAAATGCCTAAACTCTGTGTTTGCAGCGAAATCGTGTGTCCAAAACCCATCATTTTCTCTTCCACCTTACCCAGTCGCACCCAACTGTCCCTGGACTCTGTGTCCTTTTCTCCTGACAAGGTGGAGAGCCTGCTGTCAAACCTCGACTCAGATTCTGCAACCGGTCCAGACGGCATCAGCCCACGTGTCCTAAAAACCTGCTCTTCTGCTCTTGCTCACCATCTCTCTCTTCTATTCACCCCCTGATTTACTCAAGGTCATCTGCCATCTGCTTGGAAATCAGCAAACATCACTGCCCTGCACAAAAAGGTGCAAAAACAGATCCCTGAACCAACAGACAATCAGCCTTCTCCCAATCATCAGCAAGGTTAGGGAATCCATTATCGCTTCAGACAATAAATCCTTCCTCTTCTCCAATGGCTTGATTTCCGATCATCAATTTGGTTTCAGACCAGGTCACTCTACACTGGATATGCTGCTTTGCTCTCCCAACAATGGATGGAGGTCCTCAATGCCGGACAGGAAATCCGAGCCGTATCCGTGGACACATCACGTGCTTTTGACACAGTCTGGCACCCTGCCCTGCTCACCAAGCTCTCTTGCTATGGTATCCAAGGCCATCTCCATTCATGGCTCGCAGACTTCCTCTCCCGTCACAGTCAATGTGTGTCCCTAAATGGAGTTCTTTCATCACCTCTTCCTGTCCAGGCTGGAGTTCCTCAAGGTAGCGTTCTGCACCCTGTTTTTTTTCTGGTTTTCATCAATGATCTCTCCGACTCTTTGGAAAATCCTCTATATCTCTTTGCTGATGACTCCACCCTCTGCTGTTCCATTGGTCATCCCTCAGACTGGCAAGCAGCAGCTTCTTCGCTCACTGCAGATCTGGATAAAATCACAATCTAGTCCAACACGTGGAACATATCTTTCAATCCGGACAAATCTCACACTCTCACATTGTCATTCCGAAGAACCGTTTAGAAATCCCCCCCATCCACTTTCTCAACAATCCTCTGGAAGACGTCCTTTCTTTCAAGCTACTGGGTCTCACTATCTGCCACGACCTTTCCTGGGAAAGTCACATTTCCAACCTCGCCTCCAAAGCCAGTCGCCAACTGGGAATCCTCCATCGTTCAAAGTCCTTCCTCGGCCCACCTGAGCTCCTGACCACTTATAAAGCTTTTGTCCGCAGCCTGATGGAGTACTGCTCTCCCTTCTGGGCTGGTGCTCCTGCCTCTCACCTTTCTCGGCTTCACATTGTAGAAACCAAGGCTTTTCGGATCATTGACATCTCCCGCAATGAGGCTGAGTCTTTGGGCCTCTCACTCAATCACCGCAGGTTGGTCGGTGGTCTTTCTGTCTTCTGCCGTCTCCTCTCCAGCCTCGCCCTCCTCCCCCCCGCTCTCTCTGCGATTTGTCCCCACCACATTTCCACAGGGCACTGAGGGTTCGCCAACAACCCCCTTCTGGTTAAACTACCAAAATCACGAATCACTGCTCACCTTCACTCTTTCATTCCCCTTTTTTCCTGCCTTTGGAATAAACTCCCTCACTCTATTCAATCCCATTCTTCCATCCAGGCCTTCAAAACAGCTGTTCACCACCATCCTTATCATCCCCATCCAAATCCTCAATATTTTCTACCCCCGATAATCCACCAAAGCCCACCTCCTTCAAATTCCCTGCTTTTCTTCCTTAAAGTCCTGTAATGTCCATCTTCTCTTCCCCGTGTTCCCCGTCCCATCCCTCTCCCTTCCACAGATCTCCTAATGTCTCTGTTCCCCACTGTTTGTCCTTCCCACTCCCGCCCCTCTTGTCTCATGCCCCCCCTTGCTGTGCGTTGTGTGTTAGCTCTCATACGAGCCTCGACAAGGTACAGAAAAAAAACAAACAAACAAAAAATCCGTTTTCCCTTCTATCCTGACAAGTGCCCCAGTCCCTGCTGATGAGAAAAATCCCCAAAACATGATGCTGCCACCACCATGCTTCACAGTAGAGATGGTGTTCTTTGGGTGATGTGTTGTGTTGAGTTTGCGCAAAAAGTAGCGTATTGCATTTCGGCCAAAAAGTTCCATCTTGGTTTTGTTTGACCTCAAAAAGTATTGCCACATGCCTTCAAAATCTCCAGATTGGATTTTTGCATACCTCAAATGGGACTCAAGGTGAGCTTTTTTGAGTAATGGCTTCCTTCTTGCCATCCTATCATACAGGTCACACTTGTGGAGTGCTTTGGCCATTGTTGTCACATGCACACAGTGACCAGACTTTGCCATAAAGGTCTGCAGCTCTTTCAAAGTTGCCGTTGGCCTCTTGGTGGCGTCTCTGATCAGTGTCATTCTTGCTTGGTCATCCAGTTTGGAGGGAGAGCCTGATCTCGGCAGGATCTTGGTGGTACCATACGCCATGCACTTCTTTATAATTGTTGTCTTGACTGTGCTCCAAGTGATATTCAAGGCCTTTGAAGTCTTTTTATACCCATCCCCTGATCTGTGCCTTTGCACAACTTCATCCCGGAGGTCTTTTGAAAGCTCCTTGGTTTCCATGGTTGAGTTTTTGCTGTGTAATTCACTAATCAGCAGAGGAAACCTACAGGAACAGTTGATGTTATTCTGAAATAATCAGAATTACTGCAGTTTAACAAAGGTAGAGGCCAATTAACTTGGTGTGTTATTTTGATGGTGATTGGTTACACCTTAGCTAATTTACAATTGCTATTATAAGGAGAGTGGACACATATCCGACCAAGATATTCTAGTTTTGTATTTTTAATTAATTTTCTGAAATTTGTCAAATTTGTTTTTCACTTGGAAGCTGTGGGTTACGGTGTTTAAATAAAGGTGGAAAAAGTCTGAGTTAATGCATTATAATTCCAGACTATAAGGCAACAAAAGCTAAATAATTTTGAAAGGAGATGTAGACTTTCTTTCGGCACTGTATATGTGCATTCCTCTTGAACTGAGGTAGGTTAGGATTGAGGGGAAATCAGGATGCAAGAGTTCCAAAGTGAGGCAGTACTGGGAAAGAAACAGGAAGAGGACCTCAGTGCCAGTCCTTGGGACAAATAAAATGAATGGATATGAAGAAGCTGCCAAACATGTGGAGCACCTGAAAGTACGCAACAAGTAACCCAAATAACCTGTGAAAGACCCTCAGATGACATTGCATGAAAATTTTTATAGAAAAGGCTGAAATAAGCAACAGAGCAGTGGACTGAGAGAGGTTCCAGGGTTGATGCCAACTCATGTCCAGATTGTCAGCATGTAGTTGCATTGGCAGCATGTTGCTGGATTCTGTCACTTAGGAGAGATTTGTGACAGGTTGTAGCACCAACCAAAATATGGCAACAATACTCCATGGCAGGTCATATCTTGGCCTTGTATAGATAGAGCATAGCAGCTGGAGGAAGATGTCGCTGAGAACGAAATAAGCAGCCTTAAGACACTGAGATTAGTGAGAGGCACTTTTAGCGATACCAGAGATATACATTTCCCAGTTGAGGTTTGAGCTGATATCCAATCCAGCAGACGGATATCAGGGGGTTCTTGCAAAGGTGAACAATTACACAAACTACAGTCGATTGTAAAGGAAATTTATCGGCAGAAGTCAGATAAGGTACCAATTTCCAAAACCCAAATACACTTTCGGAAAATTTCAGTGTTCAGTGCAGACAAATCAATCACTAAAGTGAATTGTAAAATTGTGATTAACCTCATCAAAATGCATTCCTAATACTTGGTTTACCACCATGGTTCAACTTCAAAAAGAGGTGGGTCACATTTCCTTCGCTGAGGTTAAATTCTTCCACCGAAGACAGCTTTTATGGCGCATGAAATATCTTGGTGACGAGCTGTATTTTCGTTTTCAGCACTAGATGGCATTACAGGCTACAAAGAACGAATTCCAGCGTTTCACTTGTCCTCGTGATGTCATATATTTGGGTGAAGATTGCAGGAAAGTTTGTCTGTAGCCATGGCGAAAAACAATTCCAATCAAGCTCGATAAAGCTTTTTGTTTGAACAGTATGTGCAGGTCATGGAGGAGCTTGTACATGTACAAAGCGTGTCGGATAAGGACATTTATGGACCTAAACACAAATTGCAAGGGCATTTGTAAACATTGGACAAATCAACACAATATATGGGATTTAAACCTCTGCTGCCAACTCGTCATAACTCATGTGCTGGGATGGCAACGCAAACAGGCCAAACCGTTTTCACCATGTTATATCATTATCCTCATGCTTTTTGAAAAAAAAGAAACAAAATGGGGGAAATTGTAATTGGCTCCGTCTGTTTGTCCGTCTGTCCATCCGTTACGCTATCTTCTCATAAATGGTTGTGCAGAAATTCACCAAACATGGTAGTTATGATCACCACATGGCACGAAGATGCAAGAGCAGTATCGTTTTGACCTCGCCCCCAGGGGGTGCGGTCAAAAGGTCAATCCCCCTCCCCAAATGCAATTACGGGCCTATTTTGAAGCATTTTTAAAATGAAACTTTGTATTTGCAATTAACATTGGGGGACGCATGAAATATGTAACCATCCATCCATCCATTGGGACCATTCTCTGTGCAGAGCATTACTGCTGCCTAAGCAGTCTCCTTGGCTATTAGGCACAATCCTGGACGGGTCGCCACTCCGCCACAGGATACCAGCAAGCTGGCACTCATTTTGCCGACCTCAGAAGGATGACAGTCAACCCCACCTTGTATAAATTCAACAGCTGAGTGGGATTTCAACTCAGGATTCTAGGATCCCAAGTTCACCACCATAACCATGAAGCCAACACCAGCCATGAAATATGTAACAATGTTTTGGATTTGACCCCAAGTTCATGTCCCGGGGATCGGCACTTTGGGTCGGAGGTGTCAAAACGGGGAAAAAAGAAATTTAAACTCCAAATTTGATATTGGGTCATTTCTGGTGGAAGTTTTTGCCGCATTTCAACTTTTTTATATGGGAAGCATGGTGCCATCGACTTCACTCGAGTTGCCTTTTTCTTTGTGGGTTCAGCTACCTGGTCTCCACTGGACTTATTCTTGCTTTTTGCAGCATGAGCAGGAGGTGCTGAATTTTGGAGTATGTTATCTGACGGAGAAGGTGAGTCAGCTGTCCGATCTGTTGAATGTGGATTTTGCCAATGGGATTTTGGGTCAGTAACTTGGAGAAAAATCAAATTTCCTGGAAGTACCTTTCCTCGGAAGCAACCTACAGGTCAACAACCTTTGTTGAAACCCAGACCAGAAACCACAGTTTTCTGAAGTTAAAACTTAATTCTGTTATATAGTCAGATTAGTTTGGTACCTAATATTTATTTTTGCTCAATTTCTCGAACGTGTTTGCAAAACTGTCATCTGCCAGTGAATCGCAAGTACCACCAATACCAACAGATGAAAGGAGCAAAATGTGCTCTTTGGGAAACAGAATTAATTTCACACGAGATCATTTGAAGGCAGGTTTCATATTTGTTTATTGATGCCCCTGGCAAGCTGCATTCACAAGAAGGGATTCAAACCTGCTAAATCGTGTTACAGCGGCATATGCTCAAACAGCTTCCTGATCCAATGCCCCTAAAACGAGAAAAAAAATTGTATGCACAACACAGAGCTACAGACAGTCTAAGGCATCAAAGACGGTCCTTCTGTCGAGATATTCCCAGGAGCTTTGCTTCCGCTTTATACTTTGACTGCAAATCAACGCTTCTTTGCATGACCTTTCTGCCTTTATATAACACCTCCTGCCCACACTGAATGTCATATTTCCTCTTTGTGCCTTCAAATTACTCTACACACGAGTAAGCTCACAAACAGCTTGCATGTTGTGTGCGTGATGTGCCGCTCAGTGACGCTTCACAAGATCCAGTTGTTTGAAGGCTTTGGTGGGAAATACTACAAACATAATTTCCTCAACCCCACTGTTATTTATTTATTTATCGATTATTATTTATTAATTTGACAATTGCATAGTGTAACGGGGATTAATTTCCGTGGCACCCTGGCAGCATCATTCCTGATGCATGCGGTTGTGCTCATGCACATTCAGTGCTCATGCACATTCAGGCAGACATCTAGAATTTGGCTTGAGTGATGGGGATGATTGCATACTCAGCAAAAGACACAAAACGATCTATAGCATCTATGCAGCAAGCAATACTGGAAAGTCAGTTCCCAGCTTTATGTCCATCCGAGGGTTGGCGAATGTTCTGATGCCTGCGAAGCACATCATGCACTTTAGAATTAGATTTGGAATCGAACCCAGCCGAGACAGCTCAAAAGCCAGTGAGCTGTGGGAGGGAGAGGGAAGGAGGGAAGAGAGTAAAGAGAGAGTAGAGGAGGAAAGAGGAAGCAGCAGGGGAACATGAGAGAGAACATGAGACAGTGTTAGTGCATTTATAAAACCATTACAAGGACTTATTTGCTTTTCTTGTTCCATTCATTACGATCTTACTTCTATCAACCTGAACATTACATCTTGCGGTCACCTATAAAAACAGGGTTGTACAGCATCCTCAAAATGGACATAATAGGCCTTATTGTCTCACCTGTTTTACTTGCTCAAACCTACAGTACCTCTTTAACAAGAGTAGACCAATTTGGCTCTTTGCGTTGATGACATTGATAAACAAGATAATCTTTCCCCGAAACGCGGTCTTTAACATTGTTGCTCCATGTTGTGCTGCAGCAGATACTGCAACTCCTTAAATCACTTTGCACTCGATCGGGTAGGCAGTCTCCACTGGATCATTTCTGACATTCAATGAGCTAATGCCATGGAATTGACTCTCCCTGACAAGCTTGAAAAGAGCTTTGGTGGCTTCATCAACTCGACTCCGACTTGACTCCTCTCGATTAATAGACCCATAGAAGGCGTGAATGTGGCCTTTCACACTCACTAACTGAATGTATCTGTTCGTGGAACGAGCAAAGCTATTTTCTTGCTCTGTGCGTGACTTTACAAGGAACCACGTGCACTTATCTCCCCACCGGGACTCAATTTAATTTGGCAGGTAATATCAGCCTCGCAGTTATGTGTTGGCTCCAGTTAATTATGCACACCAGCCAGGTATCTACACTCGCCTGGGTTTCAAAGATGCAGAAGCAGTTCCTCGTGTCGTCTCAATGTTTGTTTGTTTGTTTGTTTATTTGTTTGTTTTTATTTATCTATTTTTTTGGGTGATAATGCAAGCAACCGTCGACTGAAATGGGACAAAAAAAAATTGTTTTGGAATTGGAAAAAATTGTTCTTTATTTATTTTCTCACCATTATTGAGAAGTATGTCGTGCTTGGAAACATTTACGATCGCTGCAATGACTCGCTTGTATGAATGAGCAATGTTGCCATTTTTTATAGATCGATAGGCCTTCCCAGCTTGAGTTGTGGCAATTAAAAATTCATAGCCCATATAGAGATGGTCAAACAAAATTGTCTTCACATTTGCCTTTAAGTCTCTCTTTGTTGGAGCCTTTTTTGTTGTTTATTTGGGGGGGGGGGATTATGAATTTGAGGAATATATTTTTCCTTAGACTTCATTTCTGATTGTGAAAATTAATCTTCCCTGAAAAGTTAGAGCTTTGAAGAAAATGAAAAGTAATTTTCGAGACGGCTTGAACGCATCTATGAATTACTTAATATGTTTGAGAGCTTCAAGAACCTCATTCTCTAATCCTGAGAAGTTATTTATGATTTTGTTTGTTGAATTTATTTATGAGTTCGTTTATTAGAGTATTTATTTTTTTTCATTTATATAAGGCTCGTGGTGGAGCTTTACATAAATCGCATGCACAACAAAGACGAGAAGACATCAATGTACCTTTTGTCTATAAAGTTTCGGCTCATGAACGAGTGGGTAATGGAGGGTAGAGGGAAATGCAGGAAATCATGGCAGTTGATCAACTGTCTCACAGGAAGATTGGCCAAAAGACAACCATGCCCTGGTACTCCAGACTTTATTGCATGCACTCTTGTTGAGAATGGCAAGCACTCCCACCTAGATTGGGCTCTTTCTAGAGATGTCAATGCCAAACTTAATCCTTTGTACCTTGAGCTCCTTGGACTTTCGGTATATGGAGGGTGCTCCAGGAAATGGAGGTTTGAATAGCGGCTGGTAAAACGGCCACTTGGGTTCAAAGGGTTAAATAATTTAGGGAGTCACCATCTGCAAACTGTGGTCACACTTGTGAATTCTCGCCACTTGAATTAAAGTCAGCATTTTGCATCCTTAAACAAGGAAAGCACTTGGCCCTGACAACGTACACTTTGAACAGATTATTCACGCAGGTCACGTGATGCTTGAATGGCTCAGAAGCTTCATGTCACACTGCTTATCATCTGCCAAGTTCCCTTGCTTTTGGAAGGAGAGCAAATGTTATGGCAATCTTATGCCTAGAAAACCGTACCAGGTCTAATCCATGGGCCAAGGCATATATCGGTACCATCTGAGGAAACCAAACTTTAGGGCTACTAAGTTATTGGTAGGGATTATATGATTATTTCAATATGTGATAACCGTTCCAGAAGAGCAGCTTAGTGTATGTATTTTGCATTTTTACCATTTTACCATTCTGAGATATTGACGTTTTGGGGGAAAATAAAAAAAACAAAAAAAACAAGGACCACTGGGAGGAAGTGGCAGAGCTGAAGTCCACGCTGGAGGAAGCAGACACCCGAATGCTTCTGCATGCTCTGCATGCAGCAGAGGCTGGGTACAAGGCTGTGGTGATCACTGCCGAAGATACAGATGTCCTCGTGCTGTGCCTTGCCTTCAATAAGGACATCCCATGCCCCGTGTATCAGAAGTGTGGTACGCAAACCCGCACATGGTTCCTAGACATTGACAAGCTTGCTAGATCGATGGGTGACAGTGTCTGTGATGCCCTGGTTGGACTGCACGTGTTCTCCGGTTGTGATACAGTCAGTGCCTTTGCAGGCCGGGGAAAGATGGGCGCCTTGAAGCAAATGAAGTCGGATAAGACCTACCAAGAGGCCTTCAGTCAGCTCGGTCATTCATGGGAAGTATCCACCGAGCTCTTTCAGAAGCTGCAAGAGGTCACCTGACACATGTACGTGCCGTCTACCAACACCACGAAAGTCAATGAACTCCGACATCAACTCTTCTGTGCCAGACGGGGAAAGATAGAGTCCACTCAGCTTCCACCATGTGAAGACTGCCTCTTCATGCACGTCCTCCGTGCAAACTACCAGGCTGCTATTTGGAGGCGCTGTCTGCAGTGCCAACTCTATGTTCCAAGTCCCAAGGGTTGTGGATGGACCACTGATGATGACTGGAAGCTGGCCATCGAGTGGATGCAGGGTTCTCCAGCACCGGATGCAGTGTTGCAACTGCTTTCCTGCAAGTGTGGACGGTCGTGCAAACTCCCAGACTGCACGTGCCTTGCCAATAGCCTGAAGTTCACTGACATGTGCAAGTTGCGAACCTGCAGCAACCAGCCCGCTGATGTCGAGGAAGAGGTTGTAGACCTTGAGGACTCTGATGCTGATAACAGTGATGAAGACTAGACTACTGATCCATGGTGTGAATGTTTTGGCACAATCACAAGGACATTCATGGCTACAAATATGCATGAGTAAAACATAGTACATAAACATGCCACAGTAGCGTGGTGAAATTTGGGTTATCCGTAAATTTCACATTTTGGACACTTGTTGGAACTAGGGTAGGGGAAGGGCAGTTCCTTTAACTGTGGTAAAAACTTGTAAAATGTTCATAAATGTTTTCCTCATACAACATGTGCTCTCCCTGTAGGCTACTGCGGTTCAGTAGCAACTACCCAGGGAACTTGTATGACAATATTATTAATTAAAATGTACTGAAAATCACTAATCAGCAACATTTTGATAGGCCCTATTGTTCACCCCTTTCTGCCATAAAACAAATTCTGCCTTCAGGAATGACAGAAAGGATTATTCGGATGGTATAAATAAAGCATTTCAGACATGTATTTGTGGTTTGCAGTTCATTCTAGCCCCATGTGGAAACAGCAATTGCATCATTAGTGAATGTTTCTGAGTTTGCCTTTTCGCTTTCATTATGCGGAGGGTGGGTACATTCCAGAGATGATAACTACCAATAAGCTGCCAGTCTGCAATGGTTATCACATCAAAATATGATATATATATATATATATATATATATATATATATATATATATATATATATATATATATATATACACCAATTCAAAAATCATAACTAGGATTGGTTTCCTTAGATGGTACCAACAAGTGGAATTTCTGGCCTGGGCCCATGGACGAGTCGTTTCAGAGAATCCTTGGCTATCGCTGGTCTGACTTTGTGTCCAACGAGCGGTTGCTTAGAGAGACCGAAGTGAGATTTGTTACCTGCATAATCCATGAGCATCAGCTGTGGCTGTATGGACATGTGGCTCTTTTTCCTGATGCTGATCCTGCTCACCAGATTCTCTCAGCAAGGGAGCCTCGCGAATGGAGGAGGCCAATGGGTCGATCACGTGCTTTGTGGTTGCAGCAAGTTGATCAGCATCTCAAGGAGATGGGGATTGGCTATGCATCTTCCTGGGGGATGGCCAGATGGAGGCCCCTGGATTACAGGCAAAAAGTAGGCACAATGACGTGCTGCTCCATACCTACCTACCTGACTGAGTCTGGATTTGGGGGAATTCACCTGAAGTAGGTTAATGGCAGAAGTATGCACCATGAAAAAACCTGCGGAATAGTGAGGTGAGGGCGGGTTAGGACTAGGGTTGGCTGAAGAAAAATCATTGCTGATGCCCAAATGTTCGAGTGACTGAACTTCTTCAGGAGATTTGTTAAGGAAGTTGGTAGGGATGGGGGCAGTTACCAGACTTTGTTTTTGGTGAGATACCAAACTGTTTCCAGAAAATCATAAAGATCATTGATGAAGAGACATAACAGGACTGTGTCAAGAGATTGCCTTGGGGAAATCCAGCCTTGCCAGGGAGAGGAGATGAGAGGATCCTGTTGAAAGCCATGCACTGACTGAGAGTAGAGGAAGTCAGTAAGCCAAGAGTGGATGTGGTCATGGATGCCTTAGGCAGAGAGTTGAAAGAGCAAGGTTGCGATCCAGTCTGTGTCAAATATGTCCAGAGAGTTTGACCTGTTCACGTCACGGAATAAGTTGACCCAGTCTCGGCCAAACCATCCTCTACAGGCCCAGGCAGCAACCATCCTCAGCTTGCAGACATGTTTGGTAAGAGGAAATTACTAATCTATTGGATTTCCCTTCAAGTTAAAAAGATTTTGATAACTAAAAGCCTGGTATTGTTACGGTTGTGGAAAAGGCACCCCTGGGATGTTGCATTCAATATGTAGGGACCCCTGAGTTAGTGATATCATTAGTTTATGTGTTCAGATCAGTCCCTTCCCTTTGTTCAGGGGATGGGGAAAATGTGTTGAGTGGGATTAACGAGGTCATCCCTTTCATGTAATTCCCCAACTTCCATCAAATTTTCCATTTTTCCCACCTTCCATCCACCCATCAATTCACTAATGCATCCATCCATTTCCAATCCCTTACCCTTTCACCTCCAAACCACTACATTAGGTTCTGAGTTGAATGGTGTAAAACCTCTATTTTCATGGGTCAGATGATTGAGCTGACTCGTCAGCCCTTGTGTAACCATTTACTTTCATTCTGTGGCGTTGTGGATTACCAATGTCATAATTTCAATGATTCGAGTCGTATATGGGTTTCAATGTCAGGTCAGGCCAGATTAGATCTGTGACTTGCAACAGGTATCATGTAAACCTGTACTAACCTGTTCCATGGTCGGGTTGTCGGCGAATAAACCGTCTCCCCCACCAGGTTTTTTGGTGAGGAGGGTGTTTGGATATGGACATCCAGCAGGATTAAAAACAAAACCTGTCAAAGGGCGGAGGAGCTCCTTGTGAGCCAACGGCCATCCATATCTAGTGCCCAACTGTGTCTGCGGACGTCCTCCTGCAGTTGGGTTACTTCTTATTAGGAGGTTGGCGGCAAGATTTGCACTCCGGCCACCGGAAAACCCTTCATTCCGCAAAACACAAAAACGCAAAGAAATCTGAAGACCCACTCCGTGGGAGTACCTCCTGTCCAGCTTCCCTTCGCAGGGCAGCTCACCAGATTATGGGATTGGGGCAAAGCCTCATGACGGGATGTTGAGGTCGTGGAGAGATTCACTTCCCTTGGCAGTGATATTCATGTCTCTGCCGGCTGTGAGTCAGAGGTCAATAGACGTCTGGGTCGGGCCTGGGAAGTCATGGATTCACTGGATCATGGGGTGTGCCGCTGCTGGTACCCGTGTGGGAGGACGAAAGTCCGAGTCTTCAGGTCCTTGGTGCTTCCAGTTTTACTCTGTGGATGTGAGACTTGGACTCTGACCAAGAATCTGAGACTGAGACTTAATTCCTTTGGTACCAGGTCTATTCGGCAAATCCTTGGCTGTCACTGGTCGGAATTTGTGTCCAATGAGCGAATGCTGAGAAAGACTTGGATGAAATTTGTTACTTGCATAGTCCGTGAGCATCAGCTGCGGCTGTATGGACATGTGGCTCATTTTCCTGACGCTGATCCTGCTCATCAGATTCTCTCAGCGAAGAAGTCTCGTGAGTAGAGGAGGCCAATGGGGCGATGACGTGCCTAGTGGTTGCAGCAGGTTGATCGGCATCTCAAGGAGATGGGGATGGGCCAGGCATTTGCCTGGGGGATGGCCAGACGGAGGCCCCTGGAGTACCACGGAAAGTGGACGCAGCGATGAGCTGCTCTGGCGCATGCTCCCATACCTGACCTGACATGATGGGTTCAACATTGTTTGTCTCATGAGGATTCTTCTTGGTCTATAATTGCTGATGTCGTCCCATGAGCATCCTTGAATAGTTTGTGGTCCACTGCTTCTTCTTCTTCTTCTTCTCCTTCTTTTTCTTCTCCTTCTTCTCTTTCTTCTTCTTCCACGTGACTGCAGTTTAATATCATTGGTTGGCTCTGACTTGGTGATATTACTATTTAAGGTAAGTGAACAGGTGATCCACTAAGTCAGTTCAAACACGTGAACAATACCTGCCTGATTTGTAAACCCATCCCTTGTTTTCTTTCGGTCTTCTTGCATAAATCAATGAATATCTTTCTGGTCTTTCTTTGTTCTTGTTACTGTTTATTTCTTTATTCACTTGAATAATGTTTACTGCTTTTTGTGGTAAATTAATGAGGTTCCTATTTTATTCTGCATGGCTGTGCAGTGTGTACAATATGCACAGAGGGAGAGAATACTGTAATTATGGACTGCCGAAAGACTTACTCTGTTTTTATGCTCGAATGTATTCCGAGGGATGTAACATACTGAAAGGTTCTTGTTATCCTGTTCTTCCATCCATACAATACAATCATGGTCGACAATTGATACATCAATCCCATCTATCTATAATTCCAGATATAATGTGTGTGTGTGTGTGTGTGTGTGTGTGTGTGTGTGTGTGTGTGTGTGTGTGTGTGTGTGAGTGTGTGTGTGTGTATGTGTGTGAGTGTGTGTGTGAGTGTGTGTGTGTGTATGTGTGTGTGAGTGTGTGTGTGAGTGTATGTGTATGTGTGTGTGAGTGTGTGTGAGTGTGTGTGTGTGTGAGTGTGTGTGTATGTGTGTGAGTGTGTGTGTGTGACCAGTTTCCCGACAGCCACTGGTCCAATCTAATTTAAACTTGCCAGGTATGTTGCTGGGGACCTGAGTATGTGCCTTTTCAAGGTTTGATATTAATCGGACGAATGCTTCCCAAGGTATGGCCATTTATTTACCAACCAATGACGGGACACGTTGCTGCGTGGGCGTGGCCGAAGCGCCATTTAGTTACCAATCACAGGACACGTTGCTGCGTTGGCCGGTGCGCGGCCGGCCGACGATGACGTCAAGTGCCGTGCTGGTTACCATGGGGATCGGTGCCTTAGTTACCGTGGGGTAGGAGTGACAATGGTCAATAGCAGCGAATGTCACGGCAAGCAAAGACAGAGAGGTAAACTTGATTTTAATTTGGATTTTAATTAACTCTGTGTGTGGAAGTATCACAGCAGTTGTTACTTCAATGAAAGTGATTATTCGTGGAATGATGTGAACATTCCGTACGGGCACGCACCACTTCCGGATGGTGATGACTCAATGTATTCTAATAATTTCTCGATTTCTTATGCACATTTATAGATAAACACAATGCCCCAATCCAGTCGTCGTTTACGAGAGCGAAGGAACGGCCTGTGTGGTTGTTTCTGGCTCGTGGTTTGAAAGCTTTTGGGGTGGGGGGGGGGGTTGCATGTACGGGCACGCGAGAGCGAAGGAACGGCCTGTGTGGTTGTTTCTGGCTCGTGGTTTGAAAGCTTTTGGGGTGGGGGGGGTTGCATGTACGGGCACGCGAGAGCGAAGGAACGGCCTGTGTGGTTGTTGTTTCTGGCTTGCGGTTTGAAAATTTATTTTTTCTTCATATTATTTTTTTTGCACGTACAGCCACGCACGTATGGGCACACATGTACGGGCACGTACTAGTAGTATAGAATAAGCCATCCGTGCATGCATCGGAGTTCCACCCATTTGTTTGCGTTAGACAGTTCGCCTGACTTTTCTTTACTATAGTCACCATATTGGTACTTTCTGCTATGTGAAATCACAGATATCGTTGGAGCTATCATATTCATAATCCTTCCCGATTCGTTAAGGGGATTTGAAGGCATGAAGTGGGGAGGGGATTGATGCCTTCAGACTGGGAGGGGGAGGACTTGGGGTTGGGGGGAGGGGTGAAGCAAAGATGCAACATAGGGGTGGGAGTGGGAGGTTGAGGCTTTCGGTGAAGGGAGGGGAGGGGGGGTAGGGGTTAAAGAGGTGTCAGAATTGCATGTGCAAGTTTACTCACAGTAAAAATGTAATTGGTCACGTGTGTGTGTGTGTGTGTGTGTGTGTGTGTGTGTGTGTGTATGTGTGTGTGTGTGTGTAAAAGTCACTGAAGGGAGGTGATGCAATCACCCTTTAGACAATGTGCGTGTACAGTATAAATGGTATATTCCCTATGTGCAGAGGGATAACATTTTGTCTCATATTAATTTTAGTTATATAATTCACGAACTATTCATTAATTGTATTTTCCACAATGATGAATTAAAGTTTTTGTTGTTATATAAATTGGGAGTTTTGAACAAGGATTTCCAGCATGTACATTCACAAGAAGTTAGCTTCAGGCATTGTGGGAAAGATTTATGAGACCAAAAGTCTGGAAGCCTGAAAGGTTGGAGCTCAAAGTCATTTCCATGTCATTAGTTAACGGAAAAGGAAACTTCTTATTCAAATGCTGAGGGCCATGACAGTTAAATGCATTCACTTTAAAGGAGTATTTTTTATGCATAGAACTATCTCCCGAAATGAATTATTTCAAAAAGGCATCGAGGCTGAACTTTTCATAGGCCTGCTGACACTCATCACAAGGACATGACACCCTACAGTGAGATTGAAAATAAAAAAAAGTGTGTGTGTGTGTGGAAGGGGATATAAAACAGCATAAAGAGAAAGAAAAGGACAAGAAAAAGTTCGGTTAGAATCTGTTCGTGCGGAAACGCATTTGTCCTGCCTTAGGCCCTGAAAAGCTGAAGTGAGCTGCTTACTGGCAGGTGTACTCGCTGCAGTGGGGTTGAACTCACGTGGGGCTTGTCCAGAACGCCTCGTTGCCTCGCTAAATATACCAGGTGACCTGCCTGTGGCTCCTGATACAGCCCAAGCTTTTGGCCAAATTGTCAGAACCAAGGCTTTGGTTGAATGCTGTGCTGTTGTTTAACACACCAACGCATTTTGTGCTTTGGTCCTGGGGTACACGACGTCTGACCAAAAGGTTCTGGGATACATTTATTGTGGGGAAATAAAGTGCAGTATACCATAGGGATAGTAAACAAGTGGCATGATTGGCAACACTTGCTGACATCAAATCTCTGGCAGGAAGCCGCCACCCTGTCTCAGTCTTCAGTGACGCTCTATTTTATGCTGACATGTTTATTTTTCTGTCCCATTATATAATATCTGACTTGAAGGAGCAACGTGTGTGCAACATATTCTGTGTGAAACTTGGTAAGACAGCCACAGAACATTATGAAATGTTTATTACTGCATTTGGGCTTGAAGCTCTCAGATGTTGAAAAACATTTGAGTGGTTTGCTTGGTTTAAAAGTGGCTGAACTTCTTATTGATGATCCACACTGTGGCCATTCAGTGACCTTGCACAGTGAGGAATCAGTTGCTCATGTTCATGACACCACCAAGTGGTGGAAGAAGGTGGCATCTTCTACAGTACATGCCAAACGATTTTGACTTATGATTTCGGAATGAGGTGGGTCCCGGTGAAGTTCATCATTTTTTTGCATGGCAAAAATGCTGGCAGAAATTCCGGAGACTGAGATGCCCCACTCTGATTGGACGAGTGAGCAATGGCATAATTGACAACAGCAGGTCAGACCCAATTATGCAGTTTGGAATCAATCGATTGGAAAATGAAGGAGGGGAAGCATTTTAAAGGTTTTCCTGAAATCCAATATGGCCACCATGTCATGTGACCTATGACGTCATTCTAATAAAATACATCAACATGAGTAGTGGACAACAAGTCGTCCAAGTTTTAACTCAATTGATTGAAAAGTGAAGGAGGAGATGCAGTTTAATGGATTTCATGAAATCCAATATGGCCACCGGTCACGTGACCTATGACGTAATCCTTAGATTATGCATCAAGTCAAGCGTTATGTCATAGTTGGTCAGAGTTTCAAGTTCCTCCGATTAATGATGTGGCCTCTGGGTCACCAACAAATTTCATGGAATCAAAATAATAATCATCCAAACATTTTCAAAAGGGCACCTCTCGGTTCCTTAATAAATGTATACCACATGGCCAAAAATATATGGAGACACCTGCTCCTCCAACATCTCATTCCAAAATAATGGCCATTAATATGGAGTTCCTCCCCCCTCCCCTTTCTGTTATAACAGCCTCCACTCTTCTGGGAAGGTTTTCCACGAGATGTTGGAACATTGCTGCCGGGATTTGCTTCAACGAGATGTTGGAACATTGTTGCGGGGATTTGCTTCCATTCAGCTACAAAAGCATTATTGAGGTCAGGCACTGATGTTGGGTGATTAGGTCTGGCTCGCAATCGACATTCCAATTGATCCCAAAGGTGTTCACTGGGGTTGATGTCAGGACTCTGTGCAGGCCAGTCAAGTACTTCCACACCGATCTCGACAAACCACTTCTGTATGGACCTTGCTTTGTGCACGGAGGCGTTGTCAAGCTGAAACAGGAAAGGACCATCCCCAAACTGTTGCCACAAAGTTGGAAGCACAGAATCGTCTAGAATGTCATTGTATGCTGTTGCATCAAGATTTCCCTTCAATGGAACTAAGGGGCCTAACCTGAACCATGAAAAACAGCCCCAGACCATTATTCCTCCTCCACCAAACTTTACAGTTGGCACTATGCATTTGGGCAGGTAGCGTTCTCCTGGCATCTGCCAAACACAGATTAATCCGTTGGGCTGCCAGATGGTGAAGTGCGATTCATCACTCCAGAGAACGTGTTTCCATTGCTCCAGAGTCTAATGGCGGTGAGCTTTACACCACTCCAGCCGATGCTTGGCAATGCGCATGGTGATCGTAGGCTTGTGTGCGGCTGCTCGGCCATGGAAACCCATGTCATGAAGCTCTCTATGAACAGTGCTTGTGCTGATGTTGCTTCCAGAGGCAGTTTGGGACTCGGTAGTGAGTGTTGCAACCGACGACGGATGATTTTTTCCGTGCTACGTGCTTCAACACTTGGTGGTCCCGTTTTGTGAGCTTGTGTGGCCTACCACTTCATGGCTGAGCTGTTGTTGCTCCTAGATGTTTCCAATTCACAATAACAGCACTTACAGATGACTGGGGCAGCTCTATCAGGGTAGAAATTTGATGAACTGACTTGTTGGAAAGGTGGCATCCTATGACGGTGCCACATTGAAGGTTACTGAGCTCTTCAGTACGGCCCATTTCGACTGCCAATGCTTGTCTATGGAGATTGCATGGCTGTGTGCTTGATTTTATACACATCTCAGCAATGGGTGTGACTGAAATAGCCAAATCCACTATTTGAATGGGTGTCCACGTACTTTTGGCCATGTAGTGTACACAGACACATTTTGTATCCAAGGTCAAGGCTCGTAGAAGAGCGAGAACACTGAACAGATCAGGATGCAACAGAACAAAAGGAGCAATAGAGAGGGGGGGGGACAAGCAGCATGGTTGAAGGACAAAATGGAAGGAGACGGCTAAATAATGGGTGTGGGGTGTATTACGACAAGCAAAAGTACAAAGCAAAAAAACAAGTCAATCACTAATTGAATTTGGGGTTTCAGCAATTAAATATACATACACAGCAAATAACACTACGCTAATGGGCGTTGTGTTATTACCTACCCCCATGGACAACAAAACTGGGGTCAGTCTTAAACAGTAGTCAGAATCGCCAATCCTGCTTCCATGGTGAGGCCTCAAGGTATAAGTTCTATTGCGGGCATGAGGGTGAGGGAGGTTGGAATGATTGATGCCACGAGGTTCCTCAATGGTTTTGCATACCCACTGACCTCTGGGCTGTCAGGTTAAAGGGGTTTTTTGTTTTGCCCTCAGCAAAACACTGTAGTCACGCCGCAATGCTGAGGTGACTAGGCCTTGGCTCCATCTCACAAGCAGGTGACGTAGAAGGAGAACTATCTGTCACCACCCCGAGTTTCCAGGGCTATGTCAATCCATTCTCTATCCCCTCCATCTGAGGTGCCACAAATCTTTCACCAATCCAAAACAGCAGGAAGTCAGCCCCTTGCTCCTCATACTTATTTCCTCAGTTAGGGATCAGCACACCAAGACAAAATGGTAACAAACTCCGAGTCCAAACTCAAGAACAAAACTCAAGCCACCATTATCTCCGGTTCCCTGTCCTGAAAAACCAGCAGATTCCCACTTCAAAGCACAGCTGGTTTCCACTTCCTGCTCTCCAGCCAATCACGGAAATTTAAATCCTGGGTCATATCACATAAGTCAAACTCAGGGGGAGGGGTGGGAGCAGGAGAGAACGAAGAGGTCACACACCGTAACAGAGTGTGGGGAGGAATGGGGGGTAGGGTTGGATGCAGGGGTGGGCAAAATGGATACAGAAGCAAACACTCAGGAGGGAAAACTGGAAATTTGGACGGAGGAGGGATTCGGGTGTGGGTGTATAAAATATCATGGTTTGGGCTGGTGGATGATCTGAGATGGTGGTGAACAACTATCTTGAACACTTGGGGGGGGGGAAATGAGATTGAAGAGAGTGTGGAAGGTGGCTCCACATGTGGGAAAAAAAGAGGAATAAATGAGTGGGTGAGTAGTGGTTCTGGATTTTGGCGTTTTCACAAGTAGTGGATTGCTAATGATCCGTGTGCTTCCTGCAGATACTTGGGGGGACAAAGCAGATGGAAGATGACAAAGGGCAAATGATAGGGTGAAAAGAGCAGAAAGAGGATGTGCAAGAGCAGCAGAGCAGGTTTTAGGGCATGTGAGCTGATACTGCCCAGTCCAGTTGCAGAGTAAGAGTAGATGGTTGCCAGAAACTTCTCCACCTTTTCAGGTGCAAAAGACAGAGTCCAGGAGCAGTTGAGTGTGACTGGGTAGGGTGGGTACAGCTTCAGCGAGGGGTTGTGGACACAAGATTTGGAAACAAACACAGAATTGAGACTTTCGGCCTTCTTGCTGGTTGTCGGCTGTGGTGCCTTTTGAAGTCTCAGAGAGAGGAGGGGTTGAGGGGGAGCATACTCCTGAAACGGACTTACCAAATCACCACCAGATTTTAAAGGAGGAAAACCAGTTTGAAAGTTCAACCATGAGGTTAGGCAGATGTTATTTTTTGGTTCTCCTGAGAGTAGGCATACACTTGTGCACTTTGTGAAATAAGCTGAGTTTGTCTTCATTGTTTGTGCAATGAACTGAGATTGCCTTTAATATATATATATATATATATATATATATATATATATATATATATATATATATATATATATATATATATATATATACATATATATATATATATATATATATATATATATATATATATATATATATATATATATATATATATATATATATATATTTTAGTCTGATGGAACAGCTGGGTGAGGTACGAAGTGGAATCCCCATTCAATGTCCAGGATTCCATGGTACGCTTATGCAAGAGTGGTCCAAACACAAAGTAAATCCACCACCTCCTGCGTGATCGATGTGATCGTTTCCTCTGCATGCCAAGCCTCCAGAATCTGTCTTCTGGTTCTGTTCGGGGTCGAGCAAAAAATGCTAATCCGAATCCCATTGAGCCAAAAAAAATCCCATAAAGGTGTTTGTCTGGCCTTGAGTCCATGTTTGGCAACGGCTGACCTGTTGGGATAATTGCACTCAAAGGAATGGTGGTGTTCAACAATACATTGGCCTAAGGTCCTCCCTGTCTCTCCCACATACTCGGCTCCACCGAGCCCCCTCGGCTCCACATACAATACCCCTGCCCTGTGCTTCCTAAGTAACTTGCCCTTTACCCTCATAAGGGCTTTCTTGAGAGTGAAGACCAGCTTTAAACTTACCCTCACTCCTGCCATTTTCAATACTCTGCCAGGAATCTATAACATTAAAGATGTTATAGTTCATCAACAATTGAACATTCCAACATCATGAATGATTATAATTTTTCTACACTTGACCAGTAAAATATTACAGGAAATCAACTAATAACTGTAATCGTAAAATTTTTCTCCAATAAATGATGTACAATACTATCAGACCCCACTCTTCACAATGGATACATTCCTGGAAAATGCTGCAAATAGTGAATCTGCGAATAACGAGGCATTGTTTCAATAGAAAAAGGGGGGGGATAGGTTCCTGGCAGTTCATGATTCATGAAGGAAAATTCTGTGAAAAACTGTGAATATGCTCGCGAAAAACTGTGCAGACACACATTAAAAAAAAACAAAAAACCCATGAAAACGCAAAGAAAAAACAACACGAAAACACACATAAATGCGGAAAAAAACCCACATGAAATTGTGAAGCACAGGGCTGCAAATGTCAAAGCAAGTCACATTTTATAAACCGCGAATATGTGGGGTCCACAAATCGTGAATCCACGAATAGCAGGTTCCGACAGTACTTATGACTTTTCTTGCTATTATTGAATATGACTGAAAAAATCAGTAAGTATATCCAGACTCAGAAGAAGTATGATATAATACTGGGAGCAATTTTTATTTCCATATCAATCCTATTTCCAAGATAAAGATAACAACAATAAAGAGGCAAAACCATTTCATTAAATTAAAGAAACATATCACGCAGTAAGTGGGCCAATCCAACACTTACCCCCATGCGACAAAATTGTCACAAGAGCTACAGTTCAGATACACAGACAGAGGGAGATGGCTTGGACTGGTCCCCTATAGTAATAAACACAATGGTTAGTTTAATCTTATTTGCATAAAAATGCAGAACAAACTTATAGAAAATCACGTTTGTGGAAAATAATCCAACATGGTCAAGGGTAGGCTACTCTTACACTTATATGTAAGCCCCAATCCTTACACTGTGTTGAATTCAGTTATTAGCTGGGCTTTCTTTCAATTTAACCTACTTCACTTCGATCTTGCACTAAAATGCCAATATGTGAGGATTCCTGCATTATAAGCTCATACATTTACCTGGGAAAATCGATCGCCAAGGAACCAAGATAGTTTATCGTCCTAACCAATGACTCGGGATGTTACAATTACACTGATGTATGAGTAAAATAGACGCAAACATTTCAGGGGTCGTACTTGTATGAGCCTAGGTATAAATTTAGTGATTAGCACAACAACTAATTGACTAACTGCATAGTTTACATTGAACGGCTGTCAAAGAGGTGACAAGGATCATGGGAAGTATACCAAAAATTTTTGTTGTATGGCTTTGAACATCTTTTGCTCGTTACATTTAACGAAATATAGATATATATATATATATAGATATATATATATATATATATATATATATATATATATATATATATATATATATATATATATATATATATATATATATATATATATATATATATATATATTTTTGAATTAACTGTAAGAAGTATAAGATGTTTATATATGTATGTATATGTCACAAGTAAATATATATATATATATATATATATATATATATATATATATATATATATATATATATATATATATATGTTCCTGAACATGTGTATTGTTTGGTACTTTAATGAAGAAGTGCACAATTCTTATAGTTTATGTAGCTAAGCTGTCTGACTAATGTTGTTCTTCAATATTTTAGGTTGTTTGAATGTTACGGTTTGTTTTATTTCAATATGTTCTATTCAATTAATTTGAATTTAATGTAAGTGCTATTTAAAGTTTTCCATGGTGGAATAATAATAAAGTAAAGCGTTTGCGGTTTACACCGTGTGTTGGTTCTTAAAAGAGCTATTTATATTCTTTCTCCTTTAAAAATGACTCAAAAGCAAAATAAAAAGAAGAAAAGCAGGCCTCCATGTTTTGGGCAGCATGAACATACTGGGGAACATGGCGTGGCTGTATAATTATCCATTAATCTGCTTTATTTCCCTTTGGGTTTTGTAAGTTGGACAAGATATGCAATAAGATTTTTCTTTTCACAAAAAGTTTCCAAGCTAAAAATATGACTTTGTCCTCAAGGCTTCAGGAAACTCACCCAGCCCTGGGAATGTTTTTTATTCTCATTGGAAACTACATAGAAAAGTACTAACAACTGTCTCCGAGTTTCACTGGTGCAGGACCATTTCTTCATGATTGGGGGAAAAGAGAAACCTCTCTCTCTTTCTCTTTCTCTTCTCTCTCTCTACTTTTTTTTGCTTGAGAGAAGGAAAAGTAATGGAACAATTTTGATAAGGCAGTGGACGAGAGTAAACTCCAATGGAAGGGACTCTCGGGGTTGGGAGTTTTGTGTAGAAACTGTGCTTTCCATTGTTGTTTTGGATTAATTGGACAGTAATGTATTTCATGAGGGAAATTCGGCAATGTAAGCAGAAGTCTATTTTACGGTTTTAACCACCGTTTTATTTTTACATTAAATATACAATATACAGTTTCGGACAATTCTCATTTTTTTTGAATACATAGCCTAGGCTCGTCGAAGAGCTAGGACACTAAATGGATCATGACGTAACAGACAAAAACAGGATGGAAAAAAGAAAACCATCAAGCCAAGATAGAGGGAGACTTGGACAAACAATGGGTGTGAGGAGGAATGGGGGGGGGGAGGGTAGGAGAGGGGTTGCATGGGGTGGACAAGATGGATTTAGAATGAAAATCAAAGGAGGGGAAACTGGATATTCATATTGCCAAATGAATCTAGGGAAATGGGTGGAGGTAATTCAAGATATTCTAGAGCTTTAAATATCCATTCCATGATGGAAAATTCATGCCGACCATACTCGGTGGTGTTGTGGTTGGAACATCTGCTCGTTAATCTGGGAGGTTGGTGGTTTGATTCTGCCCCTGGCTGAGTCATACCAGACTTCAAAAGTTGTATGTGCTGCTTCCTTGCTTGATGCCCAGCATTTAGAGGATAGAACAAGGATGAATCTTATTGGTTGGTTTAATCAAACCTGCAAAATCATCCCCACATTTCTTGCTTCAGTAATAGAAAATTTTAATCCACAAAATCTAGTTGATTATATATGTGCAGAATTACTTTTTCCTGAAAGAAATGTTATTATTATTATTTTTTTTACAACTGCACAAAAAGCTGAACCATTTTATAACCCATTTTACTTCCTTAATTCCTTTGTATTTTGACACCCTTTCATCCTCCTGTCATGTATTTCATTTCAATGAAGCTCTGTCTGGCTGTGCTTATCTTTAATTGTGTAAGTTTCAGGAAATTATGAATGAATCGTTGATGGAGAAGATGTGGAAGTGAATGCTTATCTTCTTGTGGTGGAATTGTTCCATTTTTAGCTCACCTGGACTTTAGTCCAGTGAGCTTATGCAATTGAGCAGTGTCTGTAGGTGAGTGAGTGAGTGAGTGAATGAGTCAGTCAGGCCATAAACACTTCAGTCATTATCACTTGAACCAAACATACAATTTTAATGAAACTTAGCCACAAGCTTCATATCTGATTCCTAATGAAGGTGTATTAACCGCATCAAAATCTGCACTCATGAAGGAAGTCTACGGGGGTGGAGGGGGGGGAGGGGGGAGGGTCAGGGGGATTGACCCCCCAAAATAGGTATTTGCTGTCTTCTCAGAAACTACACACACAATTTCGATGAAACTTGACCACAACCTTCATCACATGTGATGTACTAAAGTTTGTTCATGGCATAAAAAAAATCAGGGTCTAAGGGGGTCTGCGGGAGATTTGAGTGACTGTTGCTCCTCAGCTAGGTGAGCTTCAGGGCGTGCATTCATATTTTTGTTCTTGCCTTCACCCTGCTGTCCTCCCTCACCCTTCCCCCTTCTCCAACACATCTGAACCTATAGTCTATTCAATCTACAGCATCTTCCTTTCATTTAGTTTTTACATTAACCAAAACTTTTTCACAATATTGAAAGGTATTTGAATCTTGTGCCCTTGCTTTATAGAATAAATTGTGCAAATAAGTATCAGCATGACGAAGAGCCTAGGAGGTTCAAAAAACAATCGTTAGAAGCACCATGAGTGTCTCCATTGACAAATATGAACTTAATATATGAATTATTATTATTTTATATATATATATATATATATATATATATATATATTTTCTACACATAATTGAGGTTTATGAAAGAGATAGAGTTGAATGGAAGGGAACAAAATCGAAAGGAGGAAATGCCAATAACAGAGTAGAAGCAAGAGTGAGATTGAGGGGAGAAGGATAAGGATGCATTGGAATGAACAATCTGCATACAAGATGAATGAAACAGCAAAAAGAGGAAGGGGAAAGTGGGAATAAAATAGAAAAGGAACAAAACAACTGAGAACACACAAACAAAAATAGGTGAGGGAGAGCGGAAAAAAATCACAATAACCTGGAAAAGGGGAGGACTTGGAAATGGGGCCATTTGCAGCAGAAGAGGTCACGAGTATGGATGGGAGATGACCCAAAGTCGTGGTGAACACCTATCTTGAAGACCTGGAGGGAATAATGGGACTGTACAGACTTGGAAAGTTGATTCCACAGGTGAGAGTTTATTAGTTTATCACAATCCCCAGATTTGTTGCATTGTAAAGTTCCATAATTAAAAACCTATTTTTCAGTGTAATGTTGAAGAAAACCATCACTGTAATTACTTCGTAAACTTTTTGAAAACCTCTCTCTTATTTCTTGGCAACCAATGAAATCAAAGTGTATGTTCGCAACTTAGGGCCCTGTCACACCTTGACGTTTTAGCCAGTGTATGGCAAGGTATCAAAATGTATGTAAAACGCTGGCGTATGCTGAACTATTGATGTTTTAAAAAAAAGTTTTGGGCATATAAGAACGTGTTGGACGTGTGCATAACATATTAGTAACGTACACAGAACGTTTCAATCACATATAGATAACTTATACCAAGGAATGCTGAGCGTGTTGTGGGCGTTCACAACCTATGCCCAACGATAGTCTAACTTATGATGCATAGCACGCGGCAACGTATCGCCAACAATCACGTGGCGTAGGCTATTAATAGGCTGCAGCTCGACGATTCAAATCATAACCGCACTAGACATCAAAGTGTGAAGCCGCCGTCACACCTTGACGTTTTAGCCAGCATATGCCGACGTATGAAAAATTTGCCGAACCAAGCTGGCACACGTCGAATACGTTATGGGTAAGTTTTGTATACGTTAAGAGCATGCCGGCATACGTTGTAGTACGTTGGCATACGTCGTAGTATGCTGGCATACGTTGTCATACGCCGAGTACGTCGAGAAATTTTCAGCATGTTGAAAATTTCTCGACGTACTTGGCGTATGACAAACGTTCCGCATACGCTGGCATAAGTTGCAGGCACGTTACGCGATCGTTGACAAACGTCGACACACGTTACTTGTACGTTACTCATAAGTCGAAACACGTCGAGGTAATGGTTAGCGTCAGTGTTCCAAACTCCTTGGTTTTTTTTTCTTCTTTTTTTCTTCGGTATGACGGTGATGTTGACACTTCGATTTCTAGTGCGGTTATGATTTAAATCATTGAGCGGCAGCCAATTAATTATATTCGATCATAACCACACTAGAAATGGAAGTGTCAACATCACCGTCACGCCGAAGAAAAATTTAAAAAAAAAAAAAACCAGGGAGTCTGGAACACTGACGCTAACCATTACCTTGACGTGTTTCGACTTATGAGTAACGTACAAGTAATGTGTGTTGACGTGTGTCAACGATCACGTAACGTGCCTACAAAACGTTACTCATAGGTTAGAAATAAGTTTCGGGTATGCTAAACATTACCTCGACGTGTTTCGACTTATGAGAACTTACAAGTAACGTGTGTCAACGATCGCGTAACGTGCCTACAACTTATGGCCAAGCGTAAGGCGGAACGTGTGAGTCATATGCTGGCATACGTCAAAAAATTTCAAGCATGGAAAATTTGTCTAACACCTCGGCGTACTACGACATATGCCAGCGTACTACGACGTATGCCAGCGTGCTCTTAACGTATACAAACTTACCAATAACGTATTCGACGTGTGCCAGCGTTTTAGCCAAATTTTGCATACGCCAGGCATACGCTGGCTAAATCGTCAAGGTGTGACAGGGCCTTTACGCAAGTTGTGCAGCCAATGAAGTATATGTTGCAGGATGGTGCGGAGGTGGCACGCTTGCCTGTGTGCTGTCTTGTCTATATTTGATTCCAGACCTGACTCTAAACTGCATGATTGGTGCTCCACAGGTATGACGTTGCATCACAAACTGTGCCATCCTTCAGATGGATGTTGGCCTGGTTATCCCGTCTACTAGCATCAGTGGGTGGATGCTAAATATCCCGCAGTTTCTTTTGTGAAAAGCTAGAGAGCAATCGCTGGCACCCTGAACAAATTGCAAATTCCTGTCCAAATCACCTTCAGTCAAAAATCAGGCAAGCCCCCCCGAGCCGGTTCGTGAAAAACACTTGTGCCAAAAACTTTCTTTGGTTGACCTACAAGAAGGGAATAATTGGGACTGTTTAATAATTAGTAGAGTAGTAACGAAATTATTATTTTAAAAATCGGGATTATGGTATGCCCATGGAATAATTTTTGAAATAAAAAAAAAAAAACCTTTTTCCCAACACTTAAAGTGGTTGCAGAAACTGCACCAATTAGCGAGATTATTTCCTGCTGCAAAGATCCATCCTGACATATGATATTTTCAGCTCATGCTGGCAACTCCTCAACTCGCCGATGCTCCATTGTTGAAATAAGGATTGCATGGAGGATTACAAAGCAAGGAATGTTGCAGAAATCTGTGCTCAGCTTTCACGGTCGTTGGTGTCGTGTCTGTAAAGAGCTTTATGAAAAATGCATAGAAACCGCTATGGTATGTTGATTAATAATTAAAACTTCATAACCAGGTAACAACAGCAGGGCTTGAAGAAGGGTGATGAGAGGGATTGCTTGTTGATTGATGCTATGGCAAACTTCCTATTCCATTCACTTGCTGCTGTTCTTTTCTTCTTTTTTTATTCCGTCCTTTGCTGTGAATTTCATCTTTAGTTCTCACACTCTGGTATTTCTTAATCTTTTAGCTTTTCCTTTTATCAAGAGTGTTATTATTATTATTATTTTTTACAAATGCTATACTTCACCAATCGATCTATCTGTCTGTCTTTTCACAGCTATAGGATAATTAACTCGAATTCAAATGGGAAACCATTGTGCCTGTTGTATCTTAACAGATGTGCCATGTCGATACTATTGATGTAGTGCACAGTTAAATTGCTGTCACACAATAGCCTGCTCTTTTTGAAAACTATAATGGGCTATTTTGTCTCCACAAGCAAATAGTTATAGATGAGACATCTCGTGTGTGTGTGTGTGTGTGTGTGTGTGTGTGTGTGTGTGTGTGTGTGTGTGTGTGTGTGTGTGTGTGTGTGTGTGTGTGTGTGTGTGTGTGTGGAGCCCTCCCTGGACTTGAAGTGTCCACCTTCGTTTCATTGAAGAATTGTAATTCATCGGCTAAGTTGTGAAGTTTTGTTCTCAGAGTTTTGTTCTGAGAGCTCTTTTCAGGATCGTCACTGAGGCTCGGACAGCCTCCTACTGTAGTTCATTTGTGGTAATGTTCCCAGGGATGGTTTGTCGGATCTTTGCGAGGTAGTTTAACAATACTTTAGCTCTGAATTTGTCCTGATCATGCAAGCACAGAGAGGAATGAGATAAAAAAAAATTTTACTCTGTCTGCCTCCCTGGCAGTCAAACAAAAATTTTTGTACACATAGTTAAAGCTTGTGGAAGAGTTACTGAATGAGTACACTGAATGCATAAGGATGTAACAGAAAAAAACCAGATGCAAAACCCACATGCAGGAAGAAGGAAACTCCAAGGAGGAAGCTGGAAAATTAGGAGGGATTTTGGGGGGTAGGGAAGTTAACGAGGGTAGAAAAGATCATGGTTTTGGATTGGGGACGATGTAAGATGGCAGCGAACAGCAATCTTGAAGAGCTGGAGGAAAGAATGAGATTCAAGAGGATGTGGAAATTGATTCTAAGGGTGGGGAAAAGGAGGAACAAATGAGGAGATGAGCAGTGATCCTGGATTTAGGTAGTTTCCCCAGAAGGGGGTTGATGGTGGACTGTGTGAGGTGTGCAGAAACTTGGGAGGATAAAGCACGGAAAGAGCAGAGTGTGCAAGACCAGAGAGGTGGCAGTTGAAGACAGAGAGACCACCGACCTGTCTGCGATGGCGAAGTGATAAGCCCATAGACTCAGCATCAGCACAGGAGATTACAATGATCTCGATGGCCTTGGTTTCCACAGCATCAAGCTGAGCAAGATGTGAGCTAGGGGAGCCGGCCCAGAGGGGAGAGGAAGAGCAATATTCCATCAAGCTATTGATAAAGGCCTTGTAGGTGGATAGGAGATCAGGTGTGCCAAAAAAGGACTTTGTACGATGGAGGATACCCCGTCGCTGGCTGGCTTTGGAGGACAACGTTGAAATGTGGTTTGTTCATGAAATATCATGGCTGTTTTTGACAGCTAGAAGTTTGAATGACTGAACCTCCTCAAGAGGATTGTTAAGAAAGTAGATGGGGTGGGGTTGGGGGTAAAGAAGGATTGTCAGATGGTTATGTCAGAGAGAGAGAGAGAGAGAGAGAGAGAGAGAGAGACGAGAGAGAGACGAGAGAGAGACGAGAGAGAGACGAGAGAGAGACGAGAGAGAGACGAGAGAGAGACGAGAGAGAGAGACACGAGAGAGAGAGAGAGAGAGAGAGAGAGAGAGAGAGAGAGAGAGAGAGAGAGAGAGAGAGAGAGAGAGAGAGAGAGAGAGAGAGAGAGAGAGAGAGAGTTGGAGAGAGATGTCAGGATTGAGAGACATATTCCAAGTGTTTGACCATCTTGTGAATTTCTTTCAAGGTCTGAAGAGAGGGAAGAGGCTGCGGCCTGTCTGAAGGATGAGGGATGTCACAGCACAGGGTAGAGTCAGCAGGAAATAAAGAGAATTTTCGACAAAGAGTCGAACAGATCATTGATGACTATGAACAAAAAATACACCATTTTACATCATTACTCCTAATCACACTTGCCGTTCACAGACTTTGCCCATGTCCTTGTTTCTGAAGACTGCGTAAGGTGTTCCATGAACTCTAGTCTTTAAAGTAATACACTGCAACTTATTGCCTCTGCCACCGAAGGTGAATGGAGTTTCTGTTTTCACCCATGTTTGTCTGCCTTTCTGGAAGCAGGATATCAAAAAAAGATATGGACGGATCCTGACGAAACTTGGTATGGTGGACAGGTTGCGTGTGTGACAAGGATTCATTAGGTTTTGGTGAATGCTATAATTTGCTGGATGCTATAAATTTAAAAGTGAATTAAAAAAATGAGCCTGAACCCATTGTACTTTGTGCTTTGTACAAATTTTCCATCTGAGCTCTGAATATTTTCTTTACCGCTTAAAACCTTCCCATGCACCCTGCCATGTATACTGTGTAGTCAGCAGTTTTCAAATCATTCCGTCCATTGGTTCAGGAATGCATAGAAGTTAAAAAAAACAAAAAACAAATATACACAGACACTTCTCAAATTACACACAGCATGATTCGTGAACAATGGACAAATCAACACAGAATGCACAATTTGACGAAGTCCAAAACAGCATCATGATGCAATTGCTCAGATGGAAAATTACAGTGCTGTTGTGCAAAGATTTATTGTTATAATCATCGTTCTCATGTTGTCCAAACACATAACGAATTGGAGCTAGCATTAAATCTCTATTGCAGGTCATTTGAAATGCCCTCCGAAATGACCTCAAATGGGCCATAGATAGTGCTATTAAATACCGAGCCTGTGTTTGTGATGCCAATAACTAGGAACCAGTGATGCATAATTAAGCAAAGCTCTTTTTTTTTTCTTTTACAGGTGTGATTAACAACGTTTGTCAAAGCACCATTTCCAATAATCAGACTTTAATTAAACATTATTAATTACACCTCAAGAGCTTTGCCTTTGCCCTACCTGCTCACTGCTCTGGCCACATTCTCCTCTCTTATATTTACACATCATTTTTCCTTCCTTATTTACCCCAATGGGAGGGTGGTTGACATTGGAAAAGTGGGTCATTCTGTTTTCCAGAAAATTGCTGCATTGCAGTAATGCCATGATTCATTATATGGTCAATTCATATGCATGCCTCCACCAAGTGTCTTGGCTCACATCTGTGGTGAAACAATAGTAACACATAATTATATACACTACCGATCTAAAGTTTTAGAACACCCCCATTTTTCCAGTTTTTACTGAAATTTAAGCAGTTCAAGTCCAGTGAATAACCTGAAATGGCACAAAGTTAAGAGGTAAATTGCCAGAGGTTAAAAAAAGTTTAGGTTTCCAAAAACTGAGAAATAATGTAAATTTCAGAGTGGTTAAAAAAGGCCCTTTTCAGGGAACAAGTAATGGGTTAGCAACTGCAGCTGTATGCAACAATGTAAGTAAATTAAGCCTTGAAAGTTGATGCAAACAATTCTTACAGGTGTCCCAACTTTTGTTGATTAGTTACAAACCCTCTGTCTGTATAAAAGTGGTGTTGGAACAGACTGTGTTGCTGCACCCTCTGAAGCATTATTTGGACAATATTTCACTGCAGGAAGTGGTATATGACTCTCATAATGGCGAGAAAAAGACAATTAACAAAGGAAGACAGACAGACCATAAAAATCCTTAAAAGTGTAGGTCTTTCCTATTGAGAAATTGCAAAGAAGGCCAATGTGTCAATGAGTACAGTTTCCTCCACCATCAAAAGGCACTTGGAAACTGGAGGAAACTCTGAGAGGAACAGGTCTGACAGACCCAAAGCCACAACACAATCGGAAGACAAGTTTCTGAGAGTCACCAGCTTGTGTGATAGGTGACTCACAGGACAGCAACTTCAAACACAGCTTAACACTGGTCGAAGTAAGGAAGTTTCAGTTTCAACTGTGAAGAGAAGACTTCGAGCTGCAGGTTTGACAGGTCAAGTAGTAGTCAGAAAGCCATTGCTAAGATGGCAAAATAAGAAAAAGAGGCTTTCCTGGGCCATGAAGCACCACCAGTGGACTACTGAAAACTGGAAGAAGGTCTTATGGACACATGAATCAAAATTTGAAATCTTCGGTTCATCACGCAGGGTTTTGTACGCCGTCGAGTAGGCAAAAGGATGGTTCCTCAGTGTGTGTGACACCAACCGTCAAACTTGTAGGAGGAAGCTTGATGATCTGGGGCTCTTTTTCTGGATCCAGAGTCGGTGACTTGCACAGAATGACTGGCACCCTGAACCAAAAGGGCTACCACAGCATTTTGCAGCACCATGCAATACTCTCTGGTCTATGCCTATTTGGTCAGGGGTTCATCCTACAGCAAGATAACGACCCAAAACATACCTCCAGGCTATGTCAGAACTACCTGAGAAGAAAAGAACAAGACGGTAGGCTTCAAATCATGGAATGGCCAGCACAGTCTCCAGATTTAAACCCCATCGAGCTGGTTTGGGGTGAATTGGACAGAAGGGTGAAAGCAAAGCAACCTACAAGTGCAACACATTTATGGGAACTTCTGCAACATTGTTGGGAAGAACTTTCCGAACAATATTTAATTTCCATTGTAGAAAGAATGCCACGAGTATGTTCGGCTGTTATATCTGCAAAAGGTGGCTACTTTGAGCCAAAAATTTAGATTAAATTTTGTTCAACAAAAGAATTCCATTGTTTTATTTTATCTGCAATTGTTTATTTGTTCTATGTTTTAATATCAGAGTACATTGAAACATTAAACTGATTAAATTTCAGTAAAAAGTGGAAAAATGGGGGTGTTCTAAAACTTTTGACTGGTTGTGTGTGTGTGTGTGTGTGTGTGTGTGTGTGTGTGTGTGTGTGTGTGTGTGTGTGTGTGTGTGTGTGTGTGTGTGTATACATATCTTCTTCTTCTTCTTTTGGCTGCTCCCGTTCGGGGTCGCCACAGCGGATCATCCGTATGATCCACATAGTGATTTGGCACATGTTTTACGCCGGATGCCCTTCGTGACGCAACCCTGGTCGCCTCTTACGACACAGGGATATGGTACACCTATTTTAACCGGGGTATACACCGGCCCAGCACACTGGTACTCATTTCGCCGACCTCGGAAGGATGACTGAGTCAACCCCCTGGTGTATTAATTCAGTGGCGTATATATAATTCAATATATATATATATATATATATATATATATATATATATATATATATATATATATATATATATATATATATATATATATATATATATATATATATATATATATATATATATATATATATATATATATATATTTATATATATACATACCAGGCGTAGTGGCGTGCGCCTGTAATCCGGCTACTCGGAGGCTTGGGTTGGAGGTTGGAGGATCGCTTGAAGACGGGAGCTCTGCACTGGTCCGCGCAATGAGAGGGTGTAGGGCAGCCCGGAATCATGGCGAAACCCAATCCTTATCCCTGTGTCGTAAGAGGCGACCAGGGTTGCGTCAGGAAGGGCATCCGGCGTAAAACCTATGCCAAATCAGTATGTGGATCATAACGGATGATCCGCTGTGGCGACCCCTAATGGGAGCAGCCGAAAGACGAACAACATATATATATATATATATATATATATATATATATATATATATATATATATATATATATATATATCAGGTGGTGCCTCGCTGGCGAAAAAGTGCAACTTCATTTTTCGACGACATCGTTTTGTTTAACATCATAAAACTGTCACCTTAACATTCATGCATGAAAAAAAAAAGAAACCTCCATCGACCTCGTGTTCAGAGTTCCTGTTCCGAGTTCCTTCATGTCGGTTTGAGCTGTGAAAAGCGTGCCGACATTTTGTGGTCGCTTTGGAATATTTTTCCTTTGAATTACATTTTGTTACTTGTTTGCTTGGTTTCCATATTTAAAGAATTATATTTAAAAGGTAAGCCTTTGTGGTTCTTTTAGTCTGCTTTATCCGTGCGGAACGTCAAACGGAATTTGGAACAGACTGTGTTTGCTTCACCTGGTGATTTAACAAGCTTCGTGGGGAACCAACCATTACCGTTTAAAAGTGAAATTCAACAAAATTTAACTGATGATTTTATGGGGTGGAGTACACCTTGATCACATGACGTCAATAATTAATGCTCCAGTATCACACTACCTTGGTACAGCGAGAATAGAGATACAGACGTAAGCAGTTGTTTATCTTCATATGAACCGAGTTTTCTCTTCGAATCGTTAGGAGTTTCTCTTTGTGACTTTCAAAGCTGATAGCACATGATTTCCGAGCTGTTTGCCGATTTAACATGTTTTCTAAAATTAGAGCCAAATTTTTTTTGACCCATCGCATGACGATTGGCAGCTGTTTTAAATAATAATGTTTATGCATAGTCGGGTCAATTTATGACAAACAACCACCAAACCCACAACAAAGTGCAACAAAAGGTTTCTCAGTGGTTTTCATTCCTACTGGATATACTGATCAACAGCAAAAAAAAGTCTACCAAAATCTGACATCCGGAAATGGGTTAAAACAGTCATTTTCAAGATGGTCGCCACCGTGCTTTGAAATAACTAAAACAGCTATAACTTCTTCAATAATTGTGATAAAAACATAATTGTTGGTTCTGGTCCATGGTTTTAATGGATCAGCAATCCACTGGTGTCAATAACATTTAGATCTGATCAGTATTTAACATGAAACCCAAGATGGCGGAAAAATTCAAGAGTGCAAAAATCAATAAATTTTCCATCTGAACCAAAATCACTGAACACCTGGTGCCACTGAAACATCTCTTGAAAGTCTTGAAGAATCAGTTGCAATTGTGAAGATCACTGATGAACTTGAAAGAAAGAAATCTGAACTTGCTGCACAATCCAAAATGAGTAAGCTGCGGCTGGGTTATCAGAAAATGCTCCATACTGCTCGGGTAATGACCAACGCAGATCACACTGGGTCTTGGAAGGATCACTTGCAAGCTGTTGCTGATGCCTTGCCAATATTTGCAGCAGCTGGACACTCCAACTACCAGAAGTCCACTTATCAAAACGTACAAGAAATGAGTGAACTGGAGAGCAAACACCCAGATGTGTATGACAAGTTTCAAAATGGCTTCCATGTGATCCGGCGAACAAACCAATTTTGGGCAGGCCTCAGATGTGATCTAGTCATCGAACAAACACTCATGAGATCACTAAAGAGCACCGGTGGCTTGACTCATGGCAGTAAGATGACAGAGGAACACCTCGCATTGTGGACAATGTCAGCCCCCATAACATCTGAGGTCAACGTCGCCATGCAGGACTTCAGAGATCTCACATACACAACAAGCGAACAGCATAAAGAAGCAACTGGTGCCATAATTGAAAGATATGCATTCGACCTCTCGAAGATAAACACAAAGCTGAATGCATTTTCACCTTTCTCCTCTGATCCTACATTGAGAAATATCATAAATGGTATCGTGGCAAGCGAAGACATCAACGTGCATGAATATGAAGCTGTTGGGAACAAAATCATCGAGAGAATGATTGTACAACCTGTGTTTTCCTTCTCCATCAAGACCACAGAGAAAGCAAAGACCCTGGGAAATGCTAATGCTCTCCAGGTTGCTCCTCACAGAACCATCGACTCCAGTGTGCTATTCCAGCGATTCCTGGTGGTATCCCAGATAAGTGATTTGTCACTTGAGGACGTGATGAGTTTTGAGCTCATTCCATACCGTCCATCCCTCTTTGAGGACAACAAGATCTTGAGGATGGCCGACAAACCTCAACTCGCTCAAGCCGTCAATGACCACTGTACCAAGGCACTGGCATGTGAAGGAGTACCTGACACCACACCTTCAACACACCTCAAGACTGAAAGGTATGTTCTTGATGGTGGATCCTTGCTGCACAAGCTCAAGTGGAAGAAGGGAGATGCATATGGCAAAATAGCCAGAGCATATGTGGACTTCACAACAAAACACTATGGGACAGCAACTGCTGTCTTTGATGGCTATGGTGCAGGCCCTTCGATAAAGGATAACGCTCAGCAGAGACGGGGACAAGCCAACAGCTATCCGACTGTGAACTTCACCGGAGAAACTAAATTTGATGGAAAGAGAGATAAATTCCTATCTGTCGGCAGTAACAAGCAACAGCTGATCGCCAAAATAGGTGATCAGCTGAAGAAAGTGGGCTGCACAGTTATTCAGGCAGAAGGGGATGCTGATGTGGACATTACCAAGACAGCCGTAAACAGCACAATTCTGCATTCCACCACACTAATCGGAGAGGACACAGATTTGTTGAAGCTTTTGCTCCATTACTGTATACCAGATGGAAAACCACGATATTTCAGATCAGACAACCAGTCAAGAAGCAATCTGAAATTATATGACATCAATCGGATGAAGCATCTTCTTGGGAATAAGTTGTGCACTCAACTATTATTCCTGCACGCCTTCACAGGATGTGATTCAACATCTCGTGTGTCTGGCATTGGGAAAAAAATCAGTCTTTCAGAAACTCGTGGAAGATGATCAAGGCCTCCAGTTGTGTGCAGATACATTCACTTCGAGAGGAGTCAGCCACGCTGAAATAAAGAAACTTGGCAGCCAAGCGATGGCCGTTATATTTAGTGGGGAGAGCACAAGTTCTCTGGTTGCCGTGCATTACAAGATATTCACAAAGAAGGTCGCTGCTGCTGTCTTTCATTACACCTGAACGTCTTCCCCCAACGGAATCTGCCACCAAGTTTCATTGTCTCCGAGTGTACTACCAGGTCATGGTTTGGATGGGGATGGAGGGTGACCTCGATCCTCTGGACTGGAGCTGGGGACTTGAAGACAATCGATTTGTACCTATCATGACTGCCATGAATGCTGCACCAGACACTCTTCTGAAGATGATACACTGCACCAGACACTCTTCTGAAGATGATATACTGCAACTGCACCACAGGTTGTGACACACCCCGTTGCAGCTGCAGAAACAATGGGCTTCCGTGTACGTCTGCATGTGGATCATGCCAAGTGACGTTTTGTGACAATCCACTAAATCAAGCCTCTGAGGAACTAGAGGACAGTGATGAGGACTGAAATTGTAACCTAAACTGCCATTATGTAATGTTCACAAATAAATGTTTCAGTGGCACCAGGTGTTCAGTGATTTTGGCTCAGATGGAAAATGTATTGATTTTTGCACTCTTGAATTTTGCCGCCATCTTAGATTTCATGTTAAATACTGATCAGATCTAAATGTTATTGACACCAGTGGATTGCTGATCCATTAAAACCATGGACCAGAACCAACAATTATGTTTTTATCACAATTATTGAAGAAGTTATAGCTGTTTTAGTTATTTCAAAGCCCGGTGGCAGCCATCTTGAAAATGACTGTTTTAACCCATTTCCGGATGTCAGATTTTGGTAGACTTTTTTTTCTGTTGATCAGTATATCCAGTAGGAATGAAAACCACTGAAAAACCTTTTGTTGCAATTTGTTATGGGTCAGGTGGTATTTTGACCTGACGAGCACATCTTGAAATGAATATAATGCAATGTTGTGTTTTTTAATCATTTATTGAAATTCCCCACAAACAAGGGTTAAAGCTACACAAAGTTTCTGGGTTGTATACAGTACATACCGTATTCGGTAATCACACTGACTCCAATCTGCAGATTCCCATAAAATTGACTAATGTATTATTACGGATCTGGAAAACATAAGCATTCAACATACAGATGTCCCAAGAGTCGGTTATTCCGTTAAGTATATGTGAGACAGGTCCCTTCCTTTTGTCTAGTGGGATAATCAAGGGTGTGCGTTGCGACGGTTTCGGCAGGTTATATCTTCAAACCACAAATCCTCCAACGCCACATCCAGTGGACCATCCAGCCTGCTACTGAGCGAGCGCTCTGCTCGCCCAACCCGAAAGCCCACCCAGGAAGGGCATGCCGTGGACCCCTGTCCAATCGAGGCGGACGGTGACGTGTGCTTCACCAAAACCCCGCCCAGGAAGAGCATGGCGTGGAACTCTGTCAAATCAAGACGGACAGTGGCGTGTGCTTCACGGAGCTCTGCTCCATATGAAGGCTCTTTTGTTCCCTTTCGTGGGTATTTAAGACAGGGACGCATCTGAAGAAGGAGGAGAAGTGTGAGAGCTGTGTGGCTCCAATGAAAGTGAGAGGAGACGTTGTCACCCGTCCGACATCACCGCCACCGCCAGGAATACAAGTCGGTTGCGGGCCGTCTCCCTGGCGTTCCACGGGGAGAAGTGGGTCCCGTCCGCGACCCTGATCTCTGCCCGGGGACTCCGTCTGCTCCACGCGGGCTCCTCCACGGGCACAAGCCCCCGAGCCGGACCACCATTGACAGGTGCCCCGCAGAGCACCCCTACCTCCAGCGTGCAGGTATCCCGCCGAACTGCAACCCCCAGCTCGTCTCTCCTTCTCCGGATGTGGGGGTCTTCAACAAAACATCTGAGTGTGTGGGCCCGTCTTATAAGTAGAAACTGTTTAAGTGTTTGTTTTTGATCATTGTAAATATTACTTGCATATCCACATTAAGTCTTCCCTGTGTCTTTTTATTGTAAATAAACAATTGTAGAAATGTCCCCAGTTCGTTTCCGTCCTTTCTTGAATTGGTCCAGCATAGTCCGGATTTGAGTTTTAGCTGGGTTTTTATACCCGGTAATCGGACAATTGTAGCCGGGACATCCTGGGCAGGCCCGCTCGACTGCATCCAAGCCGGAAAGGTAGGTGGCAGAGTGGTAGTCGGTAGGTGTAATTTTACCGCTGCCGGTAGAGTGAATCCGATTCGGCCAGGCGTTTCGAGGGCGTGGATCCCCAGTAGCCAAGACCGCGTGGTTACTTAGGTACATTGGATCTAGACAAAATAACCCTATGCCACGTGGTCGAAATATTGGCGTTTCACGGTCGGTTAAACGACCCACTGGCTCACGGAGTTATCCGAGCGAGGGCCTACAATTCCGGGGAGTCTGGTGGAGACGACGTAGCTTTCCCCACCTAGCGGTCATTCTCGCCACCGGTCCCCGGCCCGCAACAGTATGTTTGAAGTGCCTGCAGTTCAGAAACAACTTTAGTGTTCTTGTTGTTGTTGATTATCTGAAAGGAATAAGAAAAATAAAGGACGCACTTCCGACGCGGCCTGGATGGCTAACAAGCTGGAGTCTTGCTTATGTTACATGGTGTCAGAAGTAGGATCTGCAAATAACTCCGTTCATTCATGCCATCTGAATCTGGTATCTGAGATATATAAACTATGGCATCTGTTAACAATGATCACCCCATGATTGGCTGGGATTCAAATTTGTTTTATCAGCAATTTGTTCGATTTCGAAATCACGTTGGATTTGTTTTTGGCGATCCATTGTCTGATCTGCCTGACAAACGCTAGGCAGGCTGGATTGGAACATGGATCAGAGAATGTGGACGAGAAATATACAAGACTTTTTGAATGGATTGAAGGTGAGAAGGATGACCCCAACAAAGTTATGGATAAATTTGAATTGTATGTTCATCCTCGAAAAAACAAGCACAAACAAGCACACAACAAAAAACAAAAACAAGCACGAGGTATCGGCTGTTCCAAGAAGAAACAAAGCTCCGAGGAATTATTTGACAACTTTATTAAGGACTTGTCTCTCATTCTCTTGGACTGCGAGTATGTGCAATCTGAAGATGTGCTCATGGATGCGATTATCCAAGATGTGTATGAGGAGAAGGTCCAGAAGTGCCTGCGAGACAGAGGTCAGGAACTTACACAAGCCAAAGCTCTTCAAATGGGTCAGCAATATGAGCTTTCAAGGACGCGAGTTCACATTGTCTATGATGAGGACAACAGTGTAGTTGCAATACACTACAAACAAGCGAGGCCGAAACCACAGTTGAACCCAGCACCACAACTGCCATCACACAGGAGAAAAAACCCCGAATAGACCCCAGCGTACGGACAGCTACCACTGTGGTAAGGATCCGAACTATGCACGGAATCACAGTGAATGACCAGCAATTGGATCCACCTTCTCTTATTGCAAAAAACCGAACCATTGGCTTGCAGCTTGCCATCAACATGCCAGTATACATTGAAACATGCCAGTATAGTATACATGAAACTAATTTGGACGGTGCTTGTGCTGATACAACCGAGTAGGCTACATGGATGAAACCAATGGGAAAGTTATACGGATCGGTGCACTGCAGACAACGGCTGCCTCAGCAGGTGATAAATGGAGGCAGTCTCTCTTGGTATCAGGAAGGCAAGTGACCTTCAGAATTTAAACCGGAGCTTGCTGCAACACAATGACACTATCTGATTATCAGCATCTCATGCACACTGCCAAACTCCATCAATCAGCAAAGGTATTGTGTACCTACTCAAATCACAGGATAAAACCAATAGCAGCCGTGGATCTTCCTATACAGTACCGTGGCAAGACATTCACCGCAACATTTGAAGTGATCACTCTCTCACAGGAAAACATTATTTCCAGAGATACAGCTGAAGTTCTGGGTCTGATCATCAGACTTGATTGCATTGAAAGTGAAGTGGACCCCGGTGACATTCTTGCTGAGTTGAAGGAATGAGTACCGAGTGCAAACTATTGGAACTCTGCCAGGTATATATACAATTAAATTGCAACCTGGTGTGAAGGGAGTCGTTTACGCTTTGCGGTGACAACCAGCTTCCCTCTTGCCATGTGTTAAAACCCAACTGGGGGAGATGTAATCCGATGAATACATTGCAAAGTTAATGAACCTACTGAATGGGTCAGCTCAATGGTGGTATCTCTCAGAAATGACAAACTGAGAATCTGTCTTGATCCATCTGATCTGAACAAAGTCATCAAGAGAGAGCACCATTCCATGCACATGGTTGAGGAGGTCATTGCAAGTATACCTGATGCCGAGGTGTTCTCAGTGCTTGACACAAAGTCAGGGTTCCTATAAATCAAACTGGACGAGGAATCGTCCTATCTGACGTGTTTCAATTCACCATTTGGTAGGTACAGGTGGCTTCAGCTTCCTTTTGGACTGAAATGTGCACCTGAAAATTTTCAGAGAATTATGGACCAGATCATTGAAGGCATAGATGGAGCATTTGTGATCATGGATGACATTGTTGTAGCTGGTCCAAACGTGGAGTTGCATGATGGAATTCTAAAAAAAAGGTGATTGAAAGAGCAACAAATTTCAATCTGAAATGGAATCTGCAAAAGTGCAAAATCCACCAGTCACAGGTACAGTAAAAAGAGGACACATACTGTCTGCTGATGGATTATCTGCCAAAGTTGAGGCAGTTCATATTATGCCTATTCCAACCGATAAGAAAGCTGTGAGGAGCTTCATGGGATTTATCACGTATCTGTCAAAGTTCATCCCTCGGTTGAGTGACAAGTTAGCTCCACTCCGAGAGCTGCTGAAATCAGACGTTGAATTTCAATGACAACCAGCTCCAGCTAGAGCATTTGAGAGACTGAAGGTACTTTGCTGTTGTCCACCTGTTCTTGCATACTTTGATGTTAACAAACCAGTTGAGATTCAATCTGATTCGAGCCGAAGTTGAGTTGGTGCAGTTCTCTTACAGGGCAATCGACCTGTCGCATACACTTCCAGGACCCTTATGGAGACAGAGACATGGTATGCACAAATGGAGAAGGAGATGCTATCCACAGTTCATGCCTGCAAGAAGTTTCATTGTTATATATTTGGGAAACCAGTACACCATCGACAATGACCATAAGCTTCTGGAAATGATCACCAAGAAGTCGCTGCTGTCCGCACTGATGAGACTGCAGAGCATGCTACGACGATTGCAATAGTATGACCTCAACATTCAGTACAGAAGAGTGGAGGAAATGCAACTTCCAGACACTCTTTCTAGAGCATACCTGCCAGATACTTATTCAGAAGTGGACAACTTGGAGCATATTTCAATGCTGGAGTTTCTATCCATCTCTGACGAGAGGTATGCGGATCTTCAAAAAGCTACTCAGACAGGACTCGGTCATTTACAGTCCATGATTCTTGATGGATGGCCAGAGGCCAGGCGAGATGTATCATTCTATCTTCGACCACACTGGGATTCCCAGAGTGAACTTTCGGTTATGGATGGCATCATATACAAAGGCATGCGAATTGTCATACCACCTACTCTGAGACTCCGCATGCTCAGCTTGATTCACGAATCGCATCTTAGAATAGTCAAGTGTAAGCAACGGCTAGGGAGGTTCTATATTGGCACTCCACAAATGCAGACATAGAGCAAATTGTTCAGAACTGTTCCAAGTGTGCAGGCTATCAAAACCACCTGCTTGCTGAGCCCCTAAAACCGACTCCTACACCGAATCTACCTTGGAGTGAAATTGGGAAAGACCTGTTCCAGTTTGATGCGATGACATTCCTGATAATGGTTGACTATTACTCCAAATTCATTGAGGTGGATGAAGTGAAGGATTTATGCTGCAGTACAACTCTTGAGTGGCTAAAAGCACAGTTTAGTCGACATGGTCAACCAGAGACTCTAAGGAGTGATAATGGGACTATGTACAACTCACAACTTGTGAGGAAATTTTGCAAAGATCATGGAATCATTCTTAGAACGTCTGTTCCCAGATATCCACGTAATAATACGACTCTGGTGAAAATCTAGACAAGCACCTGGCCTTGCTGGATTATCGCACAATGCCACTGGAAGGCATTCATCTCTCACCAGCTCAACTACTGATTGGAAGACATCTGAGGAATACCCTTCCCATTGCCCGAGGTCTTCTGGTGCCGATAGCTTATGACCGTGATGCTGTGAAAAGGCACTTTGACCTGGAAAATTGCAAAACAGAAGTTCTACCATGATAGTCACTCACTCAAAGATCTTCCACCATTACATCAGAATGATGAAGTTAGAATGGAGCCTCCTGCGGGTTCCAAAAGGTGGATACCAGCTGTAATTGTGAAGCAGCATTCTGAGCCACGTTCGTACGTTGTTCAGTCCCGAGAAACAGGTGACACTTATCGCTGTAACCATCAACATTTATGAAAGAGCAACAGTGTAGCCAATAAGGGTGTTGCTCTCAACCAGTCTTTCATTGATACTGATAATGCTACCAGTGAGGCCCATGATGGCTCAAGCTGTTCGTCAGATATGAAGCCTCCAGCTGGTGACACTGCACCTATGGTAGATCTGGGTGAGCCAGACAGAGCAGTCACCCCGTCAGTGTCTACAGCTCACCCAGTTACCCCATGCCTAACTTGTACTCAAAGTAGTTGTATCGGTTGTCGACCAAACAGACTTGACTTGTGATGAACTGTAAATGTTACCCTTCTTAAGTTTGGATGTTTCCAAGTACTGAATTGGATTTTATTTGTTGCAAGGTGATGTCCATTGAGGTGTTTGACCTGTTGTTTTGTTTTGGGACTGAGTTGGACTTTGCAAGCGATCAATGCTTCCATTTATTTTACTATGTCTACGACGTCTAGGGGCATGGGGGACATATGTATGACGTCTACGTATGACGTCTACGACATATAGGGGCTTCCATCGTCTACGACGGGTATGGGGGACAGAACGGATCACAATACTCGGTTACGGTAGTTTCGTTGGACGTTTTGCGCCGCATTCAACAGCTTAGTTCATATTGGTGGCGTGTCTGGGTGCCCATGGTAGCGTTTGAGACCGGTCGCTTTAGATTGTTGGCCTTGACACATCGTGCCGGATAAGTAATACGAACGATTTGACATATTCATTGTTTCTATATTACCTCCATCAACAGATTAACAACATGGCAGGATAAAAGTCGTAAATGCTGAGTTGAACAAACGTCATGAACTCATGGACTTAGTTAAGTAAAGCAGGTCGTCTGGGAACCAGCCGTCAGTTTGCCGCCGAACGCTGCTGATTGTGACTTCATCGATTCCCTCTTTGAAAATTCTGTCTATATTCAATTTTTTGAATCTGCTATCACCTGTGTAAATACATGGAACACATAATGTGAGGATTTTGGAAGTATGAACAGAATATGTTCAGAGAAAAGTGTGTTAGAAGTTCCAGGCTTACGGCCAATATATTATGATGATCTCTGATTCTATTTATCTTACTGAATTGGTTTGAGTTCCGTACTATTTGTTCATGTAAAATTAACTTGTTCAATGCTCTTGCCCATCTTGAAGGGGAAGATGTGATATATGGTTGAAGTGCATGCAATTCAGAAAAAAAACTTTTGTGTTGCTGTTGTTGTTGGTTATCTGACCGGAAGTATAAAAATAAAGGACACACTTCTGGCGTGGCCCGGATGGCTGACAAGCTGGAGTCTTGTTTATGTTACATTGACGATATTGGCCAAGCGTGTGTGTGTGTGTGTGTGTGTGTGTGTGTGTGTGTGTGTGTGTGTGTGTGTGTGTGTGTGTGTGTTTGTGTTTGTGTCTACATATGTGGGTTTCAGAATATGGAATGGAGTTCTCCAAGGGTGGGCTCAAAGTATCCACCTTCATTTCGGTAAGGGGTTACGATTAATGGACCAAGCTGTGAAGTTTTCTGTTTTCAAAGTTTTGTGCCGAGGGCTCTCTTCAGGATCGTTACTGAGCCCAGGATGGCTTCCAACTGAAGTTCGTTTGTAGTGATATTCCCAGGGATTGTTTTTAATATCTGTGTGAGGTTCTTCGTCATCACTGGTACAACTTTGGCATTCTTCAGCTTCCAGGATCTTTTCACTTCATGCTTGAGATCTCGGTGTTTGGTCATTATCTTGATTTCTGCATCGTTAGTCCAAAATCACCGGTATTAACACCTCAATTAGCAACGCCTTCTTCGCTTTTTTTGCACCAAAGTATGATATCTGGTCGCAATGCTTTGTTTTTGATGTTCACGCCTGATGGGATCATAAGGTCATACGTGAGCGGTACTTCAAGGTTTTCAGTGATTGCTTTTGGTTCATTTTCCCACGAATTTTCTGGAACTGGAATATCAAAGTTTTTGCAGATGTGTCAGCGGATTACTTTACAAAGTCTGTTGTGTCGTTGTGTGTACAGCTGTTCTGACACGATTTTTTTGTGTTCGGCCATTATGCGTCATATCATTCTCTTTTTTAACCCCACCCCCATCCCTCACCTTTATTTTTTTTCCTGCTCTCCCCCACCCTTTTCTCTCACTCTCTCCCCTCCTCATAAAATGCAGCACTCTTCTCCCACACTTCCCTCGCTGTCTCTGCCTCGGTGTTTGTGTGTGTGTCTCTCCCTCTCTCTCCCTCTCGCTCCCCCGCTCGCTCTCTCTCTCACGCACCCTCCCTCCCGCAGTGAATAGCAATGTTTGGTGAGGTGTCGCCCTCCCCACCTCCCCCCTAACTCCCCTTTTTTCATCCTCTCTGCCTCCTCTTCCCCCTCTCACCCTACACCTGCCTCCTCTCTCTCTCTCCCTGCCTTTCCCCCCCCCCACCTTATTGACCCATCGGCGAAGCGATGGGTTGTATTTGCTCATTTAAAAATATATCAAGTCACAGAACACAAGATGTCAATCTATGCTTTATGCCTTCACAACCAGATCACGGCAAAAACGTGGTCGGATGGACCTTATTTTTTTTTTACATGTATCGATGTCACAGTGTGGGATGGATTATATTAGATCGCATAAAAGGTTAAACAAAGCAATATCCTGTAAATTTAAAATTGCACATTTTTAGCGGGTGAGACACTAACCGCACAGCACCACAGGGCCCAACACAGGCGGAAACGTAGTCTGTCTAATCGATGTTCCCTTGACAGCATGGATACTTTTACTGAAATGAACAACCAAGCAGCTTGGAGAGTGCTCGCCAAGTGGCTTGAGCACTCAAGAAGGAAGTCCAACAAAACCGTTGTCAAGAAACCACTAGTTTGGCACGTGATTGGCATCACATTAAACATACACCTCCCGGAGATTCCCGAAATGTCAAGCCACGAACACTGACGTCTCCGGTTGTTTGAAAGCATTGCAATGTACCCAGCGATTTGTTGCGCTGATGAACAGGCATTCGATAGTATGAGTGAGGAAAGTGAAACAACGACGGTATCATAAACAAATTGTTGCGGCCTTTTCCAAGTCAAAACATTGTTGAGCAGGCGAGAAAAAATGGCGGCTTCAGACCCCTGCCAGGTTACCCAGGAAACACCTTAAGACTCAGAGAACGAGGTTGTCGAGGATCGCCCGATGAAGGACATAATTAAATAAAGCCATTAATTATCTTCAAAAGGGGTGTTTTAATTAACACAAACACCCAATTTTCACTCTTGCACTTCCTTGGAATTTTCTTAGTTTGCATGCTAAGTTTCAGGCTGCTAAGTTTTATAGTTTTGAAGTTATGAAGGACACACACACACACACACACACACACACACACACACACACACACACACACACACACACACACACACACACACACACACACACACACACACACACACACAGCCTTTTATTAGTATAGAAAGATATTTTAACAATGGCGAGCCTTTTAATGAAGTTTTGCTTTTACAATACTTACTTGTATTTTTTTTAACTTTATTACTTTTCGTTAAATCTTCCTATTTTAATCTCAATTAGAGGTTGGCAAGACTAGATTGTTCAGTGGTTCATCTCCTTCGCTGTGATACCTCATGATGGTTTGAAAAGGTTTGCCCAATTGTTTGTAAATGCTCACCTTTTTGTCTGCGTCTCATATCCAATGATCTTTTTCTTTTGGAATGCTTTTTTTTTTCACTGTCACATGTTCAAGTGCTCTCATGCATTGTTAGCTCCTGGTTTGTTTTACCTTATCGGTGAGCAGACAAAATCCACATAACCCTACTTCTTAAGACCGCCATTTCTCCGACCATCTTTTTTCTGGTTGAATGGACTAATATCCTCTCTGGTTAATCTCACATCATCAGCCATGCTTGTGGACCATGGTCTTCACTATAAAAAAGGTGTGTTCCATCAATTTTTACAAGTGGAAAAAAGACTGTTTTTTTTGCGAAATCTAAACAGATAATACCAAGAAAGAGCAATTGGAGATTGCAGACCCTCGTCAGGACTTGTTTTGTGTGGCAAATAAATGGAATGATTTACTGAATGAAAGGTTGTTGATTGCAAATGAAAGGTGCAAATGGTCTCGTTGTAAATGTGTAAAGGTCAAAGGTCTGAAAAGGTCAAATTGTGTGAAGGTGTAAAGGTCTGAAAAGGTCTATTTGGGTCTAAAGGATCAAAAAATGGTATATTGGCATCTAAAGGGTTGGAATTGTTTGAAGGCATCTGAAGGGTCTTAAAATGTCTAAAAAGGGTCTGATGGTCAAAGGGGTCTACAGGGTATTAAAAGGTCTGAAAGGTGTGAAGGTTTAAAGGGTAGAAAGGAGTCTAAGGGTCTTCAGGGTTCTTAATGGTCGAAGAGGATCGAAAGGGTCTTAGAGGTCTAAGGGTTATAAATGGTGTAATGCAGTCTATAGGGTTTTCGGGGTCTTAATGGTCTTGCTCTTGACTTCTTCGGGTTCCTTTGGATGACTCCAATGCAGTATTTGGTTTTCTGTTTCGTTATGTTTGTGCCATATCCTGATGCTGTGTGGACTGTGCTTCCCCGCTGATGGACCTCTGGTAGCCTGTACATGTTGCTGCGTTTGAGCCTGGGGAGTAACTGCTGAAATCTATCTGCCCGGGTTCTACCCAACATCTTTGTTCATTGTTCCTTTCACACTTTTCTATTTTTTCACATTTTTCTTTATCGATTGGAATTTTTGCTTTTTCGTTTCTTTTATCTCCTTTTCTCTTTATTTCTATCTTTCCTTACCCACCTCTCTCAGGAGAAGTAAATTATTGCAGAAAGTTTTTCTGTAAGGCTCAATTGGCTGCGCCTGGATGGGTTTGAGGGTTGAGAAGTTTCAGCTGAAACCCAAATTCAATCCAGGTTCCTCATGATGACTCCATCTTTGCTCTTTACTTATTTGGGTTGCTTCTGATGACTCCAATGCAGTATTTGGTTTTCCATTTGATTAGGGGTCTTAAAGGGTCTCAGGTGTCTTTTGGGTCCTTGGGGTCTTTTTGGTTCTTAACAGTCCAATGTAATTCATACACATACTCATGTTCTGTGCAGACAAACATACAAACAAACAAGGGAAGATGTCGTGCAGAGCACGATACTTGCAAAAACCATGAAACAAATTTCACTTCAACAATAATTTGTGGTTGAATTCAATGACCAAATATGCAACACCTCTTCAAATTTCAAGTCAATCAGATGAAAATTGACAATTTTAGAATTTTGGTCTACGTTCACCTTTTGGCCGATGTTCAACTCAAAAATAATTGGTGGTTGAGTTCAGTGACCTGATATGCAAATCCTCTTCAAATTTCAAGTTAATGGTATGAAAATTGAGCATTTTAGAAATACAACCTTAGTTGTTGACCTTGGGCCTATGTTGACCTTTTAGTCGATGTTGACCTCAAAAAAATTGGCTTGTTGAATTCAGTGACCTGGAATATAAATCCTCTTCAAAGTTCAAGTCAATGAGATGAAAATTGACAATTTTAGAAATTCGGTCTATGTTGACCTTTTGGCCTATGTGCACCTTTTGGTCGATGTTGACCTCAAAAATAATTGGCTGGTTGAATTCAGTGACCTGAAATTTAAATGCACTTCAAATTTCAAGTCAGATGAAAATTGAGGATTTTAGAAATCCCACCTAAATTGTTGACCTTTGGCTTATATTGACCTTTTGGCCAATGTTGACCTCAAAAATAATTGGGGGTTTCTTGTGAATCGGATGAAAATTGAGCATTTTCGAAATTTGACAAATTTATTGAGCTTTGGGATATATATATATATATATATATATATATATATATATATATATATATATATATATATATATATATATATATATATATATATATACATACATACATACAAGTAAAGGTGCCCGTCTTCAACGGGCATCACTGGCAAAATATGGTAAAAGACAAATAGCATGAATGTATTTTAAACAATATATTATATCATTTTTATCCATTGATTACACTGAACAACAAAATTTTTTTACTGGAGATGTGTAAAGTGATTTAGACTAATTTGGGTACGCTGATTTCAAAAATCATAACCGTTTTGCTGTATCACGTCAGGATTTTCAGTAACAGAAATATTCCCATTGCCTAGAAGTCAGGATTTCAATGAAATTTACAAAAATTCATTTATTCATTTATTTCATCATGAATGCTTCAAAATTATAGAAATTACAGAAAAACTCCACTAGAATGTAATTAAAAATGCTTTAGGCATTTGGCTTTGCGTTTGTGCTGCTCTGTGTCAGTTTAACGATGCAGGAACCAGCAGAAATCGCCCATCATGTTCGGGTTGTGCCGCCTTTGGTAACGCGTCTCCATGAGTGAAATCTCTTGGTGGAATCGCTCGCCGTGCTCGTCCGAGACTGCTCCCAAGTTGTCAGGGAAGAAGTTCAGGTGCTGGTGTAGGAAATGGATTTTCAGGGACATCCTGGAGCCAAGTTTCCTGAAGGACTCCAGCAGCTGCTGCACTATTTCTTCATAGTTGTCCGCGCGCTCGTTCCCCAAGAAGTTGTCCGTCACAGCTTTGAAGCTCCTCCACGCTGCCAGCTCTTTGGGGTTTAGAGTTGTCGGAAAAGTTTCGTCCTTCATAATCTGTCGGATTTGCGGTCCAACAAAGACACCAGCCTTGATCTTGGCCTCCGACAAGGTGTTGCCAAACTTTTCCTTGAGGCCCATTCAGATCCATTGCCCGTACAAAACTTTTCATCAAGCCGAGCTTTATGTGGAGTGGTGGAAGGAAAACCTTGGCTGGGTCGACAAGGGCGACATGCTTCACGTTGTGTCGACCAGGTACATGCTCTTTTCGCTCTTCCCAATCTTTCTTCGTCCAGTGATTCTTGTCGTCTCTGCTATCCCAGAGACAAAGGAAGCACATGTATTTCGTGTAGCCTGACTGCAGCCCTAACAACAGCGCCACCACTTTCAAGTCTCCGCAGATGTGCCAGTTGAAGTCATTGTACTTGATGGAATCAAGCAGCTGCCGCATAGTCTCATAGGTCTCTGTCATGCCGAACGTGTGAGCCAGTGGGACTGATGGTTTCTCGTTGCCATTGTGGAGCAAAACAGCCTTCAAGCTGTTCTTCCCCGAGTCGATGAAGAGGCGCCAGTCTGCAGGATCGTGATCACACCCAAGTTCTTTCAACAGACCGTTGATGTCACTGCAGAATGTCATCGTGTCTTCCATCTCAAAGAACTCAGCCATGTCTCTGTGACGTGCTCTGAACAAGGATATCTTGGTGTTAGGTTCAAGTAGATTCCACTGCTGCAGCCTTGATCCAAGCAGCTCTGCCTTCGCCTTTGACAGCGAGAGATCTCTTACAAGATCATTTAAGTCTCCCTGGTTCAGAAGGTGTGATTCTTGAGTGTCGGGTTCAAAAGGTTCATCATCACCATCCTCTTCACCACTGCTTACAGCTATGTTCTGATCAGCTGGAGGTGTTGGAACGGGGTTCTCGTCATCATGAGGCACAGGTTTACGAGCAGAGACGCAGTAAGCGTACTTGATGTGACCTTTATTCTTCTTGTTGAAGCCGGCGATGCTTGTGCAGCAGAAATAACAATCATAATGATGATTCTGCGGCTCACGCCATATCATGGGCACCGCAAATGGAATGCTCGCGCGCTTGCCCACCAACCACTGAGTCAAGGTTGTGTGACAGCTTGTGCAGCAGATGTGTGGTGCCCAGCTCTGTTCTTGGTCCCCCACCTTACACCCGAAGTAGTGAAAGTAGGCGGCCTTCATTTTCACTGCTGTAGATATACTTCGCTGTTGATCTTTTTTGGTATACCGACCACAGACATAACAGAAGTTGTCAGGATGATTGGTACAGGAACGCCTACTCATCTTTATCTGAAAGAAAGAAATATAACACAAGTTAACAACAATTGTACGAAATAGACATGTTAAAGACATATGTAAATTTCATTGAAATCCTGACGTGATACAGCAAAACGGTTATGATTTTTGAAATCAGCGTACCCAAATTAGTCTTAATCACTTTACACATCTCCAGTAAAAATTTTTTTTTGAAATTTGTTGTTCAGTGTTATCATTCAGGTTTTCCCCTTCGACTGTCCTGCAGTAGCTCCACTTCGATGACATTACCACGTAGTTTAGTGACGACACAACGTGTACCATTCGTGAGTTCCGGAGGATCCATAGAGCGCATTAAAATTACAGGGCACCCTACTTTAAAATGATCCAAAAGGCCGGATCAGTTTCGTATACATATTCATATCTTGTAGATTTTAGCTGGCCGGATCAGTTTCGTCTCCATATTCATATGTTGTAGAATTTAGCTGATTCTGAAACTGTTAACAGCATGTCGATCGGATGGTTCTGTGATTTTCTACGGTAGTAAACAGAAGTACGACATAAGCCTGTACGCCACTATGCGGAGACGCGAGGACCTAATATTTCACAACAAACTAAAAACTCACAAAATTTGAAGATATTTTAAATAAACAATTTATTATAATATCAATTAAATATCATTTTTATCCATAGATAACACTGAACAACAAAATTTTTTTACTGGAGATGTGTAAAGTGATTTAGACTAATTTGGGTACGCTGATTTCAAAAATCATAACCGTTTTGCTGTATCACGTCAGAATTTTCAGTAACAGAAATATTCCCATTGCCTAGAAGTCAGGATTTCAATGAAATTTACAAAAAATCATTTATTCATTTATTTCATCATGAATGCTTCAAAATTATAGAAATTACAGAAAAACTCCACTAGAATGTAATTAAAAATGCTTTAGGCATTTGGCTTTGCGTTTGTGCTGCTCTGTGTCAGTTTCACGATGCAGGAACCAGCAGAAATCGCCCATCATGTTCGGGTTGTGCCGCCCTTGGTAACGCGTCTCCATGAGTGAAATCTCTTGGTGGAATCGCTCGCCGTGCTCGTCCGAGACTGCTCCCAAGTTGTCAGGGAAGAAGTTCAGGTGCTGGTGTAGGAAATGGATTTTCAGGGACATCCTGGAGCCAAGTTTCCTGAAGGACTCCAGCAGCTGCTGCACTATTTCTTCATAGTTGTCCGCGCTCGTTCCCCAAGAAGTTGTCCGTCACAGCTTTGAAGCTCCTCCACGCTGCCAGCTCTTTGGGGTTTAGAGTTGTCGGAAAAGTTTCGTCCTTCATAATCTGTCGGATTTGCGGTCCAACAAAGACACCAGCCTTGATCTTGGCCTCCGACAAGGTGTTGCCAAACTTTTCCTTGAGGTATAAAAACCCACGCCCATTCAGATCCATTGCCCGTACAAAACTTTTCATCAAGCCGAGCTTTATGTGGAGTGGTGGAAGGAAAACCTTGGCTGGGTCGACAAGGGCGACATGCTTCACGTCGTGTCGACCAGGTACATACTCTTTTCGCTCTTCCCAATCTTTCTTCGTCCAGTGATTCTTGTCGTCTCTGCTATCCCAGAGACAAAGGAAGCACATGTATTTCGTGTAGCCTGACTGCAGCCCTAACAACAGCGCCACCACTTTCAAGTCTCCGCAGATGTGCCAGTTGAAATCATTGTACTTGATGGAATCAAGCAGCTGCCGCATAGTCTCATAGGTCTCTGTCATGCCGAACGCGTGAGCCAGTGGGACTGATGGTTTCTCGTTGCCATTGTGGAGCAAAACAGCCTTCAAGCTGTTCTTCCCCGAGTCGATGAAGAGGCGCCAGTCTGCAGGATCGTGATCACACCCAAGTTCTTTCAACAGACCGTTGATGTCACTGCAGAATGTCATCGTGTCTTCCATCTCAAAGAACTCAGCCATGTCTCTGTGACGTGCTCTGAACAAGGATATCTTGGTGTTAGGTTCAAGTAGATTCCACTGCTGCAGCCTTGATCCAAGCAGCTCTGCCTTCGCCTTTGACAGCGAGAGATCTCTTACAAGATCATTTAAGTCTCCCTGGTTCAGAAGGTGTGATTCTTGAGTGTCGGGTTCAAAGGTTCATCATCACCATCCTCTTCACCACTGCTTACAGCTATGTTCTGATCAGCTGGAGGTGTTGGAACGGGGTTCTCGTCATCATGAGGCACAGGTTTACGAGCAGAGACGCAGTCAGCGTACTTGATGTGACCTTTATTCTTCTTGTTGAAGCCGGCGATGCTTGTGCAGCAGAAATAACAATCATCATGATGATTCTGCGGCTCACGCCATATCATGGGCACCGCAAGTGGCATGCTCGCGCGCTTGCCCACCAACCACTGAGTCAAGATTGTGTGACAGCTTGTGCAGCAGATGTGTGGTGCCCAGCTCTGTTCTTGGTCCCCCACCTTACACCCGAAGTAGTGAAAGTAGGCGGCCTTCATTTTCACTGCTGTAGATACACTTCGCTGTTGATCTTTTTTGGTATACCGACCACAGACATAACAGAAGTTGTCAGGATGATTGGTACAGGAACGCCTACTCATCTTTATCTGAAAGAAAGAAATATAACACAAGTTAACAACAATTGTACGAAATAGACATGTTAAAGACATATGTAAATTTCATTGATATCCTGACTTCTAGGCAATGGGAATATTTCTGTTCCTGAAAATCCTGACGTGATACAGCAAAACGGTTATGATTTTTGAAATCAGCGTACCCAAATTAGTCTTAATCACTTTACACATCTCCAGTAAAAAAATTTTTTTGAAATATGTTGTTCAGTGTAATATGAATTGTTCTGTACAGCTATAGTTGTTCTCCTGGGATCTGCGCATCCATCCACAATCTATGTTCTAATGAAGTGCAGTAGGAATAATAAAAAGTCGGATGAACATGAACTGTTTAACTACCATAATCATCAAAACGAATTTTGAGGGGCCTCTTAAGGAAGACAATAATATCATTACTATGTATGTCAAAGCTTGTTTCATTTCATGCAGTAACAAAAATCTGATGGTGGAACAAAAAAAGGGGCGTGCCGAAATATTAATATAATTTCATTTCATGCAGTAACAAAAATCTGATGGTGGAACAAAAAAAGGGGCATGCCAAAATATTAATATAGATAATCATCAAAACGAATTTTGAGGGGCCTCTTAAGGAAGACAATAATATCATTAGTATATATGTCAAAGCTTGTTTCATTTCATGCAGTAACAAAAATCTGATGGTGGAACAAAAAGAGGGGCGTGCCAAAATATTAATATGGATATGAATATAGATAATCATCAAAACAAATTTTGAGGGGCCTCTTAAGGAAGACAATAATATCATTACTATATATGTCAAGGCTTTATCCCTGTGTCGTAAGAGGCGACCAGGGTTGCATCAGGAAGGGCATCTGGCATAAAACCTGTGCCAAATCACTATGCGGATCATACGGATGATCCGCTGTGGCGACCCTGAATGGGAGCAGCCGAAAGAAGAAGAAGAGATATGTCAAAGCTTGTTTCATTTCATGCAGTCACAAAAATCTGATGGTGGTACAAAAAAGGGGCGTGCCGAAATATTAATATAGATATTAATATAGATAATCATCAAAACAAATTTTGAGGGGCCTCTTAAGGAAGACAATAATATCATTAGTATATATGTCAAAGCTTGTTTCATTTCATGCAGTAACAAAAATCTGATGGTGGAACAAAAAAACGGGCGTGCCGAAATATATATATATATATATATATATATATATATATATATATATATATATATATATATATATATATATATATATATATATATATATATATATATATATATATATATATATATATATATATACATATACACATACTAGCAGGGATACCCGTGCTCCGCACAGGAATCCCGTGGATGACGGCGGGTCTGAAGGAGTATATGTCACAGTTAATTGTAAAATTGTAGAGGCTGCCACACACACACACACACACACACACACACACACACACACACACACACACACACACACACACACACACACACACACACACACACACACACACACACACACACACACACACACACACACACACACACACACACACACACACACACACAGACTTTTAATAGTGTGGATACAATATTCACAACATAGAAATCAAACCCGATCGTGTTTATACACCGCACAGCGTTTAATATTCACAGCATAGAAATCAAACCCGATCATGTTTATACACCGCACAGCGTTTAATATTCACAGCATAGAAATCAAACCCGATCATGTTTATACACCGCACAGCGTTTAATATTCACAGCATAGAAATCAAACCCGATCATGTTTATACACCGCACAGCGTTTAATATTCACAACATAGAAATCAAACCCGATCGTGTTTATACACCGCACAGCATTTAACAGCGAACGTAGTGAGCTTCAGACTCAACGCGTGCACATGAGAGAATAGTAAGCAACAACAACAACACAATACCCTGGCAATTTGGAATCCGTGTCGTCGGCTATGACCCTTTTGCTTCCGGTTTTTGTCATGGGGAATGATGCGTCCCTGGAGATAAAGGCATCGTCGGAGACATGAAAGACCCAAATATCAGACATGGTGTAGATTTCCTCTACTGATTTTAATAAAGATAACTCCCGCATTACCAAAAAATAATTTTTAATCGTGATTTACATTATTTGATTGCTGATCCCGAATCCAGGCCGAAGTGACGTAAAAACGTTATACAGTAACAATAAAAATGGTTTTTATAACAATAATGAACAAAGAAAATGTTAATATAATATGACTTACAGATGATTATTATATCATTATACGGTATAATAAACATACGGTCATTTTTGCAAGTGTGTTGAATGCATAAGTCATAATTCGGAAACCGGGAAGTCGGAAGTCATTGTCTTCAATTGACTGTAGTATTAATTTCTCATTATCTAGCAAATTCCGTTGGTCCTATGTCAATCGGCTGAACTTGAGAAATTAACGTTACGCAATCAGGTGATGACGTCATAATTCGGAAACCGGGAAGTCGGAAGTCATTGTCTTCAATTGACTGTAGCATTATTTTTTCATTCTATTGCAAATGGCGTTGGCCCCATGTCAATCGGCTGAACTTGAAAAATTAACATTACGCAATCAGGTGATGACGTCATAATTCGGAAACAGGAAGTTGGAAGTACAATTCTTTAACATTGGGACACTCCCGGGTACATGTTCTGTCAGCATGTGAAGTTTGGTGAGTATCAGTCCAGTACTTTTCGCGTGCATAGGTATATGTATACAACTATATATGTATATAGTATATTTCAACTATATATGTATACAAGCCGGTAGGTGACATGGCTGGTCGCGACATAATTGCATACTAGTCATATTTTTTGACGGATCGGGCTGAAATTTTTTGACAAAGAGGTTGATAATAGTGCGCATAAAAGTCTGGAAGCCCATTTTTGATTTTCGAAAAAATAATTTTTTTAGGATTTTTCTAAAATTTCAAAGTCCCGTTGCTAGGCAACAGTGGTGTCCATGGCAACGGTGCTCAAAAGGATAGAACTAGATCCTGGTATGAACCGACCTGTCAAGTTTCATCAAAATCGGAAGACTCCTCTGGCCTCCAGAGCTGTCCATTACATACATACAAAAAAAGAAAAAATGACAGTAAATAGACACCCTATTTTTGAAGGACTTCCATTTGAAAAATAAAACCTAAATCAAAAATCGGCTCGAGTAAAATTTTCCAAATATATCGAAGTGCTTAATTCCGAAGTCTCTTTTCTCCACATTCAAAACTGTAGGACAAGTATTGAATACCATTTGGGTTTGAAAAACGCGGTTTATCGGCCGCTGCATAGCAACGGGTGGTTGCTTAGCAACGAAACTCAAGCGCGCACACTCCCAGCGCATATGGCACCTGAGCGCCAAGTTCTTCGAAATTGGTTTGCTGGTTTGTGCTGTGGAGCCTCGCGTTGCAGACACACACGTACACACACACACACACACACACACACACACACACACACACACACACACACACACACACACACACACAAAACCAGACAATAAGGGTATTCTAGCGACCACTCAATATATATATATATATATATATATATATATATATATATATATATATATATATATATATATATATATATATATATATATATATTGTTGTGGTTACCAAATTCGCAAACCACCATTCAGGTCCCTTAGGTGAGGTATCTCGGTAAGTACATGTGTAGTTAGGCCCAAACCCGTTGTCTAGTGGGAATACATGTCATTTATGCGTGCTGCGACTCTTCAGGATAGCCGTTTTTCTTTTGCTATCTTTATTTTGGACCAACCGCCATGATTACCACCACAACCACAACATCAACCACCAACCACAACGCCGCTTCACCACAACCGCCACGACCTTCACGTCACACCTCGCAACCGTCGCATCGTCACCGTTCTTGCCCCGCTGTGGGTACCGGTGTTGGACTCGTGCAGGGCGCGCGCCGAACAGCGTGTACAAAATCACGGATTTTGTGCTTCAAAAACGGATCAAAAACGACACACGCCCACTTTTTGCCGTCCAATCGGTGAGCGAGGGGCGATTTGGCCCCGCCTCCAGGGCGTTGGAGGGCGATCGATATATGCAAATTTATGGATCAAAAAGCATTCACGCCCACTTTTTCTCGGGCCAATGGGGAGCGAGGTGAAAGGTCGAAGGGAGGGGGTCAAAGATGAGAAGGCGAAGCCACGGGGCTTATAAAGGCGACCGTGTTCGTCAGTCCGGAGAGTAGGAGAGTCGAGAACAGAGTTAAGACTTCGCGGGCGGTGGCTGTTGGCAAGAAGGAGCTGGTCGTCGTGTGCGTTGGAGTCGGAGCGGAGGGGACGGAGCTGTGGAGAGGCGGCGAGGGCAGACGAGGGGGTGCTCGCGTCGTGCAGGGAGCTGCACCCCAGGGAGGCCGACAGTGCGACCTGGCCGAGGTGGAGACGCTCGTCGCGGGACAATAAAAATCCTCTATACCCCGAGCATCAGCAACCCCCTCCTGTTTCCCCCCGCGCTGAGATAGTGCGACCAAGGGGGCCCCTTTCCCACCCCCTACCAGACACTGTCCGCGAGGCCCGCGGAGTTGAGGCACCATCGCCGCTCCGCGTCTCATCACCAGACGGGTAGGCCCGACCCGGTCTCGGCCTCAGGCCCGCCTCATCCTTGAGGGTATTCTTTCCTTGGTTTTGGGTATGTGTTGTCGGCGCCGTCTGTGAAGTAAAATTGTATAAGTGTTGCCGTGTGCTCGTGTAATCGGTATTAGATCTGCATTGTCGCATTTGCTTTTTGTGTAAATTGCATTGTGTTTTTTTCTTTTCTGTGTGCATTTGGTGGAATTGTATATGTGTGCTTCCCGTGTGCCGCGAATAAATGTGCTTTGTGTTGAACTGTTTCCCACTTCGCTTCGTCATTTCCTTCATTGAATCCTCATCTTGCTTCACGTAAAGGGTTGGTAGTGGGCTGAATACGCCCATATAATTAATCGAACCGTCGAGGTCGACGATAACACCGCTCGGTTATTCTGATAGTATGGAACGGGTCGCTTAAGTGGCCCGTGTCCGAAGTCGACCTGCGGCGAGGTGCGATCGCCCGGTCTACCCTCCGCGTGGGTACTTAGGTAGGTCGAATTTGGCGAGCAACCCTATCCCACGCAGGGGGCTGATTGGCTCGATCGCGGTGAGACCGAAAGGTCCACCCGTGACTGGTTCCCGGCGTTAGTCCGAGAGGGTCACGACTGGATTGTCCATCCGGTGGGCGACGTGCCGCGATTCGAGTTACGTGGCCGTCAGCATGCCGGCGGGCGCGAATCCGCAACAATATATATATATATATATATATATATATATATATATATATATATATATATATATATATATATATATATATATATATATATATATATATATATATATATTGGGATTCGCTAGATATCCGTTATTGTCGGGTTTTCCGTCTGTGTGTGTGTGTGTGTGTGTGTGTGTGTGTGTGTGTGTGTGTGTCTGCAACGCGAGGCTCCACATCACAAACCAGCAAACCAATTTCGATGAAACTTGGCGCTCAGGTGCCATATGCACTGGGAGTGTGCGCGCTTGAGTTTCGTTGCTAAGCAACCACCCGTTGCTATGCAGCGGATGAAAAACCGCGTTTTAAGAACCGAAACGGTAACTGACGTAGCGCGGCTTCTATGATAGGTAGAGCGACAGGACCAACTCCTGCCTATTCGTTGCATCCCCATCTAGTTATCGCGACAGCATAACCTTCCTATATCTCTCATAGTTTCCGAATGGCAGCCCTCCGAATGTGGAAAGGTGGTGAACCAGGGAATACGTTAAGTGACCTTGACCTCGGAAACCGTCGACGGCAGAACGTTCAAATTCGGTGTATGGATAGAGTTTAATAACTACTTCAAAATTGAACCACAGCATTTTTCCAGATTCGATCACCAAGGGTCTCGGGTCTGAAATACGCAAAATTGGAAAAAATATTTTTTCTCGCCCTATGCTCACTATTTTCAATACTTATCCTACAGTTTTGATTGTGGAGAAATGAGACTTCGGAATTAAACACCGAGATATTTAGAAAACTTTACTTGAGCCGATTTTTGATTTAGGTTTTATTTTTCAAATGGTAGTCCTTCAAAAATAGGGTGTCTATTTACCATCATTTTTTACTTAATTCATCCCTAGCGCTGCAGTGGTAGGATTCGATAGCGATTTTATTGCACCATATGATAGAGCTATTCAAGAACTACAAAAAGTTTTCTTACGTGATTGACCTCCGACTTCCGGTTTTCGAGCCATAGCCGGAAGTTGGCAAACATATGCAAAGGGCAAAATCGCCAAGGCGAAATCGATAAGTGTAAACAAATACGTCTTGACATGGTGATAGAGTATGGTTGATAGAACATTTTTTGTCATTTAAACTTTCCTCCATCTCCACTCCAAAGGGTGCCAGTTGCGAGAATATGCCAAGTGAAAAATCGCCAAGGTGAAACGGTTGGATGTAGACAATTGCGTTTTGGCATGGTGATAGAACATGGTTGCTGGAGCATTTTTTGTCATTTACACTTTCCTCCATCTCCACTCTAGAGGGGTGCCAGTTGCGAAAATATGCAAAGGGAAAAATCACCAAAGCGAAACGGTTGGGTGTAGACAATTGCGTCGTGGCACGATGATAGAACATGGTTGGTAGAACATTTTTTGTCATTTACACTTCCTCCATCTCCACTATGAGGAGTGCCAGTTGGCAAAATACGCAATAGGAAAAATCTTGCCAGGCAGAGGAACAATTGTATGTGAACCAATACGTCTTGGCAATGAATCTTCGTCGGTGGATCGGTCAGAATGAAAAGCATCGTATCCAGCGCTTCAACCCTAGCGAATCCCTCGTCGCCTACCGGCTTGTCTATCTATCTTTCAAGAAAGACCCACCCACATCTCTCACCTGTAAATGGAAGGAATAGCCAATCTGCTCTCACCTAATCACCTAAACCCAGGTGGCTAGGATTATCTCACTATAATTCACCGTCCGTCCGTCTGTCTGTCTGTCTGTTCCCAGGTACCGCAAAAACGGCTGAACCGTTCGCAACCATTTTTTGGGTGTGTAATCCTGGGACCCCTTGGAGTAAAATAGGCATAAATATAATAACATGACCCCCTTGACAGCCCCCGTAGGGAGCCGGTGCTTCTAGTATAAATAATTGACACCTCCCACACTCCTCCAGCCAAAGAAGCTGCATAAGAAACCCAAGAAGGCTGACACAAGGTAAGCACTTTGCTGTTTCAAACCTTTCCCAGAGTTCCTCCACAGCGAAAAGATGTTCACACAAAGTACACACATGAGAATCCCGATGCTACATACCCCCTCAGCTGCCGGACAGGTTTCATCGCTTTTCGGCAAATCATTAGCAACAGCGCAGAGAGAAATGCATACCATCAAGGCTCCCAAGCATGTACCACATGGAAATGTCAAAAGCAGTCAAAATATATATATATATATATATATATATATATATATATATATATATATATATATATATATATATATATATATATATATACATACATATATATATATATATATATATATATATATATATATATATATATATATATATATATATATATGAGCCTGGTGTTGGCGCAGTGGTTAGGGCAGCGGCTTGGGATCCAAAAGGTCCTGAGTTCAAGCCCCGTTGGGCCACTGAATTAACACACCAGGGGGTTGACTCAGCCTGTCATCCTTCCAAGGTCGGCGAAATGAGTACCAGTATACTGGGCCGGTGTATACCCCGGTTAAAATAGGTGTAGCATATCCCTGTGTCGTAAGAGGCAACCAGGGTTGCGTCAGGAAGGGCATCCGGCATAAAACGTGTGCCAAATCAGTATGCGGATTATACGGATGATCCGCTGTGGCGACCCCGAAAAGGGAGCAGCCGAAAGAAGAAGAAGAAGAAGATATATATATATATATATATATATATATATATATATATATATATATATATATATATATATATATATATATATATATAAATGGAGCTCCATCCACATCTCTCACCTGTGAATAGAGGGAATAACCAATTAGCACTCACCTAATCAATTACGCCAGGTAGTTAGGATTATATAAATCTTCCGATTCCTCCCATGCTCTTTTAGCCAAAGAAGCTGCATAAAGCAACCATCAAAGTACAGCAATAGAGGACTGAGAAAACGAATCATCCTACGAATACCTCGGAAGAGAAGAAGGCCACCAGGTATAACACAAAACGATGCATAAAATAATCAGCAAAGAGTACTGACGCAGAAGAAGACTAATTATGAAATCATCCCTCTCTTCAAGAAACAAAACCAAAGCTATAAACCAACTTGCAGTTCCAGTATTCCAATATAGCTGTACAATTACAAACTAGCCACCATTGGAGATCAGCAATTTCGACACTAAAACAAGGAAACTTCGAACTATTCACAAGATGTTCTACAAATACCAATACATACCATGGTTGTACTTACCGAGGCAAGAGGGAGGAGGTGGTTTGATGGAGCTTAACCTAGTGCACAGAACATCGTGTGTCAGAGGACTAGCGGAGGATGTAATAAGCTCAGCAGACTATCAGATGACATTTGTACATGAGCAAGAAAACAACAAATCAGAAAAGGAATCCTTCATCCATTTAGCCACAAACTTCCAAAAACAGGTCAGGTCAGGTATGGGAGCATGTGCCAGAACAGCGCGTCGCTGCGTCCACTTTCTGCCGGTGGAAAAACAGGTGCAAATGACCAATACTACACAGGAAAACAAAACAGAAACAAACGCAGCCCCAATGATTGCAAAGAATAAAAGAGGAAAATTACAAAAATAAATATCCGCAGATGTACTCTGACAAATGGGAGAATGACAAAAGAGCAGGAAGATTTAAAAAAGAGCTTCACAGGACAGGGAGACAAGGAAGGCTCTTTGGAGTGGTTAAGAAGAGGTGAAATTAGTTTGGATGGAGAACAAGTCATCATCAATGCCCAAGACCAAGGACATTACACGAATGCCTTTAAGAAAATGGTGGGATTGAGTCAATCGGACAAATGCAGGTTTTGTCAGAAAAAACAAAGTAGCAGTCACCTCCTTTTGCGATGTAAAAAACTCATGTTAGAAAAGCTGTACACAGAAAGAGATGACAGTATCTGCAAAGTTATCTTCTGGCACATCTGCAAACATTTCAACATCCCGGTCCCAGAACAATCATGGAAACACAAACCAAATCCGATCCTCAAAAATGAACAAGTAATGCTCATGTGTGACAAGATAATCCTATCAAGTGTGGATATTGCAAACAAAAATATTGCGTCTGGACACAGTACTCAAACACAAAAAGGAAAACTCGGCATTGTTAATCGAGGTTTCAGTTCCCAATGACTTTGGACTAAATGCAACAGAAATCAAGAATTGGCCAAATACCAGGATCTGAAAAATTATGTCAAGAGGATGTGGGAAGTGAAGAAAGCTGAAATTGTACCAGTGATAGTTGGAGCTACAGGAATGATGAAGAAAACCCTCACTGAGAACTTAAAAATCATTACGGGGAATATCACTACAAACGAGCTACAGAGTGGAGGCTGTCAGAGGTTCAGTGAAGATTCTGAAAACAGCCCTAGGAACGAGGCTATGAGAACGAATTTTCACAGTTTGGTTCATGATCCACGATCCTTTACCAAAAAATAGAATGTGGAGATTTTGCGTTCTGGGAGAACTTCCTCCCACCTCCGAAAACGTGCAAATGGAGAAAACGACCAATAGGAAAGCTCTATTTTTGATCAAGGTATATTGGTGCATTCCTGCTGATTCATTTTGCATTGTCTGCCTCTTGAGCATCAAATCGATGGGACGTTCGGTTGGCATTTTTTTTATTATGACATGCACAGGCATTACCAACCACCTCCAGTTCCAAGCTCTGACAATTTATGCAGGAAACCCTGAATTTGACAGTTTGACAGTACACAACGTCTTATTCTTTTCAAAAGATACTTTGTTACATTTAACATCAAGTGAGCGCAAGCACACGGGACATCGAGCTTAATGTCCCTTCATGCCCCACAAGGGTGTTATTCTTTGGCACAGCTGGAAATGGCCAACATAAAATCGACCTCGTTCAGGTGGCTTAGGGGCCTCAATGATGAACATGCTGCCGACTGGCTTCGAGGCTCTCCATTGATGACATGTGTAAATGTGACTGAATTTTTAACTTCACCCTCCCTCCCCTTCCCTTCACTGCAACTCGCGCATATGTAACAAATAGATGGATTCGACCTTCTACCCTGCTGCCTGCATTTCATACAGTGTGCAACAAGGATGCATTTTTAATGTGAGTTACTGCTTTTGCAAATGGAAAATGATGTTTATGATAATTGGCCAATTAATTTCAGCATTATCTGTCTGTTCTTATTCATTGAATTTTGTTTTGAATAAAAATGCCTTCTGCCAGGTTTGAATGCTCACTGAAGTGGAGCCAGTGATTTCAGAAAATATTTATGTTACAAAAACGATTTCTGTTTCAAAAAAGTGCCTTTTCTGTTTCTAAAAATCCTAAATTCAATTTCATGTTCATCATCATCATCATCATCATCATCATCATCATCATCAATGCCCTATGCAGAGTATGGCTGCTGCGAAGCTGTTACTGGGTACACTGGTTAGGTCGCCACTTTGGCTCAGGAAGTCAAGACAGGAATGTGTAATTTGTTCATGGTTCCAGCGATAACTCGCCTACTGTATGCAAATGACATCGTTGTCCACAAACTAATGCTGACAGATAGGATGTCTCGTATAACATCCATCCAAGGGACAGCACACACATTCATGTGAAGAACCCTGCATGTGAAACACCAGGATGACAGTTTATAGCTGGGTTGGGATTTGAACCCAGGCAAGACAGCTTCGAGGTGAGTATACATACCTTCAGGCCATCCTTCCAGCCCCTTTTCATGTTATCATTGTGAAAAGCATGTATTTGTGAACTTGCATTGAAAATGACTTTTTTCCTCAATTATCCACACCTCCGTGGAACTAGCATTCTAAATTAAACAAGTGGTGCCAGGCACAACAAATCCCGCCCATTTAAGGCATAAAGTTATTTTGGGGATCAAATTTAAATTTGATATATCCTTAACATGAATGTTGATTATAAGGAATAGAATAAGGAATATTTTAGTCTTAGTTTGAAGTCAATGAAACCATTTTTGACGAAGTTATGAGCGAAAAACGATTTTGATCTTTTCGTGACCTTGACCTTGACCTTTGATCGAATTGGACCCAAAAGTTAATGGGGTCATCCATGGTTCATTGCCCACCTGTGGATTAAATTTGATAGTGTTTGCTAAAGCCGTTTTGCCGTAAAGTTGCTAACAGACAGACAGACGAACAAACAAACAGACAAACAAACTGGATGATTACAATATCCCGCTCCCTCCCTCCGGGGGAGGGGGGGGGGAGGGGGGGAAGATAAATCCTAAAATGAAAGGTGAAAAAGTCGTTGTCCATATAGATTCGTCTACAAAGGATGTTCGCAGATGTGGCAGTATGTACATCCTACTATATTTAACAAGAGCGGGAATTGCTTTGCAATACATGTCCCCTCCCAGTCCCAGTGAATGTTAGGGAGATAAAAATTTGCTTGCATTTAATGCACACTCATGCTGATAAAGGAACCAAATCGAAGAAGAAGAAGAAGAAATCCTATAACCACCGTGTTGAGATGTAATCAACAAAATAAAAGGAAAAGAAATTTTCATATACTGATATCTTTTGTAGACTAGAAACCAATAAAGACAATGAGGATTTAACAAATTGGAGATAAAAAAATTAGTTTGCTTTAATGCACGTTCGAGCCGATACCATAGTCAAAATGACGAAGAAAAACCTCTCTAACCCACAGTTTTCGTTTGTTTCTAGGCTTTGCCTATTTCATATTAAAAATAACCCGCTGTACTAACATGAAGCAAAAACATGTGTTTGGCTCATGTGCATAGATAATTATACATCGTGGTTATATACCTGGGATCATTCCAATTGCACTGGGCCATGGATTAAAACACAGGACTAAGGCCTGATGCATGCCGATCTGTGCTGCTTCATGCAATGGCGGTGCATGATTTTATTAGGGTGGAGTCAGGCCAGATATCCAGACAATGGGTGTAAAGCAGTGGGGTGGATTCAGGGCAGCTGAACACTAACCCATGTATAATAAGTGATATTTTTAAGTTTAAAAAAGGCAAAACTGAAAAATTGATGAAACACCCTGAAAGTCAAACATATTCTGTAACATCAAAATATTGCCATGTACCAAGTTTCATTTGAATATGTAAAAGGGTATGGAAAAGAAAGTCTGAAAAAGCACATGTGGGACAGACGGATAGCAAACCTATAGTCCCCTCCGGTGAAACTGGAAGGGAACTAATAAAGCAATGCTTTGTATATATGTATGTACTGTATGTATGTTTATCTGTACATATGTATATCTGAAAATCATACAAAAATAGTAAACTTAAATACACCAGAAAGGTTGCTGTAGCTTTCTATGCACATTTCTCCTTTGAGTTTGCATGTTCTCCTTTGAGTGGTTTAAGATGGTAAGGTCACCTTTGATTGGTCAAACACTTTTAACAAAGTAATTTCGACATGTTTTATACTCTGGGGCTTCATAAGAGTTTTCATTTTGCTTTTCAGGTGTTGATTTTGATGTTTTTGATTCTGTTTGGCAATGATTTTTCTGTATCTCAATGATTTTTCACCGTAAAAATTAGTTTCTCCAAATTTGCACACATATGCATGTGATGACCGACGATCATATTGTTACGAATTCTGGCCCGCCTGGCGTGCGAGCGATTGCGTAACTCCAATCGCAACCGCATCGCCCACTGGACGGACAATTCAGTCGTGACCCTCCTGGAACTACCGCCAGAAGCCAGTCACAGGTGGGGGTTTAACCTCACCACGATTGTGCCAATTGCCCACCCACGCAGGATAGGGTTGCTCGCCAAATTCGACCTACCTAAGTACCTGCGTGAGTAGTCGACTGGACGATCGTACCTCGCCGCAGGTCAGCCTAGGACACAAACCGCTTAAGCAGTCCGTTCCGTGCTACAGTGATAACCGAGCTGTGTTATCACCGACCTCGACGGATCAGATTCTCTTCTTTACCCGGGTGTTCAAAACCCACTACTAATTTATTCCGCGATTCAAGATGGCACTTTCAAAGGGGAAAAAGACGACTAACGGGATACATTTCACACAAGGACATTCATTATAACACACACGTATTCAGAAGCAAGGCAGTCATGCAATGTACAAGAAACAAATAGAAAGCGTTACCACCGAATACGAGCAATGTACAGTCACTTACACAGGTCTACTTATAGGGACACGGCACCACAGCAGTTATACAAAAGCAAAGAAAAACCCTCCCCATAGGCAGGGAGGTAGACGGGGTTCGTACACCTTTATGGCATGGGACCTGGAGGACCGAACGGGTCTCATGAGACCAAAGGGTCTTACCCGCGCCCTCGTGGCGTGACGGTGGGCAGGTCGCGACGTCGACTCCCCACGGCCTTGCGTAGCCGCGCCTGACCTCGGGCCCCTGGCGTGGTCAGCGAGCTCTCTCCAGCGTTGCTGCTGGTGCTTCCACGACCCACGACTAACAAGGAAGGACTGAAGGGCAGAAGGGGCTTCAGGACCAGAGAGAGATTACGTCGCAGACTCAGACAAAGAGAGTGAGAGTGAGCTCGACCCTGGCCACCAAGAGAGAGAGAGAGCTCATGGACCAGAGAGGGAACGGCACCGACGACACAGACAAAGAGAGTGAGAGCGAGCTCGACCCTGGCCACCAAGAGAGAGTAGCACTCGACCCCGACAGAGAGTGAGCCCCGCCCGCGGTCCGCCTTATATAGCGTGGGGCTCCGCCCTTCGCTCCTCCCCGTTTTTGGCTCCACCTCCCTTCGAGAAGGTTCCCGAAAAGGGGTGTTCCCTCACCCCGACCGCCTCACGCTGTTCATCCACCAATCGGCGGCGAGCTGCCCTCCCCCTTTCCTTCACACCAAGCGCGAGGAAAAATAGGTGGGAAAAAAATCCGCGTGCCCAAAAGGGAACTCTTTTGGTTCCCTTTTTCGTTTGACGGGTTTCAACGCGGCTTGTTGCTTGCGTGGAGGTTTGTTCAAAATAACAATAGAAAAAGAAAAACGGCTATCTTAAAGAGTCGCAGCCCGGTGAATCACACAAATTCCCTTTAAACAACGGTGGGGACCTAGCTGCACATAAACTTAGCGTCATAACTGATCTAAGGACCCTTTATGGTGTATTGCGAATTTCCACAGCCGTAACAATATTTTCACTGAATTTTCAACAAAGTGAGTGACTTTCAAATCGAATTTCACTTTGACTGGGCACTCCAGAGATTGAAAGATTGAATTTTATTCGGTATTTATTGCCGGCAATTGAGATCAAGATTTACAGCTAAGCTCATCCGAAGCAGCTGTGATTGGCATGACTGGCGCTATCGAAAAGGCGATGCTCCAGGTAAAGACGGTATCCCTTGTGCATCAAATTTTTTTGTATTTAAAAGACGAAATCTTTTCATAATTACTCTATGAATTAAGACTGAAGCAATGCACACACAAAATGTATTTTTTCCAATGCAAGTGCACAAACAATTGCTTATTTTTTACATAGATTCCATGAAAGGGAATTTATTAGCTGAAACGGAATTTAGGTTTTTTGCAAATGGAAAGGTCCTTTTGGAAATGGAATGCCACTTGCTCGACCCGTTCAGTGGCTTCACCACCAATCCAACACCTTTTATAGCCCAAAGAAGAAATTCATTGTTCTATGGGATATCGACAAGTTCTTAGAAGAATTTACTTTTTAATGTACTTTTTCATTTGATGTACTATACTCTTTACAGAGCATGGGTAGTCCCTGAGAAGTTTCATTGCAAGGGTTATACTGGGTGGTTTGCCTTTGCCTTCCCAGAATTGTTTGTCTGTGCTCTATCCTTTTAAATGCTGATCATCAAGAAAGGAAGCAATGCACCATTTTAAAGTCTTTGATATGACTCAGTCAGAGTATGAACCACCGACCTCCCAGACTCAGAGTGGACGCTCTAACCATGACACCACTGAGTCTGGTTTCGTGTACCACCCTACCCCAAATAAGAGACATAATCACTCTGACAGTGTTTATAAAATTACACCAACTTTTCTGGAACAGACACAAGACTTAATTTCTTCATCTAGAAAGGCTTAAAGTGAAGGTCACCAGAAAAAAACTAAACTTATTCCTCAATCCACATATTTCTACTGAGCGATTGCATCTTTACCCCACGCACGCCAAGTTAAAAGCCAGGTTAAGCAATTGGTTCACTTCTGTCTGTCTTTCGGTTTAAGATTCTATGATTGGCTGTCCAGTTTATTATTGAGGAATAACTTAATTTTAATGAAATGTTATATTTTGAACACGAATTGGAACATGAACTGGAAAACAAACCTGTACTTTAGCAGTACTTTGACTCTAAAGGCGGCCGGATCGTGCATGCGCAAAGAGGAGTTAGATAATCTTTTTACTTTGTCTGCCTGTCTGGCAGCCAAATAAAATTGAAAATAATTTCAAACTGGAAACTTATTGTTTTTTAAGGAAGTCATAAGGACACATACAACAGGCACGAATAACTCATGTAACATGTTCAATAAGGTGGTGCATACGACTTCATCAACAGTGGTAAACTTCCGGAATGTATTTTTCCATGTCTTTTAAAATCTTTATTTAAATTGAATGATATGCTTGATAATTGTATGAAAACAAATCACCGTTTTAGCACTTTAAAAATCCTTCTGTTTAGCAGTACTTGGACAAAATATTACAGCATTTTACATCATCACGACCAATCAAATCTGTTGATCGTAGACCCCGCCCATTTTTTTGTATACCATGTGGAGGCTCGTGTGAGAGCTAACACACAGAATACATAACAAGGCAGGAGACAAGAGGGGTGGGAGAGGGAAGCACAAAATAGTGGGGAACAGAGACAATAGATCTGTGGAAGGGAGAGGGATGGGGTGGGGTACACGGGGTAAGCACAAGTTTTAATACAAAACCGAACTATAAGCACACAGTAAACACGTAGATAACAAAATAACAGTAAAAACGCGACAAAAACGACCAGAAAACTTATCTATGAGAAAGTCGGCAGAGAACTTGAAGAGAACCGCCACCGTCGCTCAAGAACCGGAACCGGAAGACCCACCCATGTTCTTGTTTCTCAAGGCAGCACAGGGTAATGTGTTATATGAAGTGTCCAGTTGATTTGGATTCACTCATTAATTGGAATATGATGGTTGTATCATCAATGAAGTCTGGCTGTGCCATTGTTAAAGTGCCTCCTTTGGTATAGACAGGAATTTTTAATTTGGCCACGTTACCGACAAGCTGTGGTATATTCGTCTCCAAATAGGCATTGGCTTGGCTATAGAGCTTATATTTTGGGTCCTGTCTCCCCATCTGTCTGTCTGCAGCCTTTACTCGTGCTTGACTTGTTCTATTCATTCTTTACCCCGGGTGTCTTTATCCTTCAACCAGCAAATGTAAGCAGACAAACAGCCGGCTTAACGTCTCCTGCTGCTTCCAGGTAGTTTGTTTTAATATATGGTCAGCTGCAAAAGAATTCCAAAACTATGTGACAAGGCAAACTCAAACTATATCCTCCGCCAACTTCGTTGGTTGGCGGGGGATAAAAATAGCAAAACAGAAAAATTGGAGTTAGTAAACATTAGTCCTCTTTGCAAAGCAAAGCCTCAAGGTGGAGCTCCAGGAAATCGATTTAATACCTGCACCTAACAAAAAAAAATAGCTCCGCAAAGCGGGCGTAACCCCTCAGCCCCTTGATGCAAACCAATTTCAAGATGGTGGCCATATTGAAAATAGCGGCACGCCCATTTTCGAAAGGAACCTTCCTCTACTCAACCCCAACACACCCAGCAAAAATGGATTTAATCGGACAAGGTGTTCTCCTCGAAATTGACGGAAGCCTATTTCAAGATGGCTGCCATGGCGGCCACAGTGAAAATCGCAGCATGCCCATTTTGGAAAGGAACCTTCCCCTACTCAACCCTATTATACCTCGCCAGAATAAAATCAATGTGTGAAGCCGTTCTCAACTTATTGTCCGGAAACCAAATTCAAGGTGGCTGCTCTAGCCGTCATATTGGATATCGGATTGCACTGAATATCGACAGGAACCGTCGTCTAAACACCCTCATTATACCCCCATGAAAATAAAATCAATCTGTCAAGCCATTCTCAAGTTATTGTCTGGAAACCAAATTCAAGATGGCTGCCCTAGCCACCATATTGGATATCGCATCACACTGATTATCGAAAGTAACCTTCCTCTACCCAGCCCCAACACACACTGCAAAAATGGATTTAATCGGACAAGGCGTTCCCCTCGAAATCGACGGAAACCAATTTCAAGATGGCTGCCATGGAGGCCACATTGAAAATCGCAGTGCACCCATTTTCGAAAGGAACCTTCCTCGACTCAACCTCAACATACCCTGCAAAAATGTATTTAATCAGACAAGGCCTTCTCCTCGAAATTGAGGGAAACCAAAAGTTGACAGACGCCCGGACGGACACCCGGAAGCCCGCCGGACAACGCCTATGACGACAATACCCCTTAGCCAATTCAGGCTGAGGGGTAAAAAGGAGAATAAGACTGTCATTTGTCAATCGTAATTTTAATAAGCATCACTCGTTCATAACTCAAGCTGTCTTGTGAAAAATATAAATACTAAGATCTATTAACCCGTCATTGGTCAGAGATCTTCCTTTCTTCGGATGACTTTGCTATAGTAGATGTTCCCACACACTTTGATGATCTGTTACTCGAGGTGAAGGCTTACCCCCAACATTTCCTGGCGTTTATTTGCCTCCATAAAATTCCTTGAAAATTCAACCAATTTCTCATCTCATTTGCAATGTCTCTATCCAAAACTCTAGTGAAACGGCACTAATTTTACTGCAACAGCTTTCCCTTTATATTTGCATCATGCGGAGCAATATCGTTTTCATCCAAATTAATCAGCACAAATGGGTTTCCATCACAATTTGTTTGCGACACGGCTTGTGCACATCGGTTCTCGCAGCACAAAATTTTGGATGTAAACCCCATAACGGTTGACGACAATCACATCACACACAAACAACCTCAGATTAACTTTTCTCATTAGAGGAGCTTCATAAGGTGTGCAGATAACTTCATGGAGATTTTACTAGTGTCAGAAAAAGTTCATAAAATTTCCCGCAGAAACCAGATCTATTCCACATCATTGGCGTTGATTTTAGGAATAAACATCTTTTTGACTTGTGCCCATTTAAGCTCGCCTTCCATCCAAGCACATAGATCTCGATGCCGGGTGCCGCCAGCTTTAAATCCCATCTTGTGTTGATTTATCCGACGTTTACTAATGTCCTTATAATTCATGTCAAAAGTACACTGATGTCTATTCATGTCAACGTCCTGCATATAATTTACGTTCAAGCTCATCCATGAGCCTGAAATTGCGATAAAACAAACAATAAAGAAAAACTCTTCAATGAGGAAGAATAATTTGTCTCGTAACCACACATCAATTGTCTGGAGTGAAATATTTCAATTTTTTGATGCTTGCATTTTCAGCGAGATAGATGGTTCCATGTATTCAAATAACTGATCAAATACAGCACTGAAGTATCAGGAGGAACAAGCAGACAAGGATAGAGTCATCAGGAGGAACCTGGATAGGATTCGGCTTTCGGCTGCTACTCCTCTTCCCTCAAACCCATCCAGGCACAGCCATGTGAACCTTAGCCAAGTGAAAATCATATGCAGGATTGGCCTCGTATGGATAACCATAATGAAGTAGTCTGGCACATATTTATGAAAAGAAATAAGGGATATAAACACCATTGTGACATTACTTTGTAAATTGTTGCAAAAATCCGGTTAAAGGCAAACAAGGTTGAGAGTTTTGTTCTATTTCTCCAAAAAAATTTGGGTAAAACTTCTGGCTTGTGAGTTTGTGAGACGAGCATAATGTAGCTGTTTTATTAATATATTTTTTGTTTTGTTTTTAGTGTGGGTAGTGTTTGTTGAGTTTGCTTGGATATACACCGGAAGTATTAACTGGCTTTTGTTTTGAATATATTTATTTTGGTGGCAGGATGGCAAAAGTTTGGAGCATTGATGAGGAATAAATCCACATGCATAATGATTTTCTGCATTGGCAATTCGAGCTCAGTCATGTGGAGTAACTACTTACCGATGGGTTACCAGCACATCATCATCATCAGGCATGCAAGCTGGTGTTAATTGATGTATGAAAATAATTTGAGTCTTGTTTGCTGAAAGATTCACTTTATTGAATTCCTGTCGCTCTGTATTTTTGGGTCCTGGTTGTTCATCCCTGGAGTATGTTGGAAATGGAACCATCTCTGAACTTTGCCATTTACATGGGGGCAACCCTTAGTGTATATACATTAAATATCCCAACAGTGACGAGTATGGTAGGACAAAAGTATTCACATACGTATTAAATTTTGCACACTCCAGTTAATCATCATCCTCTATATAATTTGAAAAGTGTGTTTGTTTTTGTTGGATTTCTTTGTGGGTTTGTTTATTTGACTTATATGCACTCCTGAACTGCTCGACAAAATAAGTTGGAAACCGCTGGTTGTACTCGGAGTGTTGGGTCCCCCGATTTTCTCCACTTAAATTTCAATCGTATAGTGCCACTGGTTGTAAACCAGTATTACAGTCATGTTTACAGTACGCCATAGTGTCTGTATGCCAGTTTCGCATCTCCTCCCAAAACAATGGTTGCAGAGGGTTGAAAATGGTACCATATTAATCACTATAGACTCAAGCAATGGAGTGTCAGTAGAAATTTGGATTTGTAGAAAAACATTTTCATCAATAACATTAATAAATATCCAATGCAAGGGTGAACTATGCAGTGTGTGGCTTTGGTGACACATAGCAAGATGCTGCTGATTTGCTATGCAAGGTGAGGTGCACTGTGATTGGCTCCTAGCAAGTGCCGTCAATACTGTTGTGGTGCCGGGGTTCGGTGGCGAGGATGACCGCGAGATGGAGCAGTTGGGCCGTCTCCCACCGAACACCGGAATTGAAGGTCGTAACCTCAGGATAGCTCCGAAGGTCACGGGTCCCTTTGTAGACCGTGGACGCCAATATTTTGACGGCGTGGGGTAGGGTTAATTGTCTAATTCTAATTTACCTAAGTACCCATGCCGTCTAACTACTGGGGAAGCCACACCCTCGGCCGACTTTGTCCGAACCGAGTCGCTGTTACCGACTCAGATCCGGTGTAACCGAACTGGAGTTACCAAAGCCACGCCGGTCCAAATAACAACTTACGGCACAATCGGCCTTCCTGAATCTCAAGCCCGAACCATGCTAGGCCAATGAAAGAAAACACAGACAACGAACTGCAACATTTAACAGAGGTTTATTTACAATAATCAGGAAGGGAGACACAGAGCAGACTTAATCACGAATATGCAGGAAAATGTACAATGGAATCACTTAAACAGTTCTACTTACAGACCGGCCACAGACACGCGCACACACACACACACACACACACACACACACACACACACACACACACACACACACACACACACACACACACACACACACACACACACACCCAAAAAGAAATGGACCTCGTGGGTCTTTATTCGGCCCTTCAGCTGAGGAGGATAGTTCAGCTGGGGGTCAGAATCTGACGGGTACCTGGCCGCTTCGTGCGGTTTCACCGACTCCAACCCACCACGGTGGGACTCGAACCGACCACCCAGAATCCAACGAGCCCCCGATCCTCGCTGCTACGAACGATGATACCAGCACCATGGTCCTGGCCGCCACGAACAACGATACGAGCACCACGGTCCTGGCTGCCCTGACCACCACCACCACGAGGAACCCCGGAAAAAGACCGCAAACCAAAGACCAAAGAGCCGAGACAACGACTGCAGACCAAAGACCAAAGAGCAAAAAAGCCAAGAGCACCGACCCCTGACACGGCCACCTTTCTTATCCCCCCACCCCCACGCGGGTGGAGGGATCCGTTCTGAGGTAACTCGCCTCCCGATTGGTCGGGAGGCGTTGGGCGATTGGTGACTTTCCCTCATTGGACGAGGCAAACACTCCATCTGGCCAGGGCGGGGTTGGCCCTGAGGTGATCTGACCCCCGATTGGACGAGGGTAACTTCCATCTGGCTGGGGTGGAGTCAGCCCTGAGGCGAGGGGGCTCCGCCCATGTCCCTAGCCTTGAACACGTGGGTTATGGCACCGTGGGGTGAAGTGAATTGATGTATAAAACTAACTAGAAAATAACTCGCAGCGCACATACACTTAATCACCCATTAAACATAGGGACGGGACCCTGACTATAAACACATACTTATCGAAATAACTGAACTGCGGGGACTCTAGCTGTTGTGTGCAAATGGCTGCCAGACTCATAACAATACAACCTTACTTACTGTACCTGTTTCCCCAGTTATGAGTCTGGAACGTCGGTGGGTTATCTTGGTATGACTAGGCTGGAAGGTTGGCAAAGTCATACCAAATACCAAAAAAAATGGTGCCCCACTTCCTTGCTTGACGCTCAGAATTTAAAAAGAATTAAGCATGGAAAAGTGCAGGCTTTGATGGGCTGAATGGCCTCCTCCTTTATTGAAGTTCTTTGTCAGGTAACTCTTATCAGCAAGTGGTTAGAGTGCCCATGGATGTGTGCGCGTGTGCGTGCGTGTGTGTATGCTCATTTCCATGAGAATATGGACATGACCTCATAAATTGAAATGGTTTATTTAAAAGAATTACCTCTGTTAAATTGTTCCAGAGAAGTAAAGGTGTTTAAAAAAAACCAGTACTATCAAGCCAAAATCACCTGTCCCTCCAAGAAAATTTCAAGGACAGCTTTGTGCTTATTTTCCTGACAACATTTGAGGAAAATAGCATTTTTGGAACCACTTGCTATCCACTGTGCTAAATATATTTTCTGTGAAAGCTCTGATTTCTTAGCTGCCTATAGCATGAGCTTTCAACTTAGTTTGTGCTGTACCATCGCTTGGAATTAATACAGTGATGAGAATCTTTTGAAGGCTGGTGTTGGCTTAGTGGTTAGGGTGGTGGGCTTGGGATCTTAGGGTCTAGAGTTTGAGCCCTGTTGGCCACAAAATTAACACCAGGTGGGGTTGACTCAGTCTGTCATCCTGAGGTCAGTAAAATGAGTTCCAATGTATTGGTATGATGGTTGTATTGGTCCATATTGGTAAAATGACAAGTGTAACAAAAGTTACCAAGATATACGTAATTTTTTGCTTTGCCATCCAAATCATCATAAATTACCATTTTAAGTGGCACAGTAAAACAAGAGGACAGTCGTTCAAATAGATCCATAATTTACCCATAATGCAATTCTTATTTTCAGCTAATGTTTCTTCCAGAGCACACGTGTTTGAATTTTGGACCTCAGATATCCATTCGTTTTTCTACATGACTTTCCACTTTCAGTTTAGTAATTTCCTGATTTATTGCTATATTTTTTATTTTTTTATACATAGTAAAGACTGGTGGAAGAGCTAGAACACAGAACTGATTTAGATGCAACAAAAACAAAAGGAATACCAGAAAGAGAAGGTGGAAACCAGGTCACTCTACTTTGGACATGCTGCTTCTACTCACCCAATAACGGATGGAGGCCCTCAATGTAAGAAATGAGATCAGGGCCATCTTTCTGGATGTATCTCATGCTTTCGATAGTCTGACATCCTGCCTGACTCTCCAAACTCTCTGCCTATGGCATCCAAGAACAGCTCCTCACATGGTTTACTGACTTCCTTTACTCTCGTAGCCAACATGTGGCTCTCAAAGGAATCCTTTCATCTTCTTTTCATGTCAAGGCTAGAGTGCCCCAAAGCAATGTTCTGGGTCCAGTCCTATTCCTTATCTTCATAGATTATCTCTCAGAAAAGAAGGTTATCTTTGTTGAGGGATGTCTCAAAGAAGACAAGGACATTAATATATTGCAAGAATGGTACCTTGTTTGATTCTGAGCTGCGTCTCCTCAGATTTGGTCCAATTATGTAGTCAGACCCAATTAAAAACTGCCATGAACTAAAAATTAGAACCACATTTTTTTGCAAAATACACAAACTGGATTACAAAACATTTACTCCAACATTCATTGTGAAATAAATAATTAACCCCAAAGTTATTTTTGTTGAAAATAATATAGATGTATATATAATATATATGTAAATATATATGTATATACATATATATCTGATTATATATATATATATATATATATATATATATATATATATATATATAGATGTATATATAATATATATGTAAATATATATGTATATACATATATATCTGATTATATATATATATATATATATATATATATATATATATATATATATATATATATTATATGTGATGATTAAAAACAGGAATGACTAAAACGACATTTGGAAGAGCACATACCGCCGTCAGGCTGAACAGTTTGCGTTTTATATCCCATTGATAGGCCGGATCTGGATCTGGATCCGGATCTGACCAAAATCGAATTGGCTTATTTTCATCGAACCAAGACATCAATCTATTTTGTCACAACTTGTCCAAAATCATTTAAAAATATCATGCTGTGTATCGTTTTTGGTTTTGGTCCCATCTTTTAATGGTGAAGAATCACTTCGTATCCAGATCCATATTTGGATCTTTACCAAAATCGAATCAATTTGTTCTTATGACACACCCAACCTGTCCACCAAATTTCGTAAGAATCCAAATGCAACTTTTTGAGATATCATGCTATATATAGTATTTGACCATATTTCTCATTGCTGAAGACTCACTTTAAAAATTCTAGTATCTGGATCCAGATCTGGATCTTCACCAAAATCAAATCAATTTGTCATTATCACACATTCAACCTGTCCACCAAGTTTCGTCCAAATCCGTGTATAAATTTTTGACATCCTGCTCACAAACAAATAAAGATTCCTACGAGAGATTCCGATGAGAATCGTTCTCCTGAGTAACCATGAAAAATATGCGTTTGCCTCATAACATCACCAAATGACGTCATAATGTCTCAAGCTTGACATATCTAGAAAGCACTCATCGAGGTGTTCAATTTGAGGTACTACACGATATGGTTCCTAAAACTTGAAAATTTGACCTTGGGGTCAAATATGTTCGACCTCCAGCGCTAACCATGAAGGTCAAGGCCAATCGCCACCAAAAATTAATCAGCTGAGCGCCAGACCATGAACTATATTCCCATGAAGTTTGAAGACGATCCAATCAAAATTACTCAAAAAATAAGGGTTTCGTCGACTCCCCTGATTTGCGACAAAGTGACCTTGACCTTTGACCTTGACCTTCAAAATTTTGTGCACTGAAAGGGACCTCTATAGGCCTCTGATATGCGAAGTTACAAAAATTTCCAATGATAACTGTGCTCTGCAGAATTTTTTTATGTGATTACAGACAAACAAACAAACAAACAAAAAAAAAACATACAAGCTGACTTACATATCTTGCAAAACTTAGTTTTGGCAAGATAACAAACAGAGAAGAAAGACGTCAGGCAGAGCACGATACTTGAAAAATCCAGAAAATAAATTTAACCTTAAAAATAATTGGTGGTTGAATTCAGTGACCTGACTTGCAAATCCTCTTTAAATTTCAAGTCAATCCGATGAAAATTGACAATTTTTAGAAATTTTGCCGTTTTTGACCTTTTCACCTCTGTTGGATATGCATTGAATAGAGTCACAGGGCCAGGATGAATGGCACAGCTGAGCTGTTCAGGGAGCTGAGGTGTAAAACTACGTGTGCTAAGGGTGGACAAGGAGGCCTATGTGCAAGGAATCTGTGAGGGAGTGGAGCATCAGCTGTGGTCAAGTGATTCTCGTCCTACTTACAGGGAATTAGTGCATTGCGTTCATCCAAGCCCATCCCTCGGTGTACTGCAGTTAAAGCAGAGGGTGGGAGGCTCTTGACAGAGCAGTCCAAAGTGAAGTCCCGCTGGGCTGGTTACTTTGAGTGGTTGTACCAGGCTGATCCACCAGCTGTCGAGTTGGATGTCAGGAGTGTTACAGTAACTGTTGCTGACCCTCCAATCAACTGTAGTCCACCTTCGCTTGTGGAAACACAGGCTGTGGTGAACCGGTTGAAATGGGGTAAAGCTCCAGGGATCTGCGGCATCCATGCTGAACTTGTCAAGGCTGGTGGAAATGCTGCAGTCGTGTCGTTGCATGCAGTTCTGTGCGCTGCCTGGAACACAGGCATCATCCCAACTGACTGGAGAGGGGCCTTGTTATCCCTCTCTGGAAAGGGAAGGGTGATCTCCAAGACTGCAACAACTACCAAGAGGTGACGCTGCTCTTAATGCCGGGCAAGGTCTTTGCTCAGATAATTCTTGATAGGGTTCGACACCATCTGCTTGAGCATCAGCATCCAGAGCAGTCAGGCTTTACACCAAAGACGTCAACGAATGACCGTATCCTTGTTCTTCGTGTCCTCACCGAACGCAGAAGAGAGTTTCGGTAGGGGCTGCTTGCAGCCTATATTGATCTCTGTAAAGCGTTTCATTCAGTGAATCGGGATGCCCTCTGGACGATTCATGGTCTTCGTAGGGTGCCACCAAAATTGATCGATCTGATGTTTGAACTATACTCTGGTACTGAGATTGCTGTGCGATGTGGTGGTACCATCTCCGACTTATTTCCAGTTGTTACTGGAGTTTGTCAGGGGTGTGTAATGGCCACCACACTTATCAGCACTTGTATCGAGTGAATCTGAAGAGGAGGTCAGAGAGATCAAGCTGCGGTGTATCGTTTGGGAATGTCAAGATGTCTAACCTTGATTTCAAAGATGATGCAGTCATCTTTGTGGAGACTTTAGATATCCTTTTGGGGGCCCTCGAGGTGCTGAATTAGGAGTCGGAGCCACTAGAATTACAGGTTTCCTGGGTAAAAACTAAGATCCAAGCTTTCAATGGCATCTTGGATGCTGCTCTCCTGTCTGCGCCTGTTAGTGTTGAGGATGTTGAGGTTGTGGAGAGATTCACTTACCTTGAGATTGATAATCATGTCTCTGCTGGCTGTGAGTCAGAGGTCAATCGACGTCTGGGTCGGGCCTGGGGAGTCATGGATTCACTGGATAATGGGGTGTGGCGCAGCCCGTACCTGCGCAGGAGGATGAAAGTCCAAGTCTTCAGATTCTTGGTGCTTCCAGTCTTGCTCTATGGATGTGAGACGTGGACTCTGACCAAGGATCTGAGACGGAGACTTAATTCCTTTGGTACGATGTCTCTTCGGAGAATCCTTGTCTATTGCTGGTCGGACTTTGTGTCCAAACGAGTGGTTGCTGAGAGAGACTCAAATGAGATTTGTTACCTGCATAGTCCGTGAGCATCAGCTGCGGTTGTATGGACATGTGGCTCGTTTTACTGACGCTGATCCTGCTCACCAGATTCTCTCAGTGAGGGAATCTCATGAGTGGAGGAGGCCAATGGGCCGACCACGTGCCTTGTGGTTACAGCAGGTTGATCGGCATCTCAAGGAGATGGGGTTGGGCCAGACAATTGTCTGCCGGATGGCCAGATGGTGGCTCCTGGAGTACCGGCGGAAAGTGGAGGCAGCGACGCGCTGCTCTGGCGCATGCTCCCATACCTGACCTGACCTGACCTCTTTTGATATTTTGACTTATGTTAATCTCAACAATAATTGGTGATTGAATTCATTGACCGAATATGCAAATCCTCTTCAAATTTCAAGTCAATTAGATGAAAATTGAGGATTTTAGAAATCACACAGAGGTTATTGACCGTTGGTCTATGTTGACATTTTTCCTGTTGACCTGAAAAATAATGAGTGGTTGAATTCATTAATCTGATATGCAAACACTGTTCAAATTTCAAGTCAATCGGATGGAAATTGAGTATTTGAGAAATTGCACCTAAGTTGTTGACCATTAGCCGTTGTAGACCTTTTGGTCAATGGACCAGACCAACCAATATACTTGTGAAACTTCAATTTCGCAAGTAAAAGACAAACAGGGGTGAATGCATAACCTCTGTCCACCTTAGGTAGTGGAGGTAAAAAAAAAAAAATTACACTGGAACAGGAAAATTCAGAAAAATGATTGAAAAACAGGAAAATGTAGAAATGAAAAAAGCTTCACAATGCACGATATGCAAATCAATTTTAAAACCAGCAAACAAAAAATAATTATGGAACCCGTACTGGTAATTAAATTTACATTAATATATTTTGCTGGCAAGTTATATGGAAAGGATAACAGAATAGCATAAAGACATTTTGTGCCAAACAAACTGTTTAGATGGTTTTGCATTTCCTGAATATGTGAGATATGGTGACTTTCCCATTGATGAAAAAAACAGTGAAACGAAAGAGAAACTGCTTTTAAAGAGCTGTGATGATGTCATACGTGTGGTTTTATATCTCCCCTACAAGGATAGAGAGAGATATAGTGATATAGTGATATAGAGATATATAGAGATATATAGAGATATATAGAGATATATAGAGATATATATATATAGATATATATATATATATATATATATATATATATATATATATATATATATATATATATATATATATATATATATATATATATGTGTTCCAAATTGTAATTAATGATGCCAAAACGGAATTTTCTTCTGGGAATCCTTTCGCATAGTAAATATTGAAAGTACCAGCGTTCTGGAAATACATATTTAGGCTCAAAGTAGTTACTTACAAAAGTAAACACAAGACATGATGTGTAAGAATTAAATATATGATAAACCCACATTTGCACATTCATGTTTTAACTCTAATTTTCCGTCGATGTAGATAATCCTGAGATTTTTTTTATCCTAATTACCAGAAGCACAGCTGTGTTCCTTTGGGGCTTTCGGAAGCAACTCTACCATAAGTTGCTGTTGGGTAAATAATACTAATTTGTGCAGCACACTTCAGGGTTTTATTTGCTGTCATTTTAATGAGCTGGGCCATTTTGCTGCATACCCATAAGAGATATAGCAATATACCTCCATGATGCTATTGTTGGGAAAGATTTTGTTTTCCCACCTTACCCTTGCGATTCTTATGTCGCTCAAATAAAGGCGTACATGTTAATTTGGCTAAAATGTGGCTCAAAATCATAAAATATGGCTTGTCAGAGAAGAACCTTACAAATATCATTAAAAAAAAACACTCCGAGGTTATATCATATGCCTTGAAGATCTTGTATATCTCTCATTTATTCATAAATTATTCGGTTTGTGAAATTAACTTCTTCGACGTTTAAATCTTACCTTTTCTTCTTTCCTGGCAGAGCTTCAAGCAGGTGGTATACAACCATCTCATGTCACCCCCCCCATTCCCACCAATGATATATTTTTTTTTAACCCCATTAACGTTTTACCTGCGGGTTGGCAGGATAGCCTAGAGGTACATGCACTCGCTTGAAAGCTGTCGAGCCTGGGTTCGAATTTCGACCCAGCTATAAACTGTCACCCCAGTGTTTCACAGGCAGGGTGGTCCATCATTGTGTGTGTTGTCCCTTCGAATGGATGTGAGACTGGGTGTCCTGTCCACCAGCTAATGCTGCTGGACGTTAAAGATCCTCTGGTGCCCTTTGTGAATAGTTGCAAGCTATTGCTGGCACAATCGCTATATATTCCAAAATTCCTGCCCGAAACTTGTGTTCATCCTGGTCCTGAGGGTGTGGGTGTGTGTGTGCGTGTGTGTGTGCGTGTGTGTGTTCGTGTGTGTGTGTGTGTGTGCATGCATTGGGGGAGGAAAGAAGGAATGGAAGAACATGGTTCCAAGAATATAGTAGAATATTGTTCAAGTGATAATGGGAAACCATGCTGCTGAGAATGAGAGACCTTTGTTCAGCATGAGGTTTGTGAAGAGAATAAAATTTTTTTTTGTAAAGGTCAGTAGGTATTGGTTGAGCATCACACGAGGAGATAAAATGAAGGGAAAAGAGAATTGCAGAAGAAAAGAGAATGTAATTTTGCAGCTGAGTTGATCAGTTAATTTGTTGCACAACAGAACTATGCAAACACAAACTGTCCATACAAAATCCGACAGGGGTGGAAGTTGTATAAAAGGGGTTATTTTGGCAAAGAGTAGCAAATTATCCAGTGTACCGGAGCTGGCTGCCATGGCAACTGTGAGGATAAGGCTGCGTGTAGAAAATTGCTAAGAAACGGGAGTAGAGAGGAGTCTTTTAAGGTCAGCTTGCCTTGGCTAACAGCATGTTACTTTTACTGCCCGATACATCTTTGCATTCAAAACACAAATGAAGGATCCCCCACGAATTCGATGTTTTGGAGTTTCAAGTCATATTCTTCAGAATTCAGTTTGGGAACATTTGGTTGCAAATATACTTTGCTTTGTTCTTTTCCCATGTATGTTTCCTCCTGCCTGCATTGCTGGCTGGTTGGCCATGTGCTATGCTTTTGCCTCTTAAACACATCCAGTGCACACTTTTCCGACTCATGGAAACTGCTCACGACAATGAATTATTTTGAAACGAACACATTCTTCCTATTTTCAATGAAATGTAGCTTTTCTCTGAGGTTACAAAGCCATTTCTATTTGTACTTCCAAGGCCTCTCTAGCATGATTTCAGTAAGGCCTTCTTCGTAAATGCCCTCAACCAACTTGTCTTGCGCTCAGCCAGCAAAGGTAAAGCACTAAATTTAGTTCCATCGCACAGTAAATGTCACCTTTTCTATGCATGCTAAGTCGATTTATTTACCTGCATTATAGATTCGTCCAAAATCTGGATCCTTGGATGCAAGGTTACGTCAGCTTGCAATGAAGTCACTGTAGCTCAGAAGTTTCAATCAGTGCAAGGTAAAAGATGCTTTGCATGATGTGGTGAGCAAGGTTGCATCGAAGGATCTGAGAGTGCCAGAAAAACATGCTCTGGTGTCTGTATTGACCTCATGTCATCTGATTCAGTCAAGTGACTCATGAAGGAAATCATCAATTGTCACCCCTTAAGGTAGCAACGGACAGTTATCAGGGTTATCAGCCCAAATATGTATCCAAAACATTTGGTAGTGAGGTATGATGACACCCTATCATGCTCTACTATTTTCACCATGGTGTTGGGCAGGTAAGTTTAAAAGTTGCAACCTTGTTCTTCCGGTAGAATCCAACTAAGTCCGACATTGATTCAGTGCTAGCATGGGGTGGTGCATCGCGAAGCATTTTGTCTTTAGAGGGTACGTTAAGCCGATATTTGTGGAACATCTTGCAGTTCTTCTGGGTGCCATAAAAAGGATCAGGCATTTCATTGAAACAGGATTCCCCCAACCCCCTTCATTTGTTGCTTGTATGACAACCCAGGTTTGTATATTGTGAGAAAGTGGATGTTTTGTGTAACATGAGTCACGTGAATGATTACCCATCGATATTAACATCGGTCTCAACCATACTATTGCTGCTTTAATGGCTTCTTCGGAGAGATAGAAAACAGTTAACACAAAATTTGGTCAAATATACCTTCACCTTTTGAACCCTCGCGGCTGTTTAACCAGTCGCTATTCCTCCATATAGGACATTTTCACAAAAGCGGGTCAGGTAACGGTAAAGAACAAACTCAAAAATCAACTTTCTTTGATATTCTCGAAATAGTGCTTGAACCCCTTATAAGGCCTAGAAAATTGTTCAAATGATGTCAGCAACGCAGGATCTACCATAAGGCCTCTGCACTGACTGGGCAATATATGCTTGATAAAAATTCTCGGACAGTTTTTACCGTTACCTGACCCGCTTTTGTGAAAATGTCCCATATAGCCAGCAGCCGGTTTACCAGCCACGATTCCAACCTCCATATGCCCCAGTGGCCAGTTTACCAGCCATTACTCAAACCTCCATATACCCAACGGCCGGTTTAACAGCCACTATGCAAACCTCCATATACCCCAGTGGCCGGTTTACCAGCCACTATGCAAACCTCCATATACCCCAGTGGCCGGTTTACCAGCCACTATGCAAACCTCCATATACCCCAGTGGCCGGTTTAACAGCCACTATGCAAACCTCCATATACCCCAGTGGCCGGTTTACCAGCCACTATGCAAACCTCCATATACCCCAGTGGCCGGTTTACCAGCCACTATGCAAACCTCCATATACCCCAGTGGCCGGTTTACCAGCCACTATGCAAACCTCCATATACCCCAGTGGCTGGTTTACCAGCCACTATGCAAACCTCCATATACCCCAGTGGCCGGTTTACCAGCCAATATGCAAACCTCCATATACCCGAGCGCCCGGTTTACCAGCCATTACTCAAACCTCCATATACCCAACGGCCGGTTTAACAGCCACTATGCAAACCTCCTTAAACTCGAACGGCCAGTTTACTAGCTGCTATTCAAACGTTCACATACCCGAGCGGGCAGTTTACCAGCCGCTATGCAAACCTCCATACACCCGATTGGCTGGTTTCCCAGCTGATATTCAAACCTTCATATACCTGAGTGGCTGGTTTACCAGACACTTTTCAAACCTCCATATACCTGAGCTGCTAGTTTACCAGCCACAATGTAAACCTCCATATACCCCAGCAGCTGGATTACCAGCCACTATGCAAACCTACATATAGCGCAGTGGCCGGTTTACCAGCTGCTATTCAAACCTCCACATACCCGAGTGCCCGGTTTACCAGCCATTACTCAAACCTCCATATACCCAATGGCCGGTTTAACAGCCACTATGCAAACCTCCTTAAACTCGAATGGCCAGTTTACTAGCTGCTATTCAAACGTTCACATACCCGAGCAGGCAGTTTACCAGCCGCTATGCAAACCTCCATACACCCGATTGGCTGGTTTCCCAGCTGATATTCAAACCTTCATATACCTGAGTGGCTGGTTTACCAGACACTTTTCAAACCTCCATATACCCGAGCTGCTGGTTTACCAGCCACGATGCAAACCTCCATATACCCCAGCAGCTGGATTACCAGCCACTATGCAAACCTACATATAGCGCAGTGGCCAGTTTACCAGCTGCTATTCAAACCTCAATATACCTGAGCAGCCGGTTTACCAGCCGCTATTGAAAGCTCCATATACCCCAGTGGACGGCTTACCAGCCACTATTCAAACCTCGATATACCTCAGCAGCCGGTTTACCAGCCACTATTGAAAGCTCCATATACCCCAGTGGACGGTTTACCAGTCACTATTCAAACCTCTACATACCTGAGCAGCCGGTTTACTCGCCGCTATTGAAAGCTCCATATACCCCAGTGGACGGTTTACCAGTCACTATTCAAACCTCTACATATCTGAGCAGCCGGTTTACTCGCCGCTATTGAAAGCTCCATATACCCCAGTGGACGGTTTACCAGTCACTATTCAAACCTCTACATACCTGAGCAGCACGATCTTTTTTCTCCAGGGAGCCCAGGATCGGGGAGCCGAAAGTCCAAGGAGCTCAGGATTCAAAGGGTTGAAGGCGAAGGACACATCATGAATGCAAGGCTCCTGCGTGAACACAAAAACTTACATGTAACGATTTTGAGAATAAAAGCAAAACTATAAATAAATGTATAAATATAAATAAGCTAATAACACCGCTAAAGACAGAAGGAGAAAAAGAAAATAAATTTAAAAAAAGAATAAAAATAAAAACCAGCAAAGATAAAGGTGTTTTCCAGCCACTGCCATTCATGAGAGTACCAGTTGATGAACCACTTAGAAGGAAAGAAGAATTCAAATAGGGGAAAACGACCAAAATGAATGTCAATCAAGGGAGAGATTTATGCCCTAATGGCTTCAACGAGACGAAATTGGTTTCTTATGAAAACTGTGAAACGTCGTCTTTAGACACAGGGTGAATTTAAAAATCATGTTTAATTAAACGGAGGATGTTTTACATTATATTTATTTACTCTTTTAACATGGCACCCCAGAGTACCGCATATTGCATCGTATGAAGAATTCAATTATTGTATCCTTCACAGGAGTAGGCCTTTGGGCTGGTGTCATATCGTGCTTGTGGATTAGGTAACGAGGAATATGCAAGCAAGGAACAATAAAATTAATTGATTCATTCATTCAGGTGCCGTGCTCGATGCAGAGCATCGGTTCTTGGCTGGGGTTTCCATCTCGGATGGGTCAACACTTAGACACAGGATGTCAGGGCAGGAATTTGGAATTTGCACATGGTGCTGGAGATAGCTCGCGTATACCCTTCGTGAAGGGCACCGTGGGATGTTTAACATCCACCAACAAATTCGGGTCAATAAGTTTAACGTCCATCCAAATACAGGGCGCACACATTGATGAACCACATCTTGTTGCTGGGCTGAGATTCGAACCCATGAATCACGAATCGGGAAACGAACCTGTAGTTTAAAAGTAGTTTGGCTTTAAATTTGTTCCGATTGCACATCCGTAGACAGGAGTGAGATTTTTTTTTTCATCTTTCTGCCTGCCTGGCAGTCAAACAACATTGAAAATCATTCCAAAACAGGAAACTTATTGTTTTTAAGGACATCACAAAGGACACAAACAACAGGCAAGAAGACCGAATGTAACATGTTAAACTGGAAGGAGACTCGGTAGAGCGCACACCTTCACCACATAATGTCTGATCCAGTAGAACATATCGGGCCCAATACATTTTTGAAATATCGTGACACGTATCGTTTTTGGCACTATCTATCAATGGTAAAGAATCACTTTGAAAATTATATAATTCTCGTATCGAGATCCAGATTCGCATCTTTGCCAAAATCGAAGCAATTCGTTTTCACCACACACCCAACCTGTCCATCAAGTTTCATACAAATCCGTCCACAAGTTTTTGAGATATCCTGCACACAAACAAACAGACAGAAAGGGGTAAAAACATAACTTCCTTTACCTACGGTGGCGGAGGTAATAAGGTGATGTAAAGACACTGTATCAACAGCGGTAAACTTCCAAATTTTTTTTCCATCCGGCCTGTAAAATCTTTATTTTATTTCAATTCAATTATATACTTGAACAGTGTTGAACACAAATTGCTGTTGTGGCACTTTCAAAACCCTTCCATTTACCAGTACTTGGACAAAATATTCCAGCATTTTATATCATCTCGACAAATCAAATTTGCCGATATATATATATATATATATATATATATATATATATATATATATATATATATATATATATATATATATATATATATATATATATATATATATATATATCAATATATATATATATATATATATCAATATATATATATATATATATATATATATATCAATATATATATATATATATATATATATCAATATATATATATATATATATATATATATATATATATATATATATATATATATATCTATATATATATATATATATATATATATATATATATATATATATATATATATATATATATATATATATATATATATATATATATATATATATATATATATATATATATATATATATATATAT
>NC_140976.1:57537241-57589741 GCF_056783735.1 Eptatretus burgeri | reverse complement strand
CGTATGGATACATGCAGTATATGAAACTATTTTAGCAGAAATTTTTCCTGCTCATTGCGTGAAGATATCCTGATATGGCACAGGTTTCATTGATTTTTTTATTTCACATTGAGGAAATTATTGTCGCTGTTATGTTTGCTTCAATTCCAAGTTGACATATCTGTTTATATGCAGTGTTCGAATTTCCATATTTAATGAATGTCAGTTTCGCTAAGTGGGAAGCGAACTCGCCGACAAACTTTCTGGTCGTGGATTTGTTCTCCCATCGAGAACTGCCACCCTGGTGCAGCTCCGGTACGGGCACTGCAGAGAGTGACGTAACTACACGTAGTCATGTAACCCTTTGGATTGGAACGTGAAGCCAGCTATTTTGTCTGTGGACATTAAAAAAAATTGTCATGGCGTGGGGTCGGAGTGCAGAACTTGGGGATTTTCTTAAATAACCCCAAATATATATATATATATATATATATATATATATATATATATATATATATATATATATATATATATATATATATTATTTTCATTAAGGTACATTTTTTTATTATATTAAAAATGTTTTCATTATATTACATTAAAAAAACAAAGTTTTGTACTAATTATTTTATATTGTATAAAATTGCTTATGTTAATTTTTTTTTAATGTCATTTCATTTTTTTATTCACTTGTCGATATTACTTCTCGTGCAACACAATGTCTGACACCATGTCACGACATCAAGCATCGCACCACGACATCGAGCGTCATGACACGATACCATGATCTCCGGCACCTATCTGCAACACCTAGAGTACCACCACAATGTCTGGTGTGACGCTATATCGCATGCCCTATTGCACCGCAACGTTGTGCGATGGCACACGCGATGTCGCAGCACACCCCGTCGATATGATTGATAATCTTCTCTATCCACACTCCATTCTTACCATTTCATAACTTGATCTCCATTCTTACCTCAAGCTTTCGATACAATCTGGCATCCCACATTGTTCTCCAAACTCTCTGCCTATGGCATCCAAGGATAACTCCACATATGGCTTATTGACTTCCGCCAGTCATGAAGCCAACTTGTGACTCTCAATGGAATCCTTTCATCTCCTCTCCCTGTCAAAGTGGACTGCAGCCTCTTCCCTCTCTTCAGACCTTGACAAAATCACAAACTGGTAAAACACCTGGAATATGCCAGTTAACCCAGACAAATCTCACACTCTCACTTCCTCTCTCCGAAATGACGCATCTACTTTCTCAACAACCCTTTCGAAGAAGTTCAGTTGTTCAAAGCCCTGGGTCTCACGATCAGTCATGATCTTTCTTGGGCAAACTGCATTTCAAAGTTGGCCTTCAAAGCCAGTCGCCGACTGGGTATTCTCCATCGTGCATTTGTGGTATCCATGAAAGTGGCCCTTTCATGTATTTCCAGAAGTAGGAAAAAATCTATGTCGTATTTAGGAAAAAAATCTATGTAGTATTTAGGAGAAAACAAGTGGAAGGGGCAAAAGTGCACCATTTTTGGATTCAATCAGTTATTTGTCGATAAGGTAAACTCCAATATTTGCTCCATACTCGCACTGCACCATCCCGTCGCGTTAATCAGAACATTGTATTTGGGGATAAAATGAGCTATCACTGCTTTGTGTTTCCCATCGTTTTGCACTCCTGCCTGAATAAAAACATTGTTTTCACATTCCCTCAAGGAGATGGAGGATTGAAAACCTAGGGGCAAACCATGACGCAAGTTGGGAAGAGAAATATCAAGCTGCGAATAAGATGTCCATTCATCTTCGAGTAGACTTGCAACGCAAACGTTTTGCACAAACCAATCGGACTCACAAAAAGCACCGGCTCTTCCTTGAGAGTTCCCAGGAAATGAATGGACTGAAGATGGTGAAACACTCCGAATCTACCACATGAGTGGCCACCATCACTTTACCGAGAGACCGACAGGTTTTGGTGGAGAAGTGGTCACTGATGATATGGTGATGCAAATTGGTTTGCACTGCCTCACAGACGCAAACCTTCATTTGATTTTGATGCCAGCAATCCCCATTTCAACTAAAATGTATTTCAGGAATATTGGTAAACTGTGCATCAAACCGTGTATGGAAAGGAAGGGAAACTTGTCATTCAAACCTCAACCCACCTCCACACCAGCATGCTGAGCCTCATTTTGTGATATTTTAGTGATAATTTATGTGCTTATTAATTTTTATATGGAAAATGATAATTTTGTGTTCCTGGGTTTGGTTATCTGGGATAGACCCTATTAGGAGGGGTGTTCATAATGTTCTGTTATCGAGATGCTGACAATGCGCCAAGCTACGTTAAACAAATACTCCATCGAACTATATACACCAATACCTCACTTTGTGCTACCCAAAAGGATGCTGATTTGTTATAGAGCTCTTTGTCCTGGATAATTGTTTTTCCTAAAAAAAAAAAACAACAAACGAGAATGGCACTTGGGAGAGGTCATACCTCCTGAAGGATGAACAGTTTACGTTTAAGCCGGATCTGCATCTGGACCTGAATCAAAACACAGGGCGTTTCCAAAATATTGATACAACTTTGACTTCCTGCCATTTCTTTGTTTTATGACCTTTGCCGTTTTCCTTTTCATTGTTTGGTGGTGTTATCATGGTATTTGTTCCCTGGGATTTCTAGCTCCTTAGCTCAACTATGCCATTGACAGTGAAGCAGAAGACAAAAGTGGTGGCTCTGTGGTATGAGGCTAAATCATATGTAGACACCAGCTGGAGGTTCTGCTGGGAATACGACCTCATAACATGTGATGGACCCACAAATTGTGCCATTTAACATATTGTGAAACATTTTGAGGACAAGGGTACAGTGCACAACCACAACAAGGACAGTAGTGGTAGGCCAGCACCAGCAACCAAGAATCAAGCCAACATCGACACTGTGTGGGATTCTGCTGTGGACAGTCCCAAGAAGTCGGACCGCCAGCGCTCATGGGGGCTTGGCATCAAACCAATATCAGTCTGGTGTATCGATCCTCAATAAGGAACTGAAGCATTTCCCATGCATCATCTCTATTAGGCATAAATTGAGTCAAGATGACATGAGAAGCCTTGATATGTGCAATTGGCTCAGTGACAGGATGGATACCAACTGTCCTGCCACACTGGATGATCTGAAGCAGGAGGTGTCAGACTACCACCAAGCAGTGCCACATGAGACCGACAGGAAAGTTGGACAGAACGTTGGAGTCAAGATCAATGCCTGTCTGAGGGGCACACATCGAGAACATCAATTATAAGGATTTTGTGTAAATGCCAATTTCAGACGTTGGGCTCTCACTAACTCGAGCAATAACTTCCTGCAATAGCTATCAGTGATAGAAAATACCATGTCATAAGCTTTCAAGAAATGTTTGGTTCACGTTCCTGAGGCTTCTGTTTCTTTGTAAATCAACATTTAAAGTTGCATCACACTTTTTGAAACACCCTGTAGAATCGCCTTGTTCTTGTCACCTACCCAACCTGTCCAAACAAACAGTTTTGTCTGAATCCATACAGAACTTATTGAGATATTGTGCTTTATATCATTTTTAGCTCTATCTCTCAATGGTGAAGAATCACTAAAAAATTCTAGTAGTTGGATCTGGATCCGGATCTTTACCAAGATTGAAGCAATTCTTCCATGTCACACACCCAACGTGTCCACCAAGTTTAATCTGAATCAGTCTACAACTTTTAGAGATATCGTGCTATAAATTGTTTTTGGCCCTCTCTCTCAATGGTGAAGAATCACTTAAAAAAATTATAGTCGTCGGATCCGGATCCGGATCTTCACCAAAATCTAATCAATTCTTCCTTGTGACACACCCAACCTGTACACAAAATTTCATCCTGAACCGTTAACAACATTTTGAGATATCCTGCACACAAACAAACAGAAAGACAAACATACAGAAAGGGGTGAAAACATAACCTCCTTCACATTCGGTGGTGGAGGTAAAAATCAAATCAAAAGCAATCACTGAAAACGTTTAAGTACCACTCGCGTTAATACCACTGATTTTGGACCAATGATGCAGAAATCAAGAAAATGACCAAATACCAAGATCTCAAGCATGAAGTGAAAAGATCCTGAAAGCTGAAGAATGCCAAAGTCGTACCAATGATGACGAAGAACCTCACATATATATTACAAACCATCCCTGGGAATATCATGACAAACGAACTACAGTAGGAAGCCATCCTGGGCTCAGTAACGATCATGAAGAGAGCCGTCGGCACAAAACTTTGCAAACAGAAAACTTCACAGCTTGGTCCATGAATCGCGACCCCTTACTGACATGAAGGTGGATACTTTGAACCTGACCTGGGAGGACTCCATTCCACATTCTGAAACTCACATATGAAGATGCATACACACACACACACACACGCACACACGCACACACACACACACACACACACACACACACACACACACACACACACACACACACACACACACACACACACACACGCACACGCACACGCACACGCACACACACACACACACACACACACACACCTCAGGTGGGCCGAGGAAGGACTTTGCATGATGGAGGATTCGCAGTCGGCGACTGGCTTTGGAGGCCACGTTGGAAATGTGGCTTTCCCAGGAAAGATCATGGCAGAGAATGAAACACAGAAGCTTGAAAGAAAGGAATTCTTCCTGCAGATCGTTGAGAAAGTAGATTGGGGGGGGGGGGGTGTTTCCAAATGGTCCTTTCGGAGAGACATAGTGAGAGTATGAGATTTGTCAGGATTGAAAGACATGTTCCACGTGTTGGTCCAGTTTGTGATTTTACCAAGATATGCGGAGAGCGAAGAAGCTGCTTTTTGCCAGTCTGATGGATGGAAGATGGTACGGCAGAGGGTGTAGTCATCAGCAAAGAGATAAAGAGGATATTCCAGAGTCGGAGAGATCTTTGATGAAAACCAGAAAAAGAACAGGGCCTAGAAGGTTACCTTGAGGAACTCCTGCCTGGACAGGAAGAGGGGATGAGACAACTCTATTTTGGGCCACATGTTGGCTGCGACAGGAGAGGAAGTCTGTGAGCCATGGTGAAGATGGCCTTGGATACCATAGTAAGAGAGTTTGGTGAGCAGGGCAGGGTGCCAGACTGTCATAAGCCCGCAATATGTTGAGGGATATGGCTCTGATTTCATATCTGGCATTGAGGACCTCCATGCATTGTTGGGAGAGCAGAAGCAGCATATCCCGGGAAGTGACCTGGTCTGAAACCAAATTGATGATCGGAAATCAAGCCATTGGAGAAGAGGGAAGATTTCATGTCTGAAGTGATGATGCATTCCATAATCTTACCGATGGTTGGGAGAAGGCCGATTGATCTGTCGTTGCAGGGATCTGTGTTTGAACCTTTTTCATGCAGGGCGGTAGTGTTTGCTGATTCCAAGCAGATGACAGATGATCTTGAGCAAATGAGAGGGTGAATAGAACAGAGAGAGGGTGAACAAGAGCAGAGGAGCCGATTTTTAGGACACGTGGGCTGGTGCCGTCTGGGCCGGTTGCAGAATCTGAGTCGAGGTTTGACAGCAAGCTCTCATCTTTGTCAGAAGAAAAAGACACAGAGTCCAGGGACAGTTTTTTGCGAATGGGTAAGGTGGGTACAGAAAGCGATGGGTCTTGTCCACAACATTTAGATGCAAACACGGAGTTTTGGCATTCAGCCTTTTCCCATGCGGTATCAGCAGTGCAGCCATTTGAGGTATGGGAGGGTATGGACGGAGAACATACACCAGAAACAGATTTGATTCGATGCCACCAGGATTTGGAGGAAGGAGACAAGTTTGATAGTTCAGACTTGAGATGAGAAAGATGTTGTTTTCTGGCTCTCCTGAGGGTAGATCCACACTTGTTCCGAGCTTTATGGAATCAATGACCGATGGAATGAGTTCAATCAATGACCTCTTTGGTGTAAAGCCTGACTGCTCTGGACGCTGGTGCTCAAGCAGATGGTGGCGAACCCTATCAAGAATTATCCGAGCAAATACCTTGCGCGGCACTGAGAGCAGCGTCACCCCTCGGTAGTTGTTGCAGTCTTGGCGATCACCCTTCCCTTTCCAGAGAGGGACAACAAGGCCCCTCTTCCAGTCAGTTGGGATGATGCCTGTGTTCCAAGCAGAGCACAAAACTGCATGCAACGACACAAGTGCAGCATTTCCACCAGCCTTGAGCAGTTCAGCATGGATGCCACAGATCCCTGGAGCTTTACCCCATTTCAACCGGTTCACCGCAGCATGCGTTTCCACAAGCGAAGGTGGACCACAGTTAATTGGAGGGTCAGCATCAGGGATTGTAACACCCTTGACGTCCAACTCGACAGCTGGGGGATCAGCCTGGTACAACCGCTCAAAGTAACTGGCCCAGCAGTCCTTCACTTCAGGCTCCTCTTTCAAGAGCCTACCACTCTCTGCTCTAACTGCAGTGCTCCAAGGGATGGGCTTGGATGAACGCAATGCGCGAATTTCCCTGTAAGTGGGACGAGAATCACCTGTCCACAGGTGATGCTCTACCCCCTCATAGATTCCTCGCACATAGGCCTCCTTGTCCACCTTTAGTGCACGTACAGTTTTATGCCTCAGCTCCCTGAACAGCTCAGCTCTGCCATTAAGCCTGGCCCTCCGACTCTGGTCAATGGTATCCAGTGTCCCTTGAGAGACAAAATTCTTCTTTGCCCTGCGGTGAGTTGCAAGACATCCACCGGCAACATCAAGGACGGTGGTCTTGAAGGCACTCCACAACTCTTCAGGACCCCCCAAAGCACCCAAACACCCCAAATCTCCACTCAGCCTGTTCGCAAACTCCTCAGCTACTTTCTCATCCTTGAGCTTGCCAAGATCCAGCCTCGGCTGGGATGGTACCATTCTCCAGGATTTAAGGTGCAGCTTTAGAGTTGCTACAACAAGCCGGTGGTCAGTATTGAGGAACTGAGCACTCCCGTAGACCATGTAGTTCTTAATCATCCTCCAGCGACCGTCAGCGAGGACATGGTCAATCTTCTTTGCCACACCGCCAGCGTTGGAATCCCAAGTCCATCGAGGAGCTTGTGGGCGCTGAAACCATGAACCAGCCACCCTAAGTCCATGAATAAGTCCATGTATAAGTCCTTTCCATATATCTTGTGAATGAAGGGGAAAGATGCCTTGCATGGGACTCTTTCAGTTCGACCTCTTATACCTCATTAACCTTTAGTCCTTGCAGTTCTTCCACTCCTTTACTACACCCCTTTCTCTCACTCGACACACGCAAGCAAGCACACACACCAACCAATAGAAACCAAACAATTGCGCTGCGAGTGCCTCCTGTGGCATTTGCATGCCAATTTTACATTCAAAACTGTGCGCCAGTTCTCAACTGCCATTTCACCTCAGTCCTTCATTCCGCTCACCAAACGATACCATGCTCACCATAACCACTTTATCCGACTATAAAAAAATCCCCGCAACAACCCATGCTTACATTTTCAATCACAAAAGCGACCATTATTCACAATCTCGTTGCAAGGAATTTCCACTTCTTCCCCACAACGCCACGTTACAATCATACCTCATAAAAATGCTACAAAATATTCGCACCAATCTACTACAACCGCCACAACTACCACATGGTCATCAAACACTCACCATAGACTCAGTAGACACGGTGGAGACGTAGGTTGGGTTATTTTAGGCATAACTCGAAGCGCGAACGTGCGTTGGAGCTCATTTATGAACCTATGGGTGGCGCAGGGGTTTCCCTAAAATCCTATGTTCAAATGAAGGCCAGTGCACGTTCGGGTCCAGAAAGCACTTTGAAAAACCACGTCCCCATGTAAAGATTGGTAGCAGTTGTGGGTGGCTTGTTGGCAGGCGACTGAGCCATTTTTCACCTTGAGGGCCTGGCGAGGCTTGGCTATGACCGCTATGGACCAATAGGGGAGCTCAATTTCGTTAGAACTTCTTTTGATCCGATTGTTGGCTCCTCCCCTCGTCCAGGGCTTATAAAAAATATGTATGTGGTTCATTCTGGGTAGATCGTTGGGGATAGAGACTATTGCTGGAGCAGACTATCACCGGGAGCAGATCGTCGAGAGCATTGCAGGAGCAATTATCGCCAGACATCAAACCTTGCCTGGGAGAAAGGTGGCACAAGGACAAGAGTCGACTCAGTATGATCAGGTGTGGGGTCACGCATTGCTGCTGCTAGCCGGGAATGCTCCATTTCAACGTCACTCATGAGGTTACAACGACGCTTACACATGCAGACTCTCATACGGCATACAATAGGATCCTTTCTCTCATGCATCTTTCTTCTTCCATCTATCTCTTATCTACTGTGGATGCAAAAAGAGCAATCAACACGGGCAAGCCTGACCAACTGTTCTTCTCAGAACAAAACCCAAGAGTGAACTAAAGAGCGAACCGAACTGACCTGCACCTCACATTTATCCTCTTACATTACGCCGCACCATGGAAAGGTGTGCAAGACTACAGGGAAACTTAAATCATCAACTTTATGATATACACTTGTACTAAAGCCATTCTGTCCAACTCTAACCAACACATCCAGAGATGCAACAACTGTACAATCATTACCACTCCTGTTTACAATCAGGCTGTCTGGATAAACCTTGTGAAGCTGCCTAACAAAAACATTTAGAGTTAACCACACAAATATCATCTATGTAATGACATGTATGAAATAATTTTTTTTAGCGAATCCTAAAAAAATGTTCTCAATCAATTTATGCATAAATGAAAATTCACAGAATATAAGAAAATATTCTCGAGTAGGGGGGCTGCAATTTTCACCCATGTGAATACCTTTAACCTGTTGAAACATTATCCCACAAAAAAGACACAAAAGTATAAAATATAATATAAATAGCATCATCCATAAACTTCTGATTATCAAAACAATGAAAACTTGAGTATTTTTTTTTTTTAGAAAAGAATGCTCTATCAAACCTGCCACATAAAAACTTATTAAAAGAGTTTAAAACCTTGTCAATTACTTCAAAGAGTGAACCCCTCACGAGCATTGAATCCAAATTTGTATATAAAGTTGAAAAATCAAAGACTTCAACTGACTTGATATTGAGGCATCTAATTCTCTCTAAGAACTCTAAAGAAGAATGAATGTTCAAGAAAGTGTTAATACCAGAATTCTTCTCAATTGCTAAACAATATTTCCTGAACTCTCTAACAACTTGTAATCCTGAGTTCAAGATAACCGATACCTGTTTGTATTGGTAGAACACTGCCTGGCACCCACTATAAACCTATACTTGTACGGGTTCTTATGAAGCTTAGGGATCCAGAAAAGCTGAGGAATACAAAGATTTACCTCTTTACATTTAATACCGAAATTATTAACTAAAACCTCCTGATGCTCAGAGATAATATCTTGGGGTGACTTTGACAAGGAACATATGTGCTATTTCCTATACCAGTGAAAGTAACCAAATCAATGCCTAACTATCTAAATACATTTTTTTACAAACCAAAACAAAATTATTCGCAGCTTCATCCACTAGAGCGATTACGTATCGATCATGGAGATCCCGAATGTCTTTACAAATACTCGGCTTGTTCAACACTGGTTTGGACTGACCAAGTAAAAGCAAGCCCTAACTTCTACAAAAATTAATCCCATCATCCAGGACTTCCAGAACTCTGTTAAACCATACATTAACCGTGTCTTCAGATATTCATCAAGAACTTCATGTTGATTTAACCCTTATTAAGAGGACTGAATGGGACAATCGTTTATATATATATATATATATATATATATATATATATATATATATATATATATATATATATATATATATATATATATATATATATATATATATATATATATATATATATATATATATATATATATATATATATATATATATATATATATACATACATACACACACACACACACACACACACACACACACACACACACACACACACACACACACACACACACACCTTACTCCAGCTCACTGACCTCATTGAAGCTTTGCTTCACTGTTGACGAGCACAAAGCCAATTTATCTGACATGGCACCTGAGTGGTCGCATGATGTACCGTGAATCCCACATGCTATTAAATCAGGATTATCACTACATTAGGTCTCCAGGAATCCCAATTAAACCCAACCTCAGTGCGGCAAAATGGTGGGAATGCAAAGCACACACAGTCTTAAGAAAATAAGTAATTTCATTGCACACAAGGCAAACAGCAAGAAATACCAACCACAACGACAGAAAGAAATCACAATTATTTAAGACTAACTTTACAAATAAAAAAAATACCATTCAAGGCCCACACATACAACAGTCAGGCACACTGAACTGGGCAAGTTGGAGGGAAATTGCAAGTGGTGAAGCGACCTAACGTGTTGGATACAGGGCTGACTCCAGGTAGAATGGCAGGAGAGGAGGCCTTGAGAGGAAGCAGGCAAGTATGAACACGAGGGTCGCTTGTCGCAGCTGCCAGTTAACAGAGCAGCAAGCGAAGAGCTATGGAAAGTGTGTTACTGCATGCAGTTCATACTCCCCTCACCCCCCCCCCCCAACAGAGCCAGCCATTACCAATGATAACCAGGAATCGGCTGAGGCCCACCTCGCCCATTTTGACAGACAGCTGCGGGGGGGGGGGGGGAGCTTTCTGTTTACGTGGGTGGAAGGAAAACAAATGCCACATCACCACTCCTCACTTTCCAAGCCTCACCTAATTTGACTGAGAGAACATGAGACAGGACATCCTTAAAGCCGCTGTCACACCTTGACGATTTAGCCAGCGTATGCCGACGTATGAAAAATTTGTCTAAAATGCTGGCACACGTCGAATACGTTATGGGTAAGTTTTGTATACGTTAAGAGCACGCTGGCATACTTCGTAGTACGCTGGTATACGTCGTAGTACGCCGAGCTCGTCGACAAATTTTAACATGCTCAAAATTTTTCGACGTATGCCAGCGTATGATTCACATGTTCCGCATACGCTGGCCTTAAGTTGTAGGCACATTACGCGATCGTTGACACACGTCGACACACCTTACTTGTAAGTAACTCATAAGTCGAAACACGTCGAGGTAATGTTTAGCGTCGGTGTTCCAGACTCCATGGTTTTTTTTTTCTTCTGCATGACGGTGATGTTGAGACTTCGATTTGTAGTGCGGTTATAATATAATATAATTAATAGGCTGCCTCTCAACGATTTAAATCATAACCGCACCAGAAATCGAAGTCTCAACATCACCATCATACCGAAGAAAAAAAAAAAACCATGGAGTATGGAACACTGACGGGTTCCTCCTGTGAACCCCATTTTTATATACCAATTCCCCTAAACGCTGCCAATACGCCATTATACGGTAGCTGTAAGTTAGTAACACGTTCAATAAGTTCCGTGGTCGTCCGGAAGACGTCAAATACATCTCCAGTAATCCCCCGCTCAGGTTCACCTATCGCACCCCTGGTTCATCGCGGGTTTTCCCTTGGAACCTAACTAATTTTTTCTGCGGATTCCCCCGGTATATCGCGGTAATAATATATGAAATATAAATTATTTAAGCGATAAATTATAACGCGTGATGCTCGACCATTCACACAACGCACGAGACAAAGTTTTGCTTGTGAACTTAGAATATTTTCTACGTTTTTTTCTCCAAGCCCTATGATGCCGCCCAAACGCCCTGCACCTTCTAAGGCTTCTGGCAAGGAACCGAAACGCCAGAGGAAGGTCCTGACGCTCCAGGAGAAGGTTAAAGTGCTCGATGCTTCGGGAAGGAAAAAGGTTTGCCGCAGTTGGACGAGCACAGCCAAACCGACCAGACTAGACAAGTCGATATGGGGCACCTAGAACCCGATCATTGCCAAGCCGACCAGACCAGACGAGCGATTTTTTTTTTGGGAGGCATCCATTCATTGCGGATTTTCACTTCTCGCGGGGGGTTTGGAACGTTACCCCCGCAATAAACGGGGGATGACTGTACATACGTCAATATGCGTTGGAGATACGTTACTCATAGGTTCAAAGCACGTTACTCAAAGGTTAGAAATAAGTTTCGGGTACGCTAAACATTACCTCGATGTGTTTCGACTAATGAGTAACTTAAGAGTAACGTGTGTCGACGTGTGTCAACAATCACATAACGTGCCTACAACTTATGGCCAGCGTATGCGGAACATGTGCGTCATATGCTGGCATACATCGAAAAATTTTCAGCATGCTTAAAATTTGTCGATGTACTTGGCGTACTACGACGTATGCCAGCGTGCTTCAGCATGCTTTAGCCTGCTCTTAACGTACACAAAACTTACCCCTAACGTATTCGACGTGTGTCAGCGTACAAACAAACGTCGGCATACTCTGGCTAAAACGTCAAGGCGTGACAGCGGCTTGACACTTCGATGTCTAGTGTGGTTATGGTTTGAATTGTCGAGCCGCAGCCTTTTAATAGGCTACGCCACGTGATCGTCGGCGATACGCTGCCACGCGCTATGCATAAGTTAGACTATCGTTGAGCACAAGTTGTGAACGCCGAAAACACGCTAAGCATTCGTTGGTATAAGTTATCTATATTATCGAAACGTTCTGTGTACGTTACTAATACGTTATGCATACGTCCAACTCATTATGAATATGCCCAAAACTGGAAAAAAAACATCAATAGTTCAGCATACGCCAGCGTTTTACATACATTTTGATACGTTGCCATACGCTGGCTAAAATGTCAAGATGTGGCAGCGGCTTAACATCTGTATATCTAAACACATCAGGCCCATCACTTCCACATCACTTCACTGTGAATTTAGACATTTAGACTGGAACACAAAGATAAATGACATGAAAATGGACGTTCATATCCAGTTGTGTATGGGACAATGTTTTGGAAATATTATGTTGGTATCCTAGATGGATATATATATATATATATATATATATATATATATATATATATATATATATATATATATATATATATATATATATATATATATATATATATATATATATAATTATTTTCCGTTCATTAAAATTCTAACACATTGCTTATTTAGACTGTCCTCATGTTTCCTTAGGACCATGATCATCTTTCCCCATAGTGATGATCGACTTGCCCCAGGGGTGGGTCAAGTTGAGCATTTCGACCACAAATTTTGAATTGCCTTTTACAGACATTCAATGATCTCGAATATTCTCGAAATTGGGCAGTTACTTGGGGGCAATAGATGGACTAACGAATGGCAATTGAATGATGTTTGGCTGGCAAATCATCTGACGCCAAAGCGGACAAAACCAAAAAAGGGACCATCTTGCCCCACTCTCCCCTATATCCTTTTTGCCATTACCACTCAATGGTGAAAAATCTTTAAAATTTATCGTATCCGGATCTTCACCCAAATCGAATCAATTCGTCATTTTCACACAACCAACATGCCCACCAATCCATTCAGAACTTTTTGAGATATCGTGCTCACAGACAGACAGACAGACAGACAGACAGACAAACAGGGGTGAAAACATAAACTCTGTCCACCTTCCATGGCAGAGGTAATCGTTATTGCTCTAGCTGCCATCTTTGATGACGTCATTAATACCCTTTAATTTTGTGACTTGTGCCATGAAGATAATCTGACAATAATGTAATGCACCAGTTTAATGATATTAAAGTTTTTTGTGGTTCAGTCAGATTTCATATTTTTGAGCATTTGATTGCCCACATGACAGCATCATAATTTTCATGCATAGACTTCCGCTGTGAAACCTCAAAAAGCAAGAAAACAAAAAAGGAAATTGAATAACGCAAAGTGCACATTGCTAAACTTTGTAATTATGACTACAATGTTCTTTCATATATTTTTTTAAAGCTGCATACCATAAAGGTGCATGCGCATCATTGCAGCTTTGGCCCTGCATAGTTGTCCACTTCATGCCGTGCCACGTTCAATGTCACTTGCAAGTTCCAAAGCTGGACAGTCAATTCAAGGCTTTTTTTTTTTGCTGACATTGACCTCAGATCTTTTTCTCTGCGAAATTCATTCAGTTTTTCATTGAAAGCTCTTTTTGACATCTGCCCAATTTCTACACTCGTGCACTCATGCACGCGCACACACACACACACACACACACACACACACACACACACACACACACACACACACACACACACACACACACACACACACACACACACACACACACACACACACACGTCACAAAAATGTTTCTCGAACCTCTCCACTTCTACAACATCTCTCATCATTGACAGCCCTCCGAGATACATCATACATTCTTCGGATAAAGACATTTTCGCAACACCATACTGATATTTTCCCGAATAGATGTATTGTAAGCTTGGAGTGTTTTTGTTCCCTAGTTCTAAAACTTTTCAACTGCAAAATCAAGCGGACAGCTGTTGTCTGTCATGGAAGAACTTCACTCAAAACGTCTTTAATAAGGACAGAAGAGAACACTTAGACATAGGAATAGGCTGTTTCTTACCATCATGTTTACAGTTACAAGCGTGTTATCTAGCGTACTGTGACTTCAAAGCTCAAACACATTACATTTCCAAACACTGATATTTACATCGGTACCTCTTTATGCCAATTTAATCCCCCATCAGGTTCTAAATAGCCACTATGCAACCATGTTGTCTAACCCTGCAAAATGTCTACTCAAACAACATGGTTCTTAATTTGGTCTTCATGTGCTTGCCTATCATACTGTTTTAATTGTAACCCACAGCAAAGCGAAAAGCGGGGTTAAGGCTTAGGTCACATTTGCTCTACGGTGAGGACATGGCGGCCATACGCCCTCTGAATTGACAGAAACGTGCGACTGCTGCAGAGAAACTGAGGTGGCCTCAGGAAGGCCCTACACCGTTTGGCTATATTTTACAGGCGTAGGGACGCCGTGGAATTATAGCGCAGAGTTATAACTTTTTTTCATTTCTACGTTCGCCGTAGCAATTCGACAAGCCAAGCTATGGCATAGATGTGTTCCACGTCGACCGTACGTAGGGCGTACGGTGGGCTTGCATTATTCGTGCAGCTGCCGTAAACTCTTCTCAATGAAAAATGAATTTTCCCAACCCCCCAAAAATTACGGCGGCCACACTATTTCCACGGTCGCCGTACGGTGGCCTTGTGGTCTGTGTGACCACCTGCGGGCAACGCTGGGTCGACACACGGTTCCCCTACGCCCGCCATGCACCTACGTAGGCCTCCGTGGCAGTCTGTGTCGACTGTGCGTCCACCGTGCGCTACCGCGAGGGATCGGAGTATAGGTGTTTGCCTATAGAGTGGTACCCCCAGAATCCCAATTTAATTCGCTCCAGGAGGCTGTTCGGATTGCAAAAAGTTCGGATTCAAAAAATATTTTCCCAATAAGAAATAATGGAGTGAATTAATCCGTTCGTGGACCCAAAGAAAACTCACTTTCAAGAGACTTTAAACTGAAATTACCCATGTTTAAGGTAAAATAAGATGAGTAAATGACCTTCGGTGGCGGTGTATTGTATGTAAACTGGTACAATCACCACATCCAAAGGTCCACACAGGCTCGAGCTCCGGTTCCGATCGCTCGCGCAGTCTGCGAGCGCTTCCCCCAGGGGAGCTCATCAAACATTATGCCCCCAGAACCACAATTACTTACTTTCATCAAACGCATCGGGCTGACGTAATCATGGATATTCCAAATTACAGCCGGTTTTACAGTCCGTCACACCACGTGATCAGATTGCTCTTTTTGTTATTAATTAAAACACAAGATGATTAAAAACAAACATCACAAATGAAGGTGAAAACACGAGGTAAGGCCTAGGTCACATTTGGCTCCGCGGCCGGAGGGTCTACAAAATGTTCGAGCACTAGCAATTATGGGGCGGCCGCAGTATTTCCACGGTCACACAATGTGGACAATGTAGCGGTCACTAGAGAGGTCGTTGTCGTGACAAAGCATTAATCTCTCGGACTCGGCTCTTGTATATACAAGATCCGGATTGCCTTAAATACTGAGCACATGTACACATCCTCACATAGACGGTGCCTTTTGACAGCGTCTATCATGAACTTTTAAATATATTCGGACATTTGCTTTAAAGTTTCGAAACGTTGACGTTACTATTTTAAGATTATTCCAATTATCGTATTGTAATTTCGTAAATACATTATATGTTTCGTAAATACACGATATATCGTAAATACGTAAATATATTATGACGGGTTTCGCTATTGGCTTAATGAAGGCACGTGACGAAATATCGGAAGTTGTTGTTTTTAAAAAATAATTTTTTTTTTTTTTAAGCCGACAAAACCTTTAGGTTTTGGACGCTGCTCTTGGACACATTTGTCCTTGTTATTTTTCGGGTAGCAAGGTGCCTGCAAGGTGACCGCAGGAGGACCCGAACCGAACGTGCGGCCAGACGGACGGTAACGAATGGGTTAATTTTTTATTTATTCATTTACATTTTTTTTTTACCAGTTCTTTTGTTTCGGCTTGTCGAATTTCTATGGCGAACGTACAAATGAAAAAAGTTATAACTCCGCGTTATAATTCCAGAGCGACCTTACGACCTGCAAAATATAGCCATACGGTGTAGGGCCACCCTGAGGCCACCTCAGTTTCTCTGCGGCCGCCGCACGTTTCTGTCAATTCAGAGGGCGTACGGCTGCCGTATCCTCGCCGTAGAGCAAATGTGACTGAGGCCTAAAGTATCGATCGACACGCGAGAGATGCTTTCACGAGAACTTCCACCGACGAACTGAATGAACAAAGCGCGAAGATGCGGCTCGAACAGGTGGGGGAGACACGTGAACAAACATGAACGCTTCGTTGTGTTTGGTTTTTTAAAATGTATTAGGTTAACAAAAAATTGATCGGATTCCAATTTGTTCAAACAATGGGGTGTTCAGATTCTGGGGGCACCACGGTATATTATATTTATAGTATATTCAGTTATATACACTGTTATATTTTTATTTCAGTAAAAAAAAGAACTGGTATATATACCCACTGGTTACCATCCGTCTGGCCGCACGTTCGCCTTAGGCCCCCCTGCGGTCGCCTTGTGGGCACCTTGCGTCTGCCTTGAAAATTATATGACCGCCGCAGCGACGCCCTTGGGTCACCGTGCGACATCAAATCAAAGACCGTACGGCACCCTCACGTTTTCGGTCTCCACGATTTCTAAATACGCCGTGCGGCTACCCGAAAAATAAAAACATATGTGACTGCTACATTGTGTGACCGTGGAAATACTGTGGCCGCCGTATAATTGCTAGTGGCCACAGATTTTGGAGACCCCACGGCCGCCGTGGAAAATGTGACCTTGGCCTAAGCAATTGGTTCACTTTGTCTGTCCTTCTGTCGACAGATGTCAGTTTATGATCGAGGGACAACTTGATTTTAATTGAACGTTTTATTTTGAACACGAATCGGAACAAGAATTGGAAAACGAACCTGCCGTTTAACAATACTTTGGCAATTAATTCCCTCTGACCACACATGTGCGGAGAGGAGTGAGATCATATTTTCACTCTGTCTGCCTGTCTGGTGCTCAAACGTAACAGAAGATCATTCCAAACAGGAAATGTACTGTCGTGGGGCAACTTAGCATAACAATTGTGCATTTTGTGTGGAAAGCACCAAATTTGGCACACTAGTAGCCTATCATATTATGAACAGATTTGGATATTGGGCCATCTCAAAATTTTTGATGGCAGTGGAAAATGGCTGCCACAGCCATCAGCAGCTGAATTTGAGATGGCCCAATATCCAAATCTGTTCATAATATTGTGACGTCCATGGGACTTGAACAGTCCCGCCAACGTAGAATGAGCCGAAACGATGGAGGCGGTTTATTTATTTATAACCCAAACATGGCGGTTCTAATCGCTCTACCGCGAACGGGACGAGGAAGGTGGCACGAGTCACTTTTCACTGAGTTGATGATGTTTATTTGTTTTTATTATTAACCAGAAATAACAAGACTCGGCAAGAAGAGGGATCCGGGGCGATTCGACGGGATGGTGTGGGATCGGGCGTGGGGAAAAACACAGACAATTCCAATGAATATACAGTTCTCAATCCCTCTAAGGCGCCAAGCACACACACACACACACACACACACACACACACACACACACACACACACACACACACACACACACACACACACACACACACACACACACACACACACACACACAAAACGTAGCTATTTCTGGTGGTCAGGCTGGACCGTGGTGTGGACGCAACTGTCCCTGGATCGGCGTCGGACGAGCTGGCCTTGCTCTCGTCAAGGGGGCAGGAGAAACCGTGGTGCTGTTGACCTCCTGGTCTTGGCCCAAGTCTGCTCACAACCGCCAGGGAACCAGTTCTGGTGCCAAGCCGCGAGCAGGAGAGGGAGGCAGGTCCGCCTGCCGTTCGACCCCATACTCCGAGTCAGCAGAACCCCATAGCCAACCAAAGCGAGGCACGAGGCTCGGCAAGGCTCCCAGACATGATCAAGAACACGATCGATTCAGCACAACAACCAGGACGCTCTCTGCCGCCACAGCTTCCACACCAAAAAAAAAAAAACGATCGTTCTGGTTGTAATCTTCTTCTTCTTCCTTTTCGACCCCGAACAGAACATTTTTATCCTCCTGCCCTCGTCACCTCCAATCGAGCCGTTTATTGGCCCACCGCCGTCGCCTTCTGCCAATCGTGATCACGGGGCGGAGCCATCCGCTGCACTGTCCTGTGACGTCACGGCCAGTCTCCAGAGAATACCAAAAGGGGTTTACGCAGACACACTTACCCTATCCCGTGTCCCTATCTAATTACGTGACAATTATCATTTCCCCCCTTGAAGAAATGAACATTTACTAGACAATTTATCACCACTGAATTGCTACTTATTACATCGAGATCCTGGTAAACTTAAACAGCATGGCATACCCAATTAAACATCCTAATTACCCTTTGAATGCATAACCCCCCCCCCTCAAACGTAACAACATGATAGGCTACTAGTGTGCCAAATTTGGTGCTTTCCTCACAAAATGCGAAATTGCTATGCTATATTTAGCTAAGTTGCCCCACTACTGTTTTTTAAGGACGACATAAAGGCCACAAACAACAGGCACAAATAACTCATGTAATGTGTTCAATAAGGTGGTGTAAAGGCAGTAAACTTCCAGAACAATTTTTTTTTAATTTCGCCTTTACAATCGTTATTTATTTAAATTGAATTATATGCTTGAACCCTGTGGAATACAAATCGCCCTTTCAGCACTTTTAAAACCCTATCTGTTTAGCAGTATTTGGACAAAATATTACCGCATTTTACATCATCACGACCAATCAAATTTGCCGCTCAGAGACACCACCAATGTCTTTGCTTCTCAAGACAGCACGGGGTGACGTGTTCTTTGAACTCTCCACTTTTGCTTCATTGTGATTTTTACTTCTGATGGTAAGCTATTCCTTGATCATAAATGTACAAAGACGTCGACTTATTTACTGCTGATACCGCTCTTACACTTCTTGAACATCTCCAATTATTCGCTCTTTCTTTGGGGCTTGCCCTCGGAGGTTTTATTCCACAGTCTTTCACTAACCGGCTTACCGGACTGGGCGTTTCACTGAAGGTGGCAGGAATTTGTAATTTAATGTTCAGGGTGTTGTCAAAAACTCGCTGACTCATTTTATACTTTTCTGTACAAGATTGAGGCTCATGGAAGAGTGAAATGACAGGGTAAAATGGAAACAAACTAATGATAGGGCCACAGTTAGATGCAAGATTTAAGGGAAGGAAGGAACAGGAAAAGAAAAGAGAAAGGAGAGGAGAAAACGCAGTAATGTGAAAGTATAAAGGGTTGCGTTAAGTAGGCTTGATGTGGATAGAAATTAATTTGGATAGGGTGGTGGTGCACCGCCTGGTTGAAGTGCTGGAGTGAAGAGCGGGATCGAACAGCCTTAACAAGGCAGTTACACAAAGGAGAGAATAGAAGAGCAAGTATGTGGATGTCGGCAGTAAGTCTGGAAGCCAGTGGTGTATACAGACCTTGGCATCAAGGGGGGCAAAATCCTGCCAACTAATACATCTTGGCAGGGAAGTCCATTTGGCCAGATGTTACCCTTATATTGCATTTTCATTTCGCTAGATGTTATCCTTATTGTTCTCAACCATGAACCACCTCGGCCGCAGCAAAATCAAACCCATATGGAATGAGGACATTGATTTTGCTCTCTGTCGCAATTTTCTATGTCTTAACGATCTCAAGATGTATTATATGACATTATTGATATCCATTCCATCCATTGGGACCATACTTTGTTTAGAGCGTCGATGCTGCCGAAGCAGTTTCCTTGGCTATTGGGCACAATCCTGGACGGGTCACCAATCCGACGCAGGATACCCGAATGACTCGGTCATCCCAGCAAGCTGGTACTCATTTCGCCGACCTCGGAAGGATGGCAGGCTGAATCAACCCCCTATTGAAGTAATTCAGCGGGCAATGAGGCTTGAACTCAGGACCCTTGGATCCCAAGCCACCACCCTAACCACTAAGCCAACACCAGGCTTCATTATTAATATAGCAAAGACAAATTCAGCTTTGAACTGACCTTTACATTAAATATTTGCATCTTTGGCGTATTCTGGAAAAGTTGTCAATCACCAATGAGTAATCTATTCTTGATGCAAGATCCTTTTCAATGAACAATGTCATTGTTGGAAGTCATTTCTCCAGTCATTGTGGAGTGAAGATGATTCTTGATCAGTTTTACCTTGCTGAATGATTGATCGCTCAGCTATAGCTGAATAAATTGGTGGTGTGTCCAAGATGCGATGGTCTGTTAAGATTGGCATAAGCACGCTCTAGTGTGTTCTTTATTATGAATTTCAAGATGCCTCAACGCTCACATTGTGTTGCATGCTTTATTTTCTACTTCACAAGCCACGTCACGTAATCGAAATGGAGATGTGCGTGTGTAATTTGTTGGGCATTCTATCTTGAGCAAACACCGAAACATTCCTTGCTTAAGATGACACGTGACAGGGGGATTTTCTTTTTATCATTAAGTCGTGATTGTCGTCACAAAATTATATTGTTAGGAGCTTGTTGGCCGGGTCACAAGTGGACTCTCTCGGACCCACTTCCCGACCTCTGACCTTGAAGCCGACAAGCCGCAACTAACTCTGCAGCATGATAAGTTGCTAAGAAACGACAGACAGTCTAAAATGACTAATTCTAGTAGAGTCCTCACATCCAAATCCCTCATTACCTCCATGGAGAATTATTTACCCCAGGTGAGGACTGCCCTCTCAACGTTTCCACGATTTATTGCTTATGACGGCCGAGTGATTTAATGTCAGCAGAAATGTTGGCTACCGTTTACTGCAGCAAACCAGTGGGGAGAAACTCCCATCTACTAATTACATACTACGTCTAACCAATGGAGAAAGAGACATCCGAGCAGGTTGGAAATAACAGGTCTTGTTGAAATCAAAGCACATACTTACAAGGATGTAGTGTCAAACAAGAGAAGATCTTAACCCCGAGCACTCAAAAGCCTTTGGACATTTGACCTCAACACTAAACAAAGACAGAGGTGCCTTGGACATTCCTGGAAATCAGATAAGGAAAGGTGATAGACAGAGGGATGAGAAGTAGGTGGAGGTAAGCTGTCGACCACAGCCTCACCCACATGTGAGCCAGATGGCTCATGTGTAACGAACAAGGTGTGAGGTGTAGGTGGGAGATGAGGTGTGGTGTGGTGCAGTAGCATATAGTGCAAGTCAATGAGGTGTATATGCAGGCAGATGTGAGGGTATACGGTGAGTGTGCTCCAAAGATGTGAAGGAGAGAAGTCAGTTCGGAGGATTCCTTGGTCAGTGCGTATCCCACTTGGTGCAGCGTTTGTTCCGTTTGATGCCGTGCTCATTCTGCTTGGTGCAACGTTCGTTTTGCTTGTTGCTTTGGGAACTCGGTCAATCTGGCCAGGTCTCTCTCTCTCCAGGACTCGGCATGTAAACTCTTTGGACTCAGAATCTTTTGGAACATCAACTTTCTCTTGCATAACTCTTTCAGGATGTGAACTCCTCCGAGATCTGAACTCTTTCAGGATCTGAACTCAGCACTTAAACTCTGGAACTCAGCACCTGAACTCCAGAACTCAGCACACCACAAATTGCTCAGACAGGCTTTTATTGCCCTTGTTCCTGCCTCCACTAAGGTCTGCCTTTTGGCATCCCACAACGCCGATTGGTTGACTCACTGCGATACAGCTAGCCCAATTAGTCCCAGGCGTACAGTCGGTGGGGTGGCGAGCACAACTCCAATGATGCCGATGGCTCGGGAGTCTGACAATAAAACTGGGAGCACTGAAAATGCCGCGATGACGATTGAAGCGCTGGAATGATGATTAAACGGTCCAAGTGCTGCTGAAATGGATTATTTTGAGAAGTGCTTAGAGAATGTTGTTCAAGAATGGATGTTTGACAATTTGGTTTGAGTATGGGTGTTTGAGAATGAGTGTTTGTGAATCATGAGTTTTGAGTATGCAGTTGGAGAATGAGGATGAGAACAATGGGGATCATTCTAACTACATTCACAATGCATCTTCTCCCTTCCACTGATACGAGGGGGAGGTGGATTTTAGCTCAACACAATTGTTATGGAGATAACTATGCGAGGGATCCCTTATGTGTTGTATGTGACCCCCCCAGGGTCTTACAAAACCGCAACAATATGTTCATTAAAACCTAAACGTTTATGAACATTTCTTCCTTATTGTATAAAATCATGTCTTCCTTATTCATATGTAAACATGTCTTCCTTATTGTCTCTGCCATCAAAGGTGGACAAAGGATAGGTTTTCAGCCCTGTCTGTCTATTTTTCTGTCTGTGAGCAGGATATCTCAAAAAGTTATGGACGGATTTGGATGAAATTTAGTGAATAGGTTGGGTGCGTGACAAGGTCGAATTGATTATATTTTGATGGAGATTCGGATCCAAATACTTGAACCATTTAAGTGATTAGTCACCATTGAGAGATAGGTCCAATACAATATATAGGTATAGCATGATATCTCAAAACGCATTGCTCTCCAAACTCCTTGCATATGGCATCCTTGCTAACCCCACTTTTGGGTTACTGACATCCTCTACTCTTGTGGACAATGTGTGGCTCCCAACAGAACCCTTTCATCTCCTCTCCTTGTCAAGGCTGGAGTTCCCCAAGCCAGTATTCTGGGCCCAGTCCGATTCTTAATCTTCATAAACTATTTCTCTGACTCTCTGGAAAATCCCTGTTATCGATTTGCCGATGACAGCACCGTTTGCTGTGACATCCCTCATCCTTCAGACAGACAGGCTGCAGCATCTTCCCTCTCTTCAGATTTTGATAAAATCACAAACTGGTCAAACACTTGGAATATGCTTTTCAGTCCTGACAAATCTCACACTCTCACTGTCTCTTCGAAAGAAGTCTGTCAAACCCTCCTATTTACTTTCTTAACAATCCTCTTGAGGAAGTTTAGTCACTCACACTACTGAGTCTCACTATCAGCTATGATCTTTCTTGGGTAAATCACATTTCAAAGTTGGCCTCCAAAGCCATTCACTGACTGGGATATCATCCGCCATAAAAAAAAGTCCTTCCTTGGCACACCTGAACTCCTATCCACAAGTGAGATAGTATTCATAGAATAATTACCTTGCGCAGTCAACGGTTTTGGAGATGTAGAGGTGCAACGTTTTTTGGTTTTTCCAAGATGGTGCCTGTACCACATGTCCTATGACATCATGATTGGCATTAAAATATTTTACAGGAGGAGGCACTCCAAAGGTGTAAATTTCGTGTTCATCAGACCAAAAGATGTTTAAAAAAAAATTCACAATGATCCGATAAGTGTTGTACTTGTCGAATTATGACGTCATAATGAAGGCACTGATGACATCATCATTAACATATATTATTCCCCCTTGGGGAGTAGTTGACAATGAGCCAGGTCTTAATTTTTTCCATGCAGCAGTTTCGGAGATATAGAGGTGCAACTTTTTTCGATTTTTTTTCCAAGATGGTTCCTATACCACGTGACCTATGACATCATAATTATCATTACAAATTTTTTATGGGAGGAGCTGCTCATATTCTCGAAATTTTGTGTCCATCGGACTAACAGTTGCAAAGGAAATTTTTTTTTCATACTGATCAGATCAAGCATTGCACTTGTTGAATTATGACGTCATAATTAAGGCATCAATGACATCATCATCAAAATATCTTATTCCTCATTGGGAGTACTTGACAATGATCCATGCTTCAATTTTCCATTGAGTGGTTTGGGAGATATCGAGGTGTAACCTCTTTCCAAGATGGCATCCGTACCACGTGAACTATGACGTCATAATTATGAATTAAAAAAAAATATTGCAGGCAGAGGCACTCCTCTGGTAAAATTTCGTGTTAATCACACCAATGGTTGCCAAGAAAATAATTTTTAAAATGCAGACATGCACGCATGTATGCCAAACGTACGCACTCTCCCAACCGAATGCCTAATCCTGCTTTTCGCTTTGAGAGCGCAATACAGGGTACCAAGGCCTTCATCCATAGCTTTATGGGATACTGCTCTCTCCTAAAAAGTTATAACCCCGACCTCACTTCTTTCTCAGCTTGATGCCCTGGAAACCAAGGCCTTCAAGATTATTGAAATTTCCCATGATGAAGCTGAATAACGTATGGGCCTATCACTTTCCCAATGCAAACAGGTCATTGGTCTCTCTCTATCTCTATCTCTCTTCGACTGCCTTCTTTCTGGTCTTGCACCCTCTGATGTTTCCGTGCTTTGTACCCCCCCCCCCCTCAGGTTTTTGCAGGGTACACATGGTCAACCATCAACCCCCTTCTGGTGAAAATCCAGAATCGCTGCTCACCTCTGCTGATTTGTTCATCTAAGCCGAGTGTTGGCTTAAGGGGCTGTCACACCTTGACGATTTAGCCAGCATATGCCGACGTATGAAAAATTTGTCTAAAACGCTGGCACACGTCAAATACGTTATGGGTACATTTTGTATACGTTAAGAGCACGCTGAAGCACGCTGGCATACGTCGTAGTACGCCGAGCTCGTCGACAAATTTTGACATGCTCAAAATTTTTTGACGTATGACTCACACGTTCCGCATACGCTGACCATAAGTTGTAGTCACGTTACGCGATCGTTGACATACGTCTACACACGTTACTTGTAAGTTACTCATAAGTCGAAACATGTCGAGGTAATGTTTAGCATACCCGAAACTTACTTATAACCTATGAGTAACGTGCTTTGAACCTATGTGTAACGTATCTCCAACGCACATTTACGTATGTAGACGTATTTGACGTCTTCTGGACGACCACAAAACTTACTGACCGTGTTTCTGACTTACAGCTACCGTATAATGGTGTATTAGCAGCGTTTTGGGGAATTGGTATATAAAAATGGGGTTCACACAGGAGGAACCCGTCAGTGTTTCAGACTCCATGTTTTTTTTTTTGTTTTTTTTTTCTTCGGCATGACGGTGATGTTGACACTTCGATTTCTGGTGTGGTTATGGTTTAAATCGTTGAGCGGCAGCCTATGAATAGCCTACGCCACGTGATCGTCGATGATACGCTGCCGCACGCTATGCATACGTTAGACTATCGTTGGGCATACGTTGTGAACGCCGACAACACGCTAAGCATTTGTTGGTATAAGTTATCTATAAGTTATCGAAACGTTCTGTGTACGTTACTAATACATTATGCATTTGTCCAACTCGTTATGAATATGCCAAACACTTAAAAAACATCAATAGTTCAGCGGAGAAAAACATTAAAAAAAAGCCGAAGAAAACTTCGAAGAATGCTGCAAAACAGTCTCCTGGCGGTGGCCGTGGACATGCACGCAAGGAGGATCCATCATCCCCCACACCCTCCCCATCACACTCACCTACTACTACTGACATGGACCTACTACTACTACTACTACTACTACTACTACTACTACTACTACTACTACTACTACTACTACTGACACGCTCACCTACTACTACTACTGATACTACTGACATGGACATGTACTCACCATGGAGTCTGAAACACTGATGGGTTCCTCCTGTGAAGCCCATTTTTATATACCAATTCCCCGAAACGCTGCCAATACACCATTATACGGTAGCTGTAAGTTAGAAACGCGTTCAGTAAGTTCTGTGGTCGTCCGGAAGATGTCAATCAAATACGTCTACATACGTTACACATAGGTTCAAAGCACGTTACTCATAGGTTAGAAATAAATTTCGGGTACTCTAAGCATTACCTCAACATGTTTCGACTTATGAGTAACTTACAAGTAACGTGTGTCGACGTGTGTCAATGAGCGCATAACGTGCCTACAACTTAGGCCTAGGTCACATTTGCCATGGCGGCCGTGGGGTCTCCAAAATCTACGGCCACTAGCAATTATATGGCGGCCGCATTGTTTCCACTGTCACACAATGTAGCAGTCACATATGTTTTTATTTTTCGGGGAGCCACACGGGGTATTTATAAATTGTGGAGACCGAAACGTGGGGTTGCCGTACGGTCTTTGATTTGATGTCGCACGGTGACCTTAGGGCGTTCCTGCGGCGGCCATAGAATTTTCAAGGCAGACGCAAAGTGCCCACAAGGCAACCACAAGGCAATCACAGGGGGGCCCTAAGGCGAACGTGCGGCCAGACGGACGGTAACGAATGGGTTTTTTTTTTACCAGTTTTTTTTTTGGCTTGCCGAATTGCTACGGCGAACGTAGAAATGAAAAAAGTTATAACTCCGCGTTATAATTCCACGGCGACCTTATGGCCTATAAAAAATAGCCATACGGCATAGGGCCACCCTGAGGCCACCTCAGAAACTCTGCGGCTGCCACACGTTTCTGTCAATTCAGAGGGCACACGGCTGCCATATCCTTGCTGTTGAGCAAATGTGACTTAGGCCTTAGGTCTTAGAAATTGTGGAGACCGAAAACGTGGGATTGCCGTACGGTCTTTGATTTGATGTCGCACGGTGACCTGAGGGCGTTCCTGCGGGGGCCATTTAATTTTCAAGGCAGACGCAAGGTAGCCTCAAGGTGCCCGCAAGGATACCGCAGGGGGCCCTAAGGAGAACGTGCGGCCAGACGGACGGTAACGAATGGGTTAATTTTTTTTTTTTTGCCAGTTTTTTTTTGGCTTGTCTAATTGCTACTGTGAACGTAGAAATGAAAAAAGTTATAACTCCGCGTTATAATTCCACGGCGACCTTACGGCCTGTAAAATATAGCCAAATGGCGTAGGGCCACCCTGAGGCCACCGCAGAAACTGTGGCCGCCACACGTTTCTGTCATTTCAGAGGACGTACGGCCGCCGTATGCTCGCTGTAGAGCAAATGTGACTTAGGCCTTATGGCCAGCGTATGCAGAACGTGTGAGTCATACGCTGGCACACGTCGAAAAATTTTGAGCATGCTTAAAATTTGTCGACGTGCTCGGCATACTACGACGTATGCCAGCGTGCTTCAGCGTGCTCTTAACGTATACAAAACTTACCCATAACATATTCGACGTGTGCCAGCGTATTTGGCAAATTTTTCATACGTCGGCATACACTGGCTAAAATGTCAAGGTGTGACAGCGCATGATGGTGATGTTGACACTTCGATGTCTAGTGCGGTTATGATTTAAATCGTCGAGTGGCAGCCTTTTAATAGGCTACGCCGCGTGATCATCGGCGATACGCTGCCGCGCGCTATGCATACGTTGTGAACGCCGACAACACGCTAAGCATTCGTTGGTATAAGTTATCGAAACGTTCTGTGTACGTTACTAATACGTTATGCATACGTCCAACTCGTTATGAATACGCCAAAAACTTAAAAATAAAAAAAACATCAATAGTTCAGTGTACGCCAGCGTTTTACATACATTTTGATATGTTGCCATACACTGGCTAAAACGTCAAGAAGTGACAGCCCCTTTAGTAGTGGATAGGGTGGCTGCTTTGGGATCTTCGGGTCCTGAGTTCAACCCCTTTTGGCTGCTGAATGAACAGCAGGTGCGGTTTATTTAGCTTGTCATTGTTGGATGCTGAATTAACAGCAGGTGGGGTTGATTTAGCTTGCCATCCTTCCAAGGTCAGCAAAATGAGTACCAGTGCACTGGCTAAGCTTCCATATGAAAGAAGATTTGTTCCTCTTTTTCCATACCTGTGGAACCAACAACTGCCACATCCTCTTCAATCACATTCTTCCCTTCAAGTCTTTAAGACAGCTGTTCACTACCATCTCAGATCATCCCACATCCAAAAGCATCATCTTTTCTACCCTTTCAACCCCCATTCCCAAGCCCACCTACTTCCAAATGTCCAGTTTTTACTTCCTGAGAGTTTCCTTCTGTATCCATTTTGTCCACCCCATGCATCCTGCATCCTTTCCTGCCCCCCCTCCCCCACCTCATTCCTCCCCACACCTATTGTTTGTCCAAACCTCCCTCGTTTTTGTCTTTCACCCCTGCTGTTGGTGTTTCCTCCTCTCTACTTTTCCGTGTGTTCTGTGACGTCCTCATCCAGTCAGTGTTTTAGCTCTTCCACGAGCCTTGACTTTGTGTACGAAAAGAAAAATTAATCCTTCACTGGACAGCTCAAAGATGAGTGTGCTATCGTATCATGCTGGCGGACGAATATGAATTTAAAAAGTTACAGCCTTTAACTTTTTATCCACAATTTTTTTCTTCACTTTATTCAAAATTTAAAATGATAATAAAATAATATAAAAAAACATCTGGAAATATCACATTCTCCTTATCCACCAACATGATGCAACAAAAACAACATGCATTTGTAGTTTTGAATTCAGTTTCTTTTTGAGGACATCATCAGCTGGCTGTCTTTGTCTGCTTACATTGTTATGTTGTTGTCAAAGAGCACGGAGTACACTATTCCAAAGTCGTTCCCATAAGGTTCTCGCCCAGGAAGTGCAATTTTGGCGAAATTTCAAATCGTTCCCTTGATGTTCGACGATGCCCATACGTGGCATGCAATCTAGTCTGATTAAATCCTTCGTGAATTTGGACTGTCATCGGAACAGTGAGAGTGCCTGCAGCCAGGCAAGTCATTTAGCCATCCCCCTTTTAAATACCGAGAATAAAATAAAAACAAAAATGCTGCAAACCGAATTAGCTCTGTCTGACAGCAAGAGAAAATGTCACCATAAAAAAACTATTACCTGAATTATGAAACAGGCAGCAGTTAGCAATGCAATGGGAGGAAATGCTGCGAGCATGAAGAAAAGAAGCAAAAGGCTATCAAATGACAATTGAGAACATTATGTAAGGGTACATGGAAAATTGTTTGCAATTGTTTATAGCTCATTCCAACATGGCTGATTATACTCAACATAGTGCCTATCCTCCACAAATCCTCTTTACTGTGTTTTGTCTGTTTGCAACATGTCACAGAGTCAAATCAAAGTCAAAACTGACTAGAATAGTTGTTTTGGTGGAATTCTGGCAGGATTCTTTAATCCTACATCATATTTATGCCTGGTGTTGGCTTAATGGTTGGGGTAGTGTGCTTGGGATCCTAGGATCCTGAGTTCAAATCCTGCTTGGCTGTTGAATTAATACCAGGTGGGGTTGACTCTGCCTGTCATCCTTCAGAGGTCGGTAAAATATGTGCCAGCTTGCTGGTATCCTGTGTCTGAGTGGTGACCCGTCCAGGATTGTGCCCAATAGCCAAGGAGACTGCTTAAGCAGCACCAACCCTCTGCACAGAGTATGGGTCCCAATTGAATGGAGCATAATATTTCCAAAAAATAAATCCTCCTTTCTTAAGAAATTCTCAAGATCTCATGAGATTCTCATCAGATTTTGTGAGGAATGATATAGAATTTTTTTTTAAGGGTTCACAAAATAATATACAGTATGTAGAAAAATCAACACAAGGAGTTAATGGAATGTTTATGTGGAACAACATGTTGAGGCGATTAATTGTGAAATACATTTTGCGTTTTCAACATGAGAACAAATGCTGTTGAACCTTTGGGTTGGCAATGAAGACACTGGGATGTTTTTCATTGCGTTCCCAAAGGTGGTTATGGCAGCAATCCTTTTTGGGGGAGAGTTGGGGGGATGTAGGAATGAACAAAAACCGACAGGACAAAGCACAATGAACTCTTCATTCCATTGATTTTTTTTCATGGGTTTGGCTGTGGATAGTCTCATTCTCAATTTTAACTTCACCAGCTGGAAACAGTCATAGATCATCATCACCACTGAACTCTGCTGCAAATGTTTCAAAATTAAATCCCATCAATCAAAATTCTTAATCATTCATCAAAATCTTTGCAATGTTTCGCAGTCTCCCGAGAATGCTCACACCATTGGGCACCATCTTAGCTCTAATACGTCAACACAACCATATGGGGGCATTCATTAAGAATACGATGCAACAAGAATGGAAAACATGGAATATTTATGTCAAACGAATGCCAACCTTCTTGTGTATGTGTATATATGTGTGTATATCTATCTACCTGCCTCAATGCTGATGATGGTACCATCTACTGCCTGCTCGATGAAGTGAATGCCACCATTTCTCTGAGCAAAGACCTACAGAAGATCTACGAGTGGGGACAGAAATGGAATGTCCTGTTTGCTACCGAGAAATGCAAGGTTCTGTCTCTCAGTAGACGACTACCAAGTGAGCATCCTCCAGAGTTCTTCATGGGTGGCAAGCTCTTGCAGCATGTACACTAGCTTGGCATAGTTGGAGTCAGGTTTTCCCGGAGCTTGGGATTCCAGTCTCACGTGAACTCCATCGCCGTTAGAGCTGGACAAAGATTGAGTGCCCTTCGCAGTATTGCTCCATACTTGGACCCGCATGGCTGAGCCCAAGTGTACAAATCCCATATCTGGAGCACAATGGAATATGCTCCCTCCTATGGATGTCTACAAATTCCATGTATTGTAAAAAGCTGGATGATGTGCAATATCGTGCTGTACATATCACTACAGCCGCTCCACAGGAATTGAATATCGACCCCCCCCCCAACCACACAGGAGAACTGTAGCAGGTCTTGGTCTGATGTACAGACCTCACACAGAATAAGTTCCAGCAATTCTGAAGACCATGCTACTCCCATCATAGATTCCATCAAGGTGTACCAGAGCAAGTGCTTCCTTTGGAAGCTATGCTGTGCAGTGTCTTACTGGCAAGACGGAGAGTGGTCACTGGCCACATGTTCAGTATGACCACTCCTCCAAGCCCGCAGTAATACCAGTGTGGAACAGTTTACCAGATGCCACCGTAGGTCACCCAACAACATCCGGGATCAAGGCTTTCTGCTTCAGAGCACACAGATATCTTAACGTCTAATACAGTATACTTATGATAATGTTGTTATTTATGTACGATTCTATCACCTTGTTTTTTTCTTTTATTACTATTATTCTCTCATTTGTGTTTTTGATACCCTGTACTTTCATGGTACAAGTGGGCACTGTTTTTATTTTTTTTCGCAGTGCTTATCCGTACAAACAAGCTCAAATGAGCAAAGATCCTCGTCCTCTTAATGATGACGTCATAAAAACGAATATGACGTCATTGTGATGTATCAGGTTTGCGATAAATTTTCTGTGCTCATGCCCGACTTGATTCCCGCAAACAAAAATCAAACAGCTTGCCTAGTTTCGGAGATAATGGTGTATGCGATTTCCATTCGCGGTGATATTATGACGTCAACTTTTTTCTCGGAAGAATTTCCAAAATCGGAGATGGTTACTGCCTGCGCATGGGCTTTCTGCATGTACATGGCAAGTTTCACGAAGATCCGATGTAAACTCTGGGTTGTGAAACAAAAAATGTCAAAAAATAGGAATGACGTAATAAAAATTGATATGACATCATAGTGATGTATCAAATGTGCGGTAATTCATCTCTGCTAATGTCCTGTTCGATTCCCGCAAACAGAATTCAAAAAGCTTGCCTAGTTTCGGAGATAATTTTGTAGGCGATTTCCATTAGTGGAGATATATTGACGTCATAACTTTTTTTTTCGAGGAGGAATTTTCAAAATCGGGGATGGTTACTGTCTGTGCAGGGTATTTTTACATATATATGCCAAGTTTCGATGAAAACTGTAGGCTGTGAAACAAAAAAGTCCACAAGAAGAAGATGAAGAACAACAATGTGAGTAAGACTTAGAGATCCTCCACGAGGATCTAAAAAAAAAAAAAAATCACTTTTTGAAACACTTGTACCTATTTGCTTTATGCAAGCAAGGCTATATTCCCTCCTCCTCCATAAATACACAAAAGAAAATGTGAAATTTCCAAAGCATTAAACATCTTTTTCCATAGTTTGGAGAATTATATGGAGTGAACAAAAAATTTAGGAATGTGCCAAAATTAACCAGCTTCATTGAGCTGTATGATTTAATGCATTCACTGCTTGACGTCGCACCCTGTCCCCCAGTGGGAATGCTTATCTATAGCGTCTGCCAGATATTTGTCTATATTTTCAGAGGTTTTGCAAAGTGCTCTACAGGGAATCCAAGCAAATCTAGTGAAAAACGGATGTTTTAAAATAAAGTTATAACGTTTCCGCGGACCGTGAACCGATGTACCATGTGACGCGTGCACAGAGATGCAGGAAATGTGGCGGATTATCTGCAATGTTTATTTCATTGGCGAGTAAACTTTGCGATGTCTCCAGGATTTTCTACGTTAAACAGCAACTCTTTTGTAGATAAAGTCATTGTTTGAATGAATTCATTTCATTTCTTTAACTGCTGCGGGCGTGGTGAAGACCAGCTTTAAAGTTAAAGGGATCCTATATGGTTTGCAGCCACAGCAGAGCCAGCCGTTCCTTACTTCCCATTTAACTGGAATGCTTGCTTGAGTGCTTAAGCCACTTGCCGAGTGCCCTTTTGTCAATTGTGGCACAGTTCGTGTACTGATTGGTATGTACAGTTGGCAGTTGCTCCAAGGTGGAGGTACATGAGTTACAAGGGTTATATGGTTTCTCTTTGTGAGTTTCAAAGGAAAATATATTTGATAACACCCAATTTATGAGCCGTTTGCCATATTAACGTCTTTTCTAAATTACAGAGGCAATTTTTTTTTTACATCCATCACATGATGATTGGAAGCTGTTTATAAAGATTAATGTTTATGCATATCTCCCTGAAATGTCTATAATGCAACATTGTTTTGATAATTTGTTAATTGAAATTTCCCCAAAACAAGGGTGACAGCTACTCAAGCTTTTGGGGTTGCATACAGTACGTACTGAAGGCAGTAGTCACACTGACTCTAATCTGCCGATTCATGAATAATTGCCGATATTGGACAAACACTAACAGTGTGTGTGTGTGTGTTTTTTGTTCATAAAGCACAACATTTTCTCTCTATGAACTCCCCTCCCCCCACCACTCTCTCTGTCCCATCCTTACTCCACCCCCTCCAAAGACAATGCACATCCCCCCACACCTCTCTCTCTCTCTCTCTCTCTCTCTCTCTCTCTCTCTCTCCCTCTCTCTCTCTCTCTCTCTCTCTCTCTCTCTCTCTCTCTCTCTCTCTCTCTCTCTCTCTCTCCCCCCCTCTCTATCTGGATGTGTCTGGGTGGTGTTGATGTCTGGGCGGTGTTTGTTTCCGGACAGAGTTTGTGTCTGGGCATTGTTTAATCTCCTGATGGTGTTTGTCTCTGAACCTGTTCGGGCCGTGTTTGTTTGTCTCCGGATGTGCCTGGGCAGCATTTTTCTCTGATGTGTCTGGGCAGTGTTTCTGTCCAGACAGGAGTTTGTCTCCGGATGTGTCTGGGTGTTGTTTATGTCTGGACTGGAGTTTGTCTCCGAACGTGTCCGGGCGACATGTTTATTTCTCTGGACGTGTCCGGGTGGTGTTTGTCTCCAGGTGATGTTTATCTCCAGGTATGTCAGGGCAGTGTTTGTCTCCAGGCAGTATTTGTAGTATGACCGGTAGAAAATGGATTTCAGACATTACTTTGTTTCCATCTTCACTGTTATTCGATGCCGAATCATTTTGATGAGACAGTATGAATCGTAATTAATGTCATCCTTGGTTAGCCCTCTGTCAGCCTGCTGCTGGGGTCTTAAATCACCATTTTGTTCAGCCTATTCAAACATGCCTTGCTTTGGAAACTCGAACTCCTCTCACGGACTAATTAAAGTACATAATCAAAATATTACATCTGATTTGAAAATGGAATATGATGCACGAAAGAAGCATCGAAATCTGGAGTGAAATCTGAAAATTTTGACAAATTACCAATTTTTATAACCAAGTATTTATTTAAGCAAAGCATTAAGCTCAATTTTTTTCGACTGTTCAGACGATTATATTGAGTGAGGAAAAGACGAAGGTATGTGCAGAAGGTGGAACTTCTTTTGACACATCGCCACGCTCTCTAACCTGCTTTTACAATCCATTACGACCTGAAGAGCAAGGATACGAGAAGAGTCGATAGGAATCCTTTTGTTTCGGCAATAACGCACACAGTTTTCTTTTTACCGTTTTGTGCGATATGCTTTCATGACAAAATATTAATATAAATACAGTAATACACTAATAGTTTCTGAAATATCTTAATAATCGGCAGTGACTGAAAACAAAAAGGTACGTCGACAGCAATCATGGAGGTCAGACGTGGTGGAGTTTGTGCGTGCCTTCAGGTGAGCAGGCTGGAGGAACACTTTGGGGCATGCAGGCAGTTTTGCCTTTGCCAGGTAGATAGCATGGGCTGTAATTTTTAAATGCTCCCACCCAGTTTTACATAGAACAGGGAGGTTAAAAATGTAATCTTACTGTTTGGGCACGTTTTATCACCCCGGTAATGCCCTGGTGTGCAGCCTACCCTCCTCTTACACTACCTTACCTCCCGCGTCCATCACACTTCCTTCCCATCCCCTGATGCTGCTTTCCCCTCCCCTCCTGCTGCCTTCCCCCTCCGCTCGCACTGCCTTCCCCTTCCCTCTGTGTTTTTTTTTTTTTTTTTAGCAGTTAGAACTGCTTACTGCTCAGATCAATTCAGTTTTTATGAAGCAATGAATCGCCAGATCACGGCAGGAAAGCTTCTGAGAAATTTTGATCACCCCTCGTCGAGGCATTACTTTTGCATGACATTGATCAAATACCGATAATAAATTTCAAAGAGCTTGAGTTTTTATGAAAGTTTTTTTTACGCTTTCAGCCAATGATGGTACCCCGATAGGACAGATATGATACCTAGAATGCGTCCTCTCACGACTGTTGCATTATCAAATTGACAAATCCTTTGTTGTGTGAGTAAATGACAACGTTACTCAAAAATCGGAGGTGCGTTACAAAGACAAACATCCTTTTTTTTTTCATTTGTAGATTTTTCATTTTAAACTGGGAATCTTGGGATATTTATCTCAGGGTAGGAGAACCTCATATGCATTACTTTTCACCTGGGGAAGGTGTCTTGCCCTTAAATTTGAGCTTGAAAGAACTGAAAATTAAACAGAGGCACAATAGGATATATTGCAGTTTCTGATGGATTTACTTTTATGGAATCTCATTTTACAACCAGTATTTGGCTCACTGGATTTTCATGTTGGATTTCCATGCACATTAAGTTTTTGAGGGGAAATCGCCTCACTCGTATAATCGCAGAGCTTATGCGAGAAGCTGGCGCACTTAGGGGCTCCAACTTTCACACTCTGTCTCCATTACTGAGTCAATCATGGCAGGGGATTTATCTTGAAAGAAGCATGCATAATGCCTCTGCTTCAGGTGCAGTTGGTAAATGTACACCTGAAGTCCTGAACATATCCATTCCACTTACCCTCACCCTGATTTGAACTCTAACCCGAGTCACGACGACCCCTAAACTTAACGCTTACCTTCACTTGAACAAATCCACTACCTTAATTTAATAACCATAACCCTTACCCTCACTAATTCTCCAAACAAGCCGAAATCCTAACCCCAACCCTTACGCTCACTTTAACCACAATGAATGCCCTCTCTTTAGCTTGGCTTGCTTGCCATTTCCATCTTAAACCATGGCTCATGAAGCTGGTGATCCCAGTTACAAATTACATATATACTCTACTTATGATGATTTGTCCATTGTCTGCTAATAATTTTGAACTTCGTTGAAGAGTATATTCTTAACTTTTAATACTGTATCTTTACTCTGCAGATCATCTTGTTCCTCAAGTCTGGAAGTATCTGTCTGTCATTTAATATTCCCACAGCTACGGTTTTAACATGTCTCAAAAATCTCATGTTTTCACAATTGCTTTTTGTTAATCTTTATTTTTCTTCCCTCTTCCTTCTTTAGAAAGCACTGAGATTTTTGCTTGGGTCATTGTCTAGCCAGGGTGATTCATCAATGTGTGTGCCATCCCTCAAATGGAGGTTGAACTTGATGTCCCATCTGGCAGCATTCGGTGGTGGACGTTAAACATCCCATGGTGTTCTTTGTGAAGAGTAGGTGAGCTATCGCTGGCATCATAGCCAAATTTCAAATTCCTGCTTTACCAGCAGAGGCATCGCATCAGTGGCACAACCACGACCTCAGTCAATGATGCATAAAAAACTGAGCCTCATTGAAGGATGAGGTGACAGAGGGTAAAAAGGCAATGTAGTGGCAGGGCAGCCACAATTAGATAAAACAATTATAGGGAATGAGAGAACTAAAGAGGAGAAAGGCAAGGGAGAAATCACAGTCGCCTGCTCGTAATAGGGTGAGAAAGAATAACGGGTCAGGATGGGGGATGACACGAGATGGTGGTGCACCACCTGATTGAAGTCCTGCAGGGACGAGGGAAATTGAACAAAGGAAGGCGGTTCCACGTAGGGGGGGGGAGGAGGAATAAAAGAGTTGAGGCATGGATTTTGGGGGGTTTGACCAGGAGGGGGTTACTGGAAAAATGCTTGCATCCTGGAGTTCCTGGGGAGGGTCAAAGGGCCGATGGAGCACAGCGATATAGACTGGTAGAGAGGTAGAAAAAGGATAGAAAGGCCACTGATCTGCCTGCAATTTGAGAACAGATATTGTGCTTCATATTCATTATGGGAGATTCAGATAATTTTGAAAAATTTAGGTTGTACAAAATCCAGGAGAGAGAAATGTCATTCTATGGGCCCAGCTCAGAGGGGAGAGCTGCACCCGACAAATGAGCTCCGGACAAATGCCTTTTGTTGGCGAATGATATAACCTTTAAACTGATTGTACATTTGGCTTTGTCATAATTTTTTTAAAATTACAATCAACACTGTTGGAGATGCTCTCTACCAGCTAACGGAGAATGTTCTGTCAGCATTTGGGCAAACTGTTGACCAACCGTATTTATGGTACAGGTCCAACGACAATGGTCGTACTGTGTACTTACATATCTGTGTCTATCTAAAAACGAAGTGTTCACGTATTATAGATACATGTGAAGTGTTTGGGATTTTATTTCAGACAAGCAAAAGTACCCGTTCCCAAGTGACGGGAAAAGCTAGCCATGGTGGTGGCGAGAATAACCACAGAAGATGACAGTCAAGCAGTTATCCGTGGAAATTCAATCCATCCTGCAGTGCTCAACTTCACTGACTGCTGCTCCATATTTTAGCAGGTACTCCCACCCTCAAGGCAGTAGTACCATTCTCGACTCAACTTTGCTTGGCAATGTGCTACAGCACTATTTTTGTTCCACAATTCCACCACAGGTGGCGGTATTCAAACCAACTGCAACAGCGAGCAAGTGTACCCCATCATTTTTCCTGGGGGGCTAAATTTTAAGGCCAAGGGAGCCTCTAACCTCGCTTAAACCTGGCTGGTACAACCTTTTACCTCTGTGACACATTTGGCCCAAATCTGCCCATAGGTATAGGAGTGCATATGTAACACATCTGGCTAGACAGATAGATCAACATTTATCGTATAGATGAATGACATGTGAAACCTGACGATAGATTAAGGACCTTTGAGGTCAAGTCAGATATGGGAGCATGCTGTAGAGCAACATGTTGCTGTGTCCACTTTCTGCCAGTACTCCAGGGGCCTCCGTCTGGCCATCCCCCAGGCAGATACCTGGCCCATCCCCATCTCCTTGAGATTTTGATCAAAGTGCTGCAACCACGAGGCACGTGGTCAGCTCATTAGCCTCCTCCACTCACGAGGCTCCCTTGCTGAGAGAATCTGATGGGCAGGATCAACATCAGGAAAATTAGCCAAACATCCATACAGCCGCAGTTGATGCTTACGGACTATACCAGTAGCACATCTCATCTGAGTCTCTCTCAGCAACTGCTTGTTGGACAAAAAGTCTGACCAGCGATGGCCAAGGATACTGAGGGATGGGGTTGGAGGAACACAATGCATGAATTCCTCTGTAAGCTCGATGAGAATCACTTGACCACAGCTGATGCTCTACCACTTCACAGATTCCTCGCATATAGGCCACCTTGTCTGCTCTCAGCACACATACAGTTTTATGCCTGAACTCCCTGAACAGCTTAGCTCTGTGACTCTGGTCAATGGTATCATGTGTCCCTTGGGAGACAAAATTGTTCTAAGACATCCACCGGCAACATCAATGAAGGCAGTCTGAAAGGCACTCCACAACTCTTCAGGATTCCGCAAAACACCCAGACGCCCCAAATCCCCACTCAGCCTGTTTGCAAACTTCTCAGTTACCCTCTCATCCTTGAGCTTGCCTACATCCAGCCAAGGCTGGAATCGTACCATTCTCCCGGATTTAAGTTGCAACTTCAGAGTTGCTACAACAAGCTTGTGGTCAGTATTGAGGAGCTGAGCACTCTGGTATACCCTGCAGTTCTGGATCATCCTCCAGCGACCATCAACGAGCACATGGTCAATCTCCTTTGCCACACCACCAGCGTTGGAATTCCAAGTCCAGTAATGAGCCTTTGGGCACTGAAACCATCAACCGACCACCCTTATTCCGTGACTTCTTGCAAAATCAAGGAACTTAGTGCTGTTCAGATTCACAGTTCCAGACCCATGGGGACCAACAAATGTCTCAACAATCTCTGTCAGTTCCAGTCGATGCATTGAAATCCCCCAAGACGAGAAGAGTATCTCACCTGGGGCATTGAACCTCAGACTCAAGCGTGGCATAGAATGCATCCTTCACAGTGAGATCACTCTCCTCAGTTGGAGCATATACAGAGACCAGGGAAATGATATGTAAGGAGTGATGAATCCTCAGTCTCATAGTTCGCTAGTTGACTGGTATTACCTCAATTTTCATGGGAGTCAGCTTATTGGATACAGCTCCAGAAACTCCTTGAGCATGGTAAGAATTAGCATGACCAGACCTGTTGTAGGTGTAACCACCTTCCACGTTCTCCCCAATATCCTCCCTCCGAACCTCACGGAGTACTGCAATACCAATGTTCAAATGCTGGAGCTCAGATGAGAGCATAAACAAGTTATCATCCTCTTTTTGGGATGGAACATTCCAGGCACTCATCCAAAGGGACCACCTCAGTTTCATCCGAGGAGACCGCTGTCTGGTGGATATCACCTCAGCACCACCCTGACACACACCACCCAATCTGACCCAGGATGGTTACCCCGTGCTTTTCCTCCTGTCATCAAAAACTGAGAGTCCCGAAGGCTTTGCCAAAATCTTGTCATCTGGTGAGCTGCCTTGCAAAGGGCAGCTGCACAGGAGGTACTCCCATGGAGTTGATTTTGAGGTTTTTTGCTGTTTTTAAATGTATTTTTTGGAATTAAGTGTTTTACCATGGTTGAGTCGCAAATTCTGCCAGTAACCTCCTCTCTCTCTATCGAGTGCAGCCTGTGGCTGCTGGTTGCATCATTGGTTGGGACGCGGCAATGTCGCTGATGCAGTGTCCCTCTTACCAGTGCACTGGTACTCATTTTCCCGACCTCGGAAGGATGAGAGGCTGAGTCAACCTCCTGGTGTATATTAATTCAGCGTCCAACGGGGCTTGAACTCAGGACCCTAGGATCCCAAGCTGCCACCCTAACTACTAAGCCAACACCAGGCTTGGTAACCTCCCAGAAAAGGTAACCCAACTGCAGGAGTATATCTGCATCCACAGTAGGGCACCAGATATGGATGGCCGTTGGCTCACAAGGAGCTCCTCTATCCTTTGACAGGTTTTGTTTTTAATCATATGGTTGTCCATACCCATACACCCTCCTCAATGGGAAACCTAGTGGGGGAGATGGTTTAGTCGCCGACAACCCGACAATGAAACAGGTTAGTACAGGTTTATATGGTACCTGTAGCATGTCAGATCTGATCTGGCCTGACTTGACCTTTGAAGAGGAAAAACATCAAGGGTAACTCGGAATATTTTATTGATAAAGTTATGGAAATATTATCACCTTGAACTCGACTCAGTGCTTATTTTAAGTCTTGAATCACAAGTGTGTCACGTTTATTTAATTTGTTCCAAGTCCAGCAAAATATGGCGGAAGACTTTCGAATCCTACCTCGCACTCGATATATCCAACTCACGTCTACGTTTGGTATGCCACACCGATGAAGAATCTCCATTTATTTTTCTGGCTTGACATCCAGAAACGATACCTTCCCAGATTAAATCAATGGCTATATTGTGCAGATTGACATGCTATCACGATCGAGTCATCCAATCTAGCAAGGTTGCTCGAGCAAGTCCTTCTTATCTCATCTAGTGCTTTCTCTATTTTACCTTGATAGTTTAGGCTACAGTTCTTGCAACTGTTTGAATTGCTTCACTTCAAACTTAACACTAATAATAATTGCAACACCATCTTTCAGCTTCATTACGACACCATGGATTGCATCAAGTGCTTTATACACAGTCTTGATCCATTATCTACACATTATTTTGTCAATTATTTCAAACTATATCACCCGATTAATATGATAGCATGTACCGTTCAGCTGTATCGGTCTTTCTATGCTTGGTTACCCTTGATGTCATGAAACTGTAAATGACAGATTGCAATCCAATTCACCGACTGCTCGGGATACCACATATTTTACTTATCTTTGGTTGCAGACTTCCAAAATGAAGGCACAGATTAAAATTCCGTTATGAAAATATGACAATTTTAAATCACAGGCATTTCATAAGATCCCACCTGGTACATTTGTCGTTTCGAGTGTGCTTCTCCATGGTTGTTGGCAAAGCGAGTGTGTCTATTCATTTTATGGAATGGCAAATGCTCTCCGGTTCAATTTCAAAATCATTAATATTTTCCTCTGTTAATTTCCTCCTGTGTTTCTGATTCAAGATGCCATTCAAAGATAATGGTGCTCTTGTTAATTCAATGCATGCCTAAACTGTCACAAACCAAAACCACCATGGAATAAACGTCATTTTAAACAGATTAACTGTGACATCACAAGTATTACCATCACTTTGATAATCATTTTTTACAATAACATTTTAATCAACAGTTTTTAAATTGATTTCAAAACCAAAATGTAATGTGATATTACAAGTGATAAATTATATTTGTAACATTATTTACAAACATAAGGTTACTTTTTTTTAAACAATTAAATATAGGGAACCTGCATTATCAATATTACTGCATCAAAGGGAAAGCTTTTCACTTTGCTAATTAAGATAAGATTATGACAAGTAGTCTTTCAGAAAGATTTTTTTGACTTTAACTTGTTATAATGATCATATGGGATGAATGTTAGCCTTGCCTGTTCCCAAAGGAATGGGAGAGGCACATTGTAATCGGTCCGCGTGTTTGTCAGCGAGTGTTCTTCTTTTTTAACTCTCGGATCTTCTTTCAACATGGATCATTCAAAAAATATGATCTACTATAATCTATATGTTATTGTACTCCAGCAATATTCTGCATTGTTGAATGGTCTGTTTAGTTATTTCCACGCTTTTTGAAAAAGAAAACGGTCGGATATTGTACTTGTGGCTAATCTGTCTGTCCGTCCGTCACACTATCTCCTCTGAAACGTTTTGCAGAAATTCACCAAACTTGGTAGTTATGATCACCACATGGCAAGGAGATGCAAGAGCAGTATAATTTTTGGGGTCGTTTAAAAAGGTCGGTTAATATGCATCAACATTGGGGGACACATGAAATATGTAACGATTTTTTTGGAGTTACCCCCGGTTCATGCCTCAGAGGGTGTGGACTCAGGGTCACAGGGGTTGAAACAGATTTTTTTTAAATCAAAATTTGATATTGGGTCATTCGTGGTAGAACGTTTTTTTTTTTGCCATCTTTCAACTTTGCTTTAGGTGGGAAGTTTTGGGATTGATGATGGTGCATCATTGACATCACTCTAGTTTTCTAAATTGTCAACATTACATTGTCGTCGGTTTCTATGTTCAGTCGCTTCTCCTTCTAAAAGTACAACGTCTTCCACAATAAGAATTGCTTGTAATCTCAATATAGGTAATTATGAAAAAGTCCTGGTTCAACATAAAGTGTACCTTTTGTATAAAGTTCTATGATTTTTGTTTATTATTTAAGAGTATTCAGGCACGCAGGAATCAGACGTAAGCTGCTGACGATTTGCATATCTTGAAACTAAAATGAGCAAAATATCACAAATTAACTGTACTGCTTAATTTGGCTTTTAATTAAGTGTCAACGTTGTAAATCGCATTGGGCCATTTTATAAATTTGAAATGTATTTATAGAGAAAAGGTGGCATTAATTATGAGATGGTTAACTGTGAATAATTTTAATATCAATCTGTGTTTTTGTTCATATAATCACTCCATTAATTTAGCCACTTGACTCCTTGATGCACATTTGTATATTCATGCCTTTGCAGTCGAAGGCTGGAGCCATTATGTCGTGGGTTCTGCGTCCGGCTGTCCGTACAGCCATTATCGGTCCATTATCGGTTCGTCTGTCCATCCGTTATCACTTTTGTTTGCTAACGTCATAATTGTGAACCACTGAAGGGATTTCAACCAAACTTGGCACAAGTATGGACTGTAATTCAAAGACGAAGTGGTTATATTATGGGTTCAAAAGGTCAAATGTTTAAAGTTGTGTCCTTCAATTGAAAATCATTATTGCCGTTATAACTGCGAACCACCGCCTGGTGATGGCTTAATTGTTAGGGCGGTGGACATGGGATCCTAGGATCCTGAGTTCAAATCCCCCTTGGCCTTTGAATTAAAACCAGGTGGGGTTGAGTGCTGTCATCCTTCCAAGGTTGGCAAAATGACTGTTTTGTGCCCATGACGTAACTCTGTGTACTACCAACATATTTGCAAGATTTGGTGGACATCAGCTCAGCCCTGTATTTTTTTCTATGATTTTCAGACGTACATACAGTACATGGACATCAAGTGAATCGACTGAAAATTGTCGATTTATGTGACCTTGACCTTTTGACCGATTGACCTTAAACAATAGGCTTTCAGATTGTCACTACCTCTAGCAGGTGGTGAAGTTTTGTGAAGATATGAGTAAAATGTGACCTGCAGGTGATTGAGATACAAATAAGAAAGATGGTGTGCATGGCATGATACGTGCAAAATCCATAAAACAAGTTTGAACTTAAAATTAATTGGTGATTGAATTTTATGGCAAAATATTGAAATCGTCTTCAAATTTCAACTCAATCAGATGAAAATTGACAATTTTAGAAATTTGGCCTATGTTGACATTTTGGCCTATGTTGACCTCAAAAATACTTGTTCGTTGAATTCAGTGACCTGATATGTAAATCCTGTTCAAATTTTAAGTCAATCAGATGAAAATTGAGGACTATAGAAAATGCACCGAAGTTGTTGACTATTGGCGTATGTTGAGTTTTTTGGCCGATGTGGACCTCAAAAATAATTGGTGGTTGAATTCAGCCACCATATATGAAAATCTTTTTCAAATTTCAAGTCAATCAGATGAAAAATGACAATTTTATAATCTGGCCGATGTTGACCTTTTCACCTTAAAAACAATAGGCTTCCAGATTGTCATTACCTCGACCAGGTGGTGAAGTTTTGTGATGATCAGGTTAAAAATGTGACCTGTAGGTAATTGACATACATTGTGACCAGTCGTTGAAAACATAACCTCTGTCTACCTTCAGTTGCAGAGGTAACTAAAAAAACAAAGGTCTCAGGAGATCAACAGGTTACATAAGCATTACAAACTTGACCACTTACTGTACATGCAGAAACAGAAGAGTTCCCAATTGCAATCCACCTAAATATGGAAGGTGCTCAATTCATCACCTCTACAGCTCAACATCCCTCTCATCCTTGTGACTCGATGACCTTCCATCCTCCACCCCAGCGATGAATGAAACTTACAACAGCTCAACATTACTCTCATATCCTTCCTATTATACTTTCTCCATGCAAACACCTCCATGAGCCATCACATTCACAATTATGTAATATATATATATATATATATATATATATATATATATATATATATATATATATATATATATATATATATATATATATTTATATATACACTGCACATGGAGGAGGAGGAAGAGCAAGAGGAGGAGATTGTGACCATAACGCTCTGTGCAGAGAATTGAGGCTGCTTTAGCAGTGTCCTTGGCTATTGGGCACAATCCTGGATGGGTCGCCACTCTGACACAGTATACCAGCATGCTGGTACTCCTTTTGCCGACCTTGGAAGGATGACAGGCCGAGTTAACCCCGCCTGGTATTAATTCAACAGCTGAACGGGATTTGAACTCAGGACCCGAGGAGCCAAAGCCTGCCGCCCAAACCATTAAACCAACACCAGGCGTATATACATATATGTAGTGCGAAACTGGAGGTTCTTGGAAGTAGTATGAAGACGATTTGTGTTGTCCAGTGTTCAATTATGTAATTCGATCTGAATTAAGGTTGAAAGAAGTTGAAAAGCGTATAAATAAATAAATTCCTGGTTTACCACCATTTTACGCAGTGTCTTTTCCATCACGCTATCTAAAGCGTTATATTAGTTATTTGTCCCTGGTGTTTGTGTCCTTTATGACATCCTTAAAACAGTAAGTTTCCTGTTTGGAATGATTTTCAATTTTGTTTGATTGCCAGACAGGCAGACAGAGTACAAATATTATCTCACTACTCTCTGCGCCTGTGCGAAGTTACGAATTCAGAGCTAAGTTACGGTTAAATGGCAAATCTCTTCTTATTCATGTTTGGATTCATGTTGAAAATATAACTTTCGATTTAAATGAGCTGTTCCTCGATCATAAACTGATAAGACAGACAGACGGACAGATGGATATACATGAACCAACTGGTTAGCCCCACCGTTTGCTTCATGTGCATGGGGTAATAACAACAGGTAAAGTGATAGCCGCTGTTTTGAAGCATGAATAGTCTCAGATGTACACAGGTTTTTCTCAACAGGCATTACAATTAACGTTGCCACATAGCGTCAGGACCTCTAAAACGAGGTGAACAGAAATGTTCTTGGAAACGCTGAGAATTCGCACTCCAAAGCGTTTTTTTTTTAATATCGCAACAAGACGATGTTGCAACAATGCTGCTGCAGCGCTGCCTAAGACACACTACAAAATTCTCAGTTAAGACTCTGAGAAGACTACATTGTAAGGTTTTGCCACACTATCCTTACAGCCTGGACTTCATGCCCAGACATTTTGACCTCAGGCTTGGGGCCACTTAATTATTCTTTGCATGATCAGCATTTCTCCAGTGATGAATATGCAGAAAGAGCTGTGCAGGCACTATTAACTAAAGCACCAGAAGCAATGTTTCTTCTCTACAAGCAGTCCGACCTAATCCTGCATTCTACAACGTGTACATTTGTACAGATGGTGATTATGTTGGAAATCGATGCAAACTTCTGAAGGTAAAAATCAAAACCAAGCTCAAATGAGCTAAGATCCTCGTCCCCTTAATGATGACGTCATAAAAACGAATATGACGTCATTGTGATGTATCAGGCTTGCGATAAATTATCTGTGCTAATGCCCGGCTTGATTCCCGCAAACAAAATTCAAACTGCTTGCCTTGTTTCGGAGATAATGGTATAGGCGATTTCCATTAGCGGCGATATTATGACGTCAACTTTTTTTCTCAGAAGAATTTCCAAAATCGGAGATGGTTACTGCCTGCGCATGGGTTTTCTGCATATACATGGCAAGTTTCACGAAGATCCGATGAAAACTCTGGGTTGTGAAACAAAAAAATGTCAAAAAATAGGAATGACGTCATAAAAATTGATATGATGTCATAGTGATGTATCGTATGTGCGGTAATTCATCTCTGCGAATGCCCTGTTCGATTCCCGCAAACAGAATTCAAAAAAGCTTGCCCATTTTCGGAGATAATTTTTTAGGCGATTTCCATTAGCGGAGATATTTTGACGTCATAACTTTTTTTCTAGGAGGAATTTTCAAAATTGGAAATGGTTACTGTCTGCGCAGGGTATTTTTACATATATATATACCAAGTTTCAGGAAGTTTCGATGAAAACTGAAGGCTGTGAAACGAAAAAGTCCACAAGAAGAAGGTTTTTTTTTTTTTGTATACCTTGTCGAGTCTCGTATGAGAGCTAACACACAACGCACATCAAGGGGGCATGAGACAAGAGGGGCAGGAGTGGAAGGGACAAAACAGTGGGGAACAGACACATTAGGTGAACTGTGGAGGGGAGTGGGATGGGGATGGGACGGGGAACATGGCGAAGAGAAGATGGACATTACTTCCTCAACCACCTCCTTCTTCAAGGTGAAGAACAACAACGTGAGAAAGACTTAGAGATCCTCCACGAGGATCTAAAAAACCTGTCTGTGCCTGTTTGTGGTGAGCATGATGAGGTCGTGGAGGGATTCACTTACCTTGGCAGTGATAGTCATGTCTGCTGGCTGTGAGTCAGAGGTCAATAGATGTCTGGCTCAGGCCTGGGGAGTCATGGATTCACTGGATAATGGGGTGTGGCGCCGCCGGTACCTGTGTGGGAGGACGAAAGTCCGAGTCTTCAGGTCCTTGGTGCTTCCAGTCTTGCTCTATGCATGCGCGACTTGGATTCTGACCAAGGATCTGAGACGGAGACTCTAATTCCTTTGGTACCAGGTCTCTTCGGAGAATCCTTGGCTATCGCTGGTCGGACTCTGTGTCCAACGAGCGGTTGCTGAGAGAGACTCGGATGAGATTTGTTACCTGCATGGTCCGTGAGCGTCAGCTGCGGCTGTATGGACATGTGGCTCGTTTTCCTGACGCTGAACCTGCTCACCAGATTCTCTCAGCGAGGGAGCCTCGTGAGTGGAGGAGGCCAATGGGCCGACCACGTGCCTCGTGGTTGCAGCAGGTTGATCGGCATCTCAAGGAGATTGGGATGGGCCAGGAATCTGCCTGGGGGATGGCCAGACGGAAGCCCCTGGAGTACCGGCGGAAAATGGACGCAGCGTTGCGCTGCTCTGGCGCATGCTCCCATACCTGACCTGACCTGTTCTGAAGCAACCACAACCACCCTATGAGTGTAGCTCATTATAGCATGGGTATTACTATCCAATACATTTTGAAATACGCTATTATAAATCCTCTCTTTGTACTGTAACTTCACCGTGGATCTGGCAGGATGTTGTGGAGGTACTTACACTCGCCTCTCAGCTGCCTAACTTGGGTTCGAATCTCGGCTTCATCCAAGTGCTTCACAAGCCTGGTGATTCATCGATCTATGTGACCGTGTGTTGTCAATCAGAGGGACATTAAACTGGGCGTTCCATCTGCAGGCATTAGTTGGTGGATGTTAAAGATCCCACGTGCCATATACAAAGAGTGGGTGAGCTATCGCTGGTACCCTGAACAAATTACCAATTCCTGCCCTAACCTTTGTTGAACGGCAGGCCTGGCCAGCCGGTTCGTGAAGGACATAGGTCAAGCCTCCACCCGGGCAACCCCGCAATAACGTGGGAATAATTGTGTCCGTTACAGAACAAGAAGATACTATTCTCACTGTGCACCCCAAAATTACATCAAGATGTGGCATGAACCTCTGAATCCGCCAAACATCCTGATCTTAAATATGTCGCATTGCCTTTCGATCAATTTGCCAACACCTCCCTCAGCCAACTGTTCTCCTGCACCGGCAACCGACACCTTCCCTCCAAATAACATTCTAGTTTTTGCAAAGGCAATAAGTGTGCCTGGCTTGGCTTTATCAGCAAATTTATTCTTGTGGCCACTCCAGGCATTCACACATATTTCAACTTTCACTTGTCACATCCATTCTCATGTTCCATAGATGGTATAAGAGGCACCACGGCAGATGCTGCTCGGCACATGACTGCTCTTTTACATTTCTATAATCTCTCTCTCTCTCTCTCTCTCTCTCTCTCTCTCTCTCTCTCTCTCTCTCTCTCTCTCTCTCTCTCTCTCTCTCTCTCTCTGTCTCTGTCTCTGTCTCTGTCTCTGTCTCTGTCTCTGTCTCTGTCTCTGTCTCTGTCTCTGTCTCTGTCTCTGTCTCTGTCTCTGTCTCTCTCTCTCTCTCTCTGGAGGATTTGTTTGAGATCATGACATCATCTCCCCAAGGAAAATGTGCAAAAGGTTCCACAGGAAAATATCCATTTGAAGGAGGAATTCCATAGAAATGCACCAGGAATGTGTACGTATCCAGCATACCAAATAGTTGGGATAAAACACTACTCACTTGAGCCCGGTTTTCAAGCTAAATTACAAAGGACATGATTCCTTAAGCATGAGACCAGAATTCCTCACCACCTCCTTCAACATTTGGTTTTCTAAAAAATCGTAAAATAATCGAAATTGTGCTATTTCTGAAATTTTTCATGCAACCTTATCGCTGGCAGCAGACCCGTCTGCAGATGGAAATAAATATTTTTTTCCTGAAAATCCTGGACAAGGGAGGAGGATTAATATATTTACTCCAATTTTTGTTTGCGTTATCGAGCCATGAATCACCCTGCAACATGGGTGTTCGACATTCAAAGACACCGAGCTGTGAATTTCCACCTACACTGCATCTGCGCCGGAGAGGAGACCATCAATCTGCTGTGAAAGCACCATGATTTATCCAGCGAGATGGCGTGAGAACTCAAAGGGAAATATCTCTAGCTCTGTAGTCTGAAAGCAAAGTCCACTAGTATTCAGTAAATAACCTTGGACTTGGTGAAATGGTGGAACTTTATCCAGTATCTGAAAGCACAATTCGGCTTGCAAACTTATTCCAAACATACCTTCATTTTGGTCTGATTTTTTTACCAGTGATGTGTCACAGGTCTACAAGAGCTCCTCGTTGCTCTTGCTGTTGTTGATGGGGTTCTTGTCAGGGTCGATTTTTGAAATGTGCACCCTGCACCAAATGTGTTTCAGAAGATAGTCTCTCCGGTCCTGTCTGGTATTGAGGGGACCCTCAACCTTCTTGATGACATTGTCGTCTACGGGAAAGAAAAAGCAGAACACGATTAGCGGCTGGATGAAGTGTTTTCACCAACTAATGAAGCACAGCTTGACACTGAATGAGGAAAAGTGTACCTGTGCAGCGTCAGAGATTTACTTCTTAGGATATCAGGTGACAGCCAACGGGGTGTACCTGATGTAGGACAACATTGAAGCAGTTAGGACTCTTCCCACTCTGTCAAATGCAAAAGAGCTTGCATCATTCCTCGGGACTACAAACTTCTACCTCAAGTTTGTCCCGAACTACGTGGAGATCGCTGAACCTCTTCGTAAACTACTGTGCAAGGGATGAACCCTGGGAATGGACTCGTACCCAGCAGCATGCATTTGTCACGCTGAAGGAGAAAGTCACATCTCCTCCATTCCTCGTATATTTTGATCCAAATGCAAAGACTACCGACACAACAGATGCATCAGGTACAGCAGTGGAGCAGTACTTTCACAATGGATCAGAGGTGGCGAACAGTCTGGAGCATTCACATCTCACACACTTTCGGAAACAGAACTCAAGTACTCCACAGGGGAAGGTGAAACATTGGCATGTATCTACGCATGCGAACACTGGCACGTCTATCTGTATGGTAGAAAGCTCACTCTCCACACAGACCATCAAGCACTGACAACACTAATCACTACATCAGGATCAGGACATCGACCATTTCAAATTTACAGGTGGTCGGAACGTCTCTACCAATAAGACTGACAAATAATGCTTGGCAGGGTCCCACAATCAAGTGGCAGACATGCTGTCGGATAACCCCAATAGCAAACACCAAGATTTGATTAGTGAAGTTGACGCCTTTGTAAATACCATTATTGCAAATCCAACTGCGAATTTAATCACTCGTGACAAGCTCAAATCGCAATCTCCATCCATCCATTGGGACCATACTCTGTGCAGAGCATTGGTGTTGCCAAAGCAGTCTCCTTGGCTATTGAGCACACTCCTGGACGGGTCACCACTCCGACACAGTATACCAGCATGTTGGCACTCATTTTGCTGACTCGGAAGGATGACAGGTTGAGTCAACTCCACCTGGTATTAATTCAACAGCTGAGTGGGATTTGAACTCAGGACCGAAGGATCCAAAGCCCACCACCTGGAATTAAACCAACCTAACCATTAACCAATGGTTTCGGTACGTGGGCCGCCACAACACTAAGATCGGCTGATTGGATCAAACAACACGTCCCCTTGGCGATTCGAAGAAAGATTGTGAGGGTAAGAACACAACCAGTGCGAGCATGTAGAAATATCCAGCAACCACCGGCCACTGTATCTGCTTCATCTGCCATTGAACAGCACCTGGTGGCCAACCCTATCTGTGCAGACCAGTACAATGCAGATATGTTCAGGATATTGAGCCAAGGTTGGAGCTCGTTTCATTTATGCATGTTGGAAGCAACCTTCATCATGACCACCGATCCAATACTATGTCGTCAAAAGAAATTTGTACGATCTCTGTGTCTCTTTCAACATGGAAAGATCAAGGGAAGTATGGTAACAAATGGTGAATGGACCTTAGGGGAAACCCATCCCCCCTCTCTCCAGGATGTGGTTGCAAACGTCAATCATCGACGAACTCTGCTCCAGCCAATGGGAGCTCGAGGTGAAGATGATGAGCCGACCAATGGGCGTTCGGATTAACCGTGACGTCATTACGGTTGAACCAATCAGCGTCTACCTTATTGAGACCTGCGTATAAAGCACGCGCCTTCACTTCCTCCTTCACTTGCTGTGATTTTTACCCTGAAGAGTGCAGCACGAACAGGTTCGGTCACTATTATGTCGTGTTTGTTTGTTTCCATATTAAAGTTCTGGAGTACCAAACATCTGTTTAAATGGATATTTATAAACGGTTTTTTACCGGCTTTCTTGTCTCGCTTCGCAACCACTGAAATTGGTTTGGATATACATATATATATATATATATATATATATATATATATATATATATATATATATATATATATATATACACACACACACACACACACACACACACACACACACACACACACACACACACACACACACACACACACACATACATACACACACACACACACACACACACACACACACACACACACACACACACACACACACACACACACACACACACACACACACACACATCTCGTTAATATTTCATTTTTACTATTCGTATTAAATTTCACTAATTATATTTTGTGTCGTTTTATGATCTTAAAGAAAACTTGTATTAATCTACTCACTGTAGCTCCCTGTGTTAGCATACATTTGACTAGTTATTTTAATCTATTGATAAGTTCAGTGCTGTGTGTTGTTGCTCTCACGGTCCTAATTATTTCATCTGCAAATATACTGAAGAATAGCTTCTTAGCAATATTTACAAAAAAATCTGGTGTAATTTATCTTGTTGTCCCGGAACCAAAGAAACAATATATTTATAACAGCCCTTACTGTTCCCGAGGCCCTCCCAACATGATTAATAGTAAATATAATTATTTCTAACTTACTCTGAACATTCACAAGCCTCAGATATGTCCTTCCCATCAGTGTTCAGAAGTATCTAATCCAGAAACACAGTCCACTCACTGGTAGTGATTGATCGAGGGGCTGAGTAACACATGCCAGTCCACTCAGGCCTTGTACCGATACACATGGTGGGAAATTTGTACCATGAGCAGCTGCACGTTCGGTGAGCTGATAAAGTTCTCCAAGTCTTTTGTTGTGCAGAAGCACAGCCCTTTCTCTCAGGTACTTTTTCAAGTATTTTAAGATTCTTTTAGAAGCTTGATGAGCTATTTTAGGAAACAATCCTATCTCCCATACACGATGTACTTTATGATGCCATGAACGCTACCATTTCTTGAGGTTTCTGCGCATGTACGCCGAGCATTCTGGGGCGAAATATGTCATTTTGAAAGTCCCTATTCACTAAAGTTACAGAGAATGCAAAATGGTTCAGCTTTCACATTTGTAAAAAAAAAAATGATAAGAATGAAATGTTGTAATTATTTATTTTATGTGCTTCATATATCACCATTTGTTTGAAACCTGATACCA
>NC_140976.1:57504741-57532241 GCF_056783735.1 Eptatretus burgeri | reverse complement strand
TTCTTCGCAATGCTGCAGCAAGTCTACGTGGAAGAAACGATGTCACGTACATGTGTATTTGATTGGCACAAGAGGTTAAAAGAGGGACGGGAGGAGGTTGAAGATGATCCACGGTCTGGAAGACCTTCAACGAGCAGAATGGCAGACAACATCGAGTGTGTGAAGCAGATTATGCACGCAGATCATCGACTCACGGTGTGGATGATTGCTGAGGAACTTTCCATCAACAAGGACACTGTCTGGAGCATCATCACTGAAAATCTCGAAATGCGCCAGGTGTGCGCAAAGATGCTCCCCAAGCTGTTGTCCGAGGACCAGAAACAGCAAAGAGTCACTGTCTGTCAAGACATTATCGAGTGCCTCGAGGATGATCCAGACCTGCTTGGGAGAATCATTACTGGCGATGAATCATGGATATTCAAATACGATCCTGAGAACAAATGGCAGAGTCGTCAGTGGAAAAGTCTGTCATCAACAAGACCAAAGAAAGCAAGGATGTCGAAGTCGAAGGTCAAAGTGATGCTCATCACGTTTTATGACATCAAGGGCATCGTCCACTTCGAGTTTCTATCACAGGGTCAAACAGTGAATCAATATGTGTACAAGGAGATCCTCCGGTTCCTCATGAGATCAGTCTGGGACAAGAGGAGGGATCTGTGGGAGAACAATGCCCGGGTGCTCAACCACGACAACGCCCCTACTCACAGTGCCCTGAGCATCCGACAGTTTCTGGCAGAGAGGAACGTGCCAACTCTGGAGCAATCACTGTATTCGCCAGACTTGGCCCCTTGTGAGTTTTCCTATTCCCCAAGCTCAAGGCAGTGATCAAGGGGATCCAATTTCCTGATGTGGAGGTCATCAAAAGGGCCGTGACGACGGAGCTCCAGAGGATTTCAGAAGACGCCTTCCAGGGGTGCATCGAAGCGTGGAAGAAGAGGATGGACAAGTGTGTGAGACTGGAGGGAAACTATTTTGAAGTGGACAAGCTGTGATTTCAATATATTTTTTGGAATAAAATTTCTGTGAATTCATTCCCGTTACTTTTCAGACGGACCTCGTGTGTATGTGTATATGTGTATATATATATATATATATATATATATATATATATATATATATATATATATATATATATATATATATATATATATATATATATATATATATATATATATATATATATATATATATATTTGTATTATGATATCTCAAAAAGTTGTGGAGGAGTTATGACAAAACTAGGTTATGATTTTGTTCGGTGACAAGAACAAGCAGATTCGATCTTGGTTCAGACCCAGCCCATCAACGGGATACAAAAAGTAAACTGTTCAACCTGGCGGAGGTATGCGCTCTATCTAGTGGTGTTCTACTTTGTTCTGTTTTGCTGTGTCACTTTTTGAGTGATTTTTCATTTGTTTTTCGGTCTGTCTGTCTGTCTGTCTTCACATGATGGGCTGACATCGGCCACAAATGCCACCTGGTGGAAGCCAGTATCATTCGCTGTTTTTTTTTTTTGAACCGAGTACATCTATAAAGTACGTACTATTAAGAATGTGAATCCGTCTTTCAAGGATGTATAATTAAGAATGTGAGTCTGAACTATAAAATACATGTATCTTTAAAATACCTTTGTTCATACGTCTATAAAGTACATCCGATTGAAACATGAATCTATACAATAAAATCGAAAATGTCTGTTTTTCTGCTTTATGAACATAAACTTACGTCATCAATGCATCGTCAACACACAAACACACCAGTCCACAAAAACCACACAAAACAAGTCCTGGCGAGGATCTGCAATCTCTGATTGCTCTTTCTCATTATCCTTGCTGGAGGGTCACTTACTCAGCCAGCTTTTAATTCTCCCATCTATCTCATATCCCGGGATTGCTGAAGGTAATGTGCTCAATTCCCAGTTTTTATCGCTCAGATACCATCACCGAGTAAATTGTAGGAGAAAAACAATTTAGCTCTAATGAAATATTATCAAGAACTATATCATCATTTTTTTTTCCATTAATTCAGACAAATTATTCTCATATCAGGTAGACAGATATTCTGCACTGGTAATGTAGACCCCAATGGAAAGCAGAGATCGCAGCTATTCGAATGAATTCTGCAGTGGCTCTTTTCTCAATGTTTTATTCATTAATTTGTTTGCTCTTTTAATGAATTCAAAAGGGGATTTTGGGAAAAGGTTAAACAAACAGAACAAACAAGAGTGGTTGAGAAATTATTTAAAGCATGCCAAGCAGCGTACAAAATTGCAGTTTGCTCAACAGGCTTCAGATGTATTAAGAATTGATGTCATGGGAGGGTGTGGGTCAGGGGTTGGGGACAGATAGATTGAGGGTTGTGGGGAGGTGGGGGTTGAGGGGAGACTTTAAAAAAGGGCATCTTGTCCCAGTTTCCACACTTCTGAAATGATTAGTAGCACAATTCATGTCATAGATACTTTGTATAAACGATGCAATCAAATATAATGCAAATCCTGGTTACATCAGCCACCGAAGGTGGACGGAGCTTATGTTTTCAATGCTGTCTGTCTGTTTGTCTGTCTGTGATATCTGAAAAAGTTGTGGACGAGTTATGACAAAAATTGATGGAGGAGTTGTGTAGATGACGAGAACAAGCTGATGAAAATTTGGGTTCAGGTCCGAATCTAGATCCGGCCTATCAGTGGGAGACAAAACATAAACGGTTCAGCCTGGTGGAGGTAGGCACTCTACTGAGTGCTGCTCTTGTTTGAATTGTGATTTGAACAGCTGTTCTGATTTTAAGATCCTCGGGCCTTGAGTTCAAGCCCCTGTCGTGCCATTGAATTAACACCAGTTAGGGTTGACTCAGCCTGTCATCCTTCTGAGGTCGGCAAAATGAGTCCCACCTTTCTGGTTAACAGGTACTGCATTATCGGCACAGCCTCGTTCCCAGCCAATGATGCTACTCACAGCCTTATGCTGCACATGAAGGAGGAGGAGAAGGAGAACAGCCGTTCCTTTCCCCATCATTATTTTTCATCAGATGTTCCAGCACTAGCATGTTAAGCCATTTATCCCTTGTTTCCTCAACTTTTCGAAACCATTTCTTGCCTCATAAACCGTTAAAGCTGGTTCTCTGGTATTTCATTCATTTTAAAACAAATCAGCCATTATGGAGAGACTGAAGGTCAAACTTGAACTTGTATATTACTTCTGGGAGTACTTCGTTGTGGATATGCAAGCTCACGTTTATTTTTGTGTTGAGCTTCTTGCAAGAAGTTCAACACAAAGATAAACGTGACCTTGCATATCCATATACCCAAATGAGCTTGCACATACAAGGAATGAAGGATTTAGAGTACTTTTTATCAACCTTATGTGGTATTTCCTTGCATTCCTCAATTACTCAAACCTTGCTTTCATAATAATAATAATAATAATAATAATAATAATAATACTAATGCTAATAATACGACTACTAATAATGTTTTGAGATGATTTGATGTGCCATACTGTTTACAGAGTGTTGGTGCTGCAGAAGCAGTTTCTTGGCAAGGGTCATTCTGGGTTGTTGGCCATTGCTTCCCCTGGTTTGTCTGTGTTCTATCCTTTTCAAATGCTCAGCAAGCTCGCAGGAAGCAGCACACGCAATTTTTAAAGTCTTTGGAATGACTGGACCAAGGTTTGAACCACTGACTTTGACAAGGGTTTGAGTGAATGCCCTATTACCATCATACCACACAATCTGATAATCATAAAATTAGGACCTTGGGTCCTGAAGCTCACCTGGATCAGGGGCAACAGCCAATGGTGTCAAAAATAAATCAAAATTTTATTCATGCACAGAATCTGGTTAAGTGATTGGTTGAATATGGAAACCCTTTTGATGCTGATTACAGCGATACATGTTTACAGGTCATGTTTTTGGCTAAAGGCAGGGCTGTGCTGCTGATGCAACGCCCCCTTTAGGTTAGGAAAGTAATTTTTTGCGTTTTTGGCCTGATTTCAAGCTGTTACTGAAATTTTTGTTGCGTTGGGGAAACGACATCTTGGTTGACTCATTCATGGTCGACCAGGTGTTTTGCATCGCTGTTATGACTTATGTGCTCAATCAGTGATAAGGGTAGAAAAAAACTTACCAACTGATCTGCATCAAGAATGGTTCTCATTTCGTTGATACGAGAAAAACATGTGCAAAATCCACCACAAAAATTCACCACTTTGGTCTTCCTTCCACTTTCTCTTTCCACAAACAGACAAAGAAATAAACAAATAAATAAACAAAAACAAAATCAACAACAAAAACGCATGCTATTTTTATTTTGGCTAAAATGGAACTCATCGGTAGAAAGCCTAAGCCCTAGACTTACAAATGATGTTGTTTGATGTACACATCAAATACACAAAGCCGAAGCCCTACACTATACTTACTGGTCGTAGTCCTTTTTTCATGAGGTTGAGTATTGCCCGTTTTCCAAGTTCTTGGCACATAACAATTTGCAGTACTCACTCCACTTAAAAGGCTGTGTCAGTAATTAAATCATCAGTAATTAATGAAAAAAACCATTGGTTTGTATACAGGGCTAAGGGTTGGCATTCTTTTATCTTGGCTTGGCAACCATTACATTGACCACTCACATTGGCAGCCCCGTCAAATGTTTGACCTCTTTAATGTGCAATGTGGAGCATTAAAAGTGTGAAGACGTCATGCACCATATTTGCAATTGTCTCCCCTATTGTCTCAGGCAGTTCATTCAGTCCGATTAAATCGTCATAGACGTTCAAATCAGAATCCACATGCCGAATACAAACGTGTTTTTGTTCAATGGCAGGAACATCTTGTGTGCCGTCAACCGTGACTGCAAACTGATAATTTTGCATCATTTTCCTTGACTGGCAGAGTACCTGCCCAATGGGTGATCTTCTTCCAAGCATGCAATGCGTTCTTCTAACACATACCTTTATTTTGGTGGTATATAGGCCAAAAAAACCTGGGTTAAGTGCATGAAGCTAAAACATACCAAATGCTTAAAATTCAAAACACCTCACTACACTGGAAAACGTGGGAACAGGAATACTGTACTATAAATCATGGGGACTTGCAATACCCTACCCCCATGGAGGCGGCGCTACACGATGCACATTTACATGGAGAATTTGCGTCCCTACCCCTCACTTCCCCCCTCCCCCCCCCCACGACCACCGGCAAAGATAAAAACATCCCGGTGCACTAATTGGGGTCATGCTGATCCTCTGTATGCTTGGTGTCAGCTTAATGGTTAGGGTGGTGGGTTTGAGATCCCAGGGTCATGAGTTCAAATCTCACTCGGCCGTTGAATTAATACCAGGTGGGGTTGACTCTGCCTGTCTTCCTACCGAGGTCGGAAAAATGAGTGCCAGCTTGCTGGTATCCTGTGTCGGAGTGGCGACCCGTCCAGGATTGTGTCCAATAGCCAAGGAGACTGTTTCGGCAGCACCAACCCTCTGCACAGAGTATGGGCCCAAAGGATGGATGGATGGATCCTCTGTAGCAAGTCTGGATATAATTGGCTCAGAACTGTAGGAGCGGTGTTACAAACAAACCCACACACAAACACTGGTCAATGAATTATAGTAAGGATACCTGTCTGAGTATTGTGTGACTGAAGAGTTGCATTATTTCTTGCTGTGCCTATGGTGAAATGAATTTGGTTGGCTGCATCAGATACCGCCTCAGGTCTTCGTCGTCATCAGCTCAAAGATTCAGCAACTGCATGAGATTTCCCTCATCTGCAGTGACCATGGAATTCTAAACCCTGCCATGGTAGGAACTGGATCGATGTGCAAACTTTATGCAGTGATTTTCTGGCTGCTTCCTGCTGATGTTTCAACTTGGTCAGAAAAAACAGTAACCGTAGGTTTCTTGACTGCACTCAACTCGGTGGTGGGTGTCTGCATGTTGATGGGTATCAAATCTGTATCTAGACTTCTTGCAGTTGTTAAATACAGTTGAAATGAAGGCAGGCTTTTTCACTCTGGGTAGCTTCAACAAACCCATTTCATTTTTCCTTGCGCAGGAAAAACAGATTACGCGTTGTAACTCAGAGACATAGTGAATCCAGGGATATTTCTCATACCACTTCGATTTGAAGAAGATGTTCCGGGTTGTTGTCTTTTGGATGGAATTATGGAGACATCTGACGGTTGATAAGGCTCCTTGAAATTTTTAATTGCAATGCAACCGGCACCACACGCATCGGTATTTCTGGAAGGTTCACTGTCAAATGTGATACTTTCCCCAACTTCAAAACTACATGTAATTAGCGAGATACTTGGTTTTTCAGCCTCTTCTGGAATGTTGCTATTGGAACATGAACCTTGAAAAAATTTGTAACTTTTGTCACCTTGGCTCTCTTGGTCTTACTCGCCATGTTGATTCAATATTAATCTGAGCAATGTTGACTCGAAGCAAAGTATCGCACACATGACAATGCATTGGCAGCGAAGGAGCTATTATAGACACCCCCACCCCTTGTAATGCTCCATAACATCAGACCTTACACCCCATAAATGTTACGTAATGCCACTTGAAACACGCTTCACCCCATGGAATTGGAACGCTCCATAGTAATTGCAGAAACACCCTCCACCTTTCCCCCCTCCCCCCACCCTGGGTGTTATGTTACAGTTACATTGTTTTAGTTATGTAATTTAATTTTAGTTAATTGTAAAGGCGGAGCCTAGGAGGCAGAACAGGCAGCCATGGGCATATCCTTTGGCTGCCATTGGCATGTGGACACTCACCCAAGCCTTGGACTTGCCCAGGCGAGGAAGGGTCCCAGAAATGCCCCCCAGTTGCTCCCCACCTTGCCACGTGAAGGAGCTCTGAGATTTCACATGGAGTGAGGTACCCGATTGTGCAACCCGTCCATGAGTGCATCTCCTTGTTCTCGCTGATCCCAAAAGGTGGTGGTGATCATCAGAGGCAGCGGTGAGTGAAGTGGTGAGCTTTGTTGTGGTGGTTGAGATGTGTGGTTGTGGAATTTGTCGTGATGGTGTTGCAGTGAGTTGTTGTAGTAGTGCGCTATGGCGAGGTGGTTGAGGCATTGTAGCGGTTGTGGCAGTAAGTTCGTGATGGAGGTGGTTGTGGTCGAGATTGTGGCGTCAATGGTGATTGTATGCAAGTTTGAGTTGTGGTTTCATGTCGTGGGGAGTTTTACGAAGGTGCTGCGATTATGTATGAGATGCTGCAACGTTGGGATTAGAGTACAGCGAAGGTGTGAGGTGATGTGTCTCTTTGGTAATGGCAAGAGGTTTGACCATGAAATGGCGTGCAAATGCAAATGAGGTGCTTCTGTTGCTAGGGTCTGTGATGTGCAAATGCAAATGAGGTGCTTCTGTTGCTAGGGTCTGTGACGTGCAAATGAGGTGCTTCTGTTGCTAGGGTCTGTGACATGCATGCATGAAGGACAGGGGGGAGGTCACGTGTGAGGCAAAGTATAATAAGTAAAATAGACAGAGCATGAGAATAAAGATCTACCTAAAAGCCATCGCAATGCATTTTGTCCCATAAACCCACTGGACATAAGGGAAGGGCTGTCTAAAACGGATACTAATGAAATAACTGTCTCAGGACCGCTATATGTTGTCTGCCATTGGTTAGGGGGAGTGTTGGCTTCGAAGAACTGCAACAATATTTTTACTCTGTCTTCCTACAGTCAAACAAAATTGAAAATAAAAAATGCAATTAGGAGTGATACGGGCATATATTGTATGTGTATGCAGTGATTTGGGAAATATCATTGTGTGCCGGTCAAGTTTGAACCACAAGATGGTGGATTAAACAAAGGCACGCGACCTTGTGACATCATGTGAGAGACCCCTCTATCGACGGTATCCCTCTTACGTCGAATTGCGGTATATGTATGTATATATGTATTTATTTATTTATTTGATTATTTAATTAAATACTTTTTGTTATTACGCTGTATAGTAGAAATTAAGTCTGTGGAGAATCACACACATAAAATCAGACAATATAATGACTATTTCATTTGTAATTGGACCTAATCTTGAGTTTTTTTTCTGTAATTTACTAAATGCCTTATTTTCTTTGGTCAATTGCAGATTCGTTTTTCTGTTTCAAGTCCCTAATTCTGTCAGTTTTCCGTGATCGTGGAAAATCAGTGGCTCGAGATTACATGGACCATTTAAGGATTTTCCGAAATCCAACCTTCCCTGGGATAGATGGACAATCATTGTCAATCTAACCTTATTAATCCACATGGTTATAATATAATCTACACTCCATAATAATCTATTAATCTACATATGAACAAAGGTGTTTGGTCATGGTCAAGCATTCCTCGGGGTTCATATTCCTCGAGGGTTCAGAATTACCCTCCTCTCTCATAACCCTCGGTTTAAAAAAAAAAAAATACTCTTTCCAATTCGTATTGAATATCAATTATACAAAATTTATGTAAAATAATGAAATAAACTTTGTACAGCACCCCCATCCCACTGCTTTGCACACTGCAGCACCCCCATCCCACTGCCTGGTTTGAAAAATGGAACATGACCTTAAATCCTGGGAAATCTCACAGTCTCACCCTGTTACTCGGGAAAGATCGTCAAACAAATCCACATATCTACTTCCATGGACATCCATTGGAAGAGGATCAGTTTGTGGAACTTCTCGGGCTCACTGTCAACCATGACCTTGCATGGACCAACCACATAGCAAAGCTAACCTCCGAAGCCAGTCATTCAAAGTCTTTCCTTGGAAAATCAGAACTATTCTACAAGCAAGGCCTTTGTCCATAGCTCAAATGAATAATGGTCTCCCCCCCAATTTGCTGGCACCCCAACATCACTTCGGTCTCTTTTGGATTCTGTAGATTCTCAAGCTCTCAACATTATTTTACCCCCATATATTGACCTCCTTTCACCCCCATATCTTGACCCATGTTTTTTATTACCCCTATGAATCCCTACTAACCCAACCATACTACTTGCTGGTTTCAATGTTTCCTCCACCATTGTGCTCTCTTTTATTTCCCTGTTTATTCATTCGATAGTTAATTGTGCCCAATTGTTGCCCTTTTACCTCTCTGTCGGTTCAAACTTGCTTTTCCATGAACCTTACTCTTGTACAGAAAAATTAAACACTGCTCCTCCCCCCAAGTCTCCAAACTTGTGAGATGATACGCAAATTTGAATGGTTTATGGACCAAAAAAAAGTTACGTCAACACGGTATATTTTCAGTTATCCTCATTATGTGAACACTCGACCAAGGCATTTGAAGACTTGTGATATTGGAGGAAGGTTAACCAACAATGCAGAACACAAATGAAGTCATTGGGTTCTGTACAAGGCTTTGTTATATTTGCCGGTTATGGACTCTCAACTCAAGCTGGCTTTCATAATTAGATTTTTCCCACTCTCAACATCTGGGACTCATCTTCACAAACTCAGCGGGTTTAATTGCAGATGTGGAGTTTGTCACTGCTTGAGGGCCATTACATTTCATCCCATGACCTATCGGTGACCTGAATCGCATTTCCTCTTACCTGAGCTCTGATTACTAATAGCCTCCTCTTGCTGCCCATTTTAAACTCCAATTTGAGATTCAACCTCGTTTGCTTTTCTTGACCAATACGCTGACAAATGACAAGGTTCAAGTCGTTGAACCTTGCCACGTACCTGCCATTGCTGGCTGATAGAAAATTTGGGGGTAAAGGCGACGAGAGTATGGCTCAGCTCTGTTGATGATTATGGCAGGATAAGAGCTGGGTCATTTGAAATGATTTTATTTCTTGAAGGCTTTTAGCCGTTGCAGTGACTTGATTTCTCCCCGCAACTTTTTCCCTTTTGCCACCTTATCCAGCCAAGCACATTGGCAGACGTTCATTGGAGCATAATGAAAGGCCTCCGTGAGCCTTGCTGCCAGGTCATCGCCTGAGCGATCTTGGTGTGTGTGTGGGCTCAATGCAGACGGTGGGGTTTGGGGTCGTTTCTTGGCACCTCGAGAACCATGCTTCATTACTACTGTAGCCAAGCACACTAAGCGCTGTTAAATGGCTCGGTATAAGAGCACACAGTACCACAAGAAGATTGTCTGTGCCACATTATTTCATTATTTAAAAAAAATTGCACTCATCCTTCCCTTGGGCTGTACAATAAGAGTTTCCGTTATGCTCTGCATTCACTGCTTTCTTTTTCTTTCTTGTCGTTAATTGTCTCTTTTTTTTTACAGCTGAAAGTGTTTTTCGAGACATAACAAGTTAGATTTTAATTGTGTGAGCATGTTACCAAATTCTAGCATGAACCTTTGAGCTTAAAAACTCTTGCAAAAACTTGCTTCCATATTTGGTAGACTGTAAGTATCCCTAGGTTGTCACCTTGTTTCTTTTTCCATCATGATGTAGTGAACGAAGCGGGCATTGGTTTTACAGCTTGGCACCACAAGGCCGCTTGTTTCTCTACATAACGAGGTTGAGTGCCTTCCTCCTGGGGAGGTGCCCACTATTCCATTCACTGGGGAAACACAGTTTTCTTTGCTTCACTGGAGAAATTTTATGAAAATAACTTGAGTGAAGTTGATGGCGCGCCATTACAAATCACCATGCTTCACACTGAAAGCAACGTTGAAAGATGGCAAAAAAGTTCCACCAGAATGACCCAATATCAAATATTGAGTTAATAAAAACAAATTCTGTTTTGACCCCTGCAACCCCAAGTCCCCACCCCCTTGGACACTGAACCAGGGATAAAATCCAAAAAATTGTTGCATTTCATGTGCCCCCCCCTTCCACCCTCCCCAATGTTGATTGCATAAACAGTACAAGTTTCATTTTAAAACGTTTAAAAATGTGCTCGTAATTGCATCTTTTGTTATTTGATCTTTTGACCCTGCCCCAAGGGCTCCAGGAAGGAGGGACAAAAATGATACTGCTCGTACACCTTTCCAGGTGGCGATCATAATGACCAAGTTGGGTGAATTTCTGCACAACCATTTTGGAGGAGATAGCGTGATGGACAGACAGACGGATCCGATTAAAATATCCCCTCTTTTTTTTTTTTCATTTGGCCTGACTCCATCCACAATTATAACATCAAAAAGAAAAGAAAATCATATGTCTGCCATTTTGTGAAGGTGCATAGGCCTCAAGCCTCTCATGTCAGCCCATGGGACAGTGAAATTGGAATGATCTGAGCGATATAACCATGATGTATTTTATATGCAAAGTTTGTAAACAGTCGGCATGTTTTTGCTTCATGTACATAACCCAAGTTATTTTTTTTATTATTTTTGGGAGTGATCGTGACTGCGGCCTGTTGCCTATACACTGCCCAAATAAAGGGATGAGCAATTTGTATATTAAATAAAGGTTAAAAAAAAATGTAATTTCTGTTTTAGCCCAAGTTTTCAAGGCTGATTCGTGTGAAAATATAAGGCTGGTGTTGGCTTACTGGTTAGGGGGGCTGGATTGGGATCTTAGGGTCTTGAGTTTGAGCCCTGCTTCCACTGAATTAACACCAGGTGTGGTTGACTCAGCCTGTCATCTTTGAGAGGTTGGCCAAATGAGTACCAGTATACTGATATAGGGGCACAGCATCAGCATCATAGTCGTGCCCCAATAAAATGATAGCGACCTGGCAGCGAAGCTGCCACAAGTAAGAAGAAAAAGAACTGTGAAAATTAAAAAGGGTTTTGCTTCATGTATTATATGTAATCCAAATAAAGTGATGAGCAATTTGCCCAATTTTTGTTGTTATTACCCCATGCGCATGAAGTAAAAAACGTGGTTAAGCAATTGCTTCATGTCCATCCATCCGTCCGTGTGTCTTATCAGTTTATGATTGTCAGCTTGTGATCTAGGAATAACTTATTTAACTTGAATGTTATATTTTAACACAAATCAGAACATGAATAGGAAGACAAGTTTGCCGTTTAATAGTAATTTGGCTTTGAATTTGTCCCGATCGCACATGCACAGAGAGGAGCGATACAGTATTTTACTCTGTCTGCTTGTCCATCAGTCAAACAAAATTGAAAATCATTCCAAACAGGAAACATAGTGTTTTTAAGGACGTTATAAGGGACACAGACAACAGGCATGAATAACTAATGTAACGTTTTTGATAAGGTGATGAATAGATACTGGGTAATATCCAGAATTAATTTATTTATACGCCTTTAAACCATTATTGAAAATGAAATATACTTAAACACAAGAACACAAATCGCCTTCATAATTCTTCCAGGAACCATGCAACATATCGATATATAAGCATGAGAGTGCGTGACATGAGAGGGTTGGAGTGAAGAAGATGTTGATTGATGCTGTGTTCTATGTTGATCAATAAGCCTCCATCTCCTAAACTGTGACTCAACGTCGTGCCATTAGTGTATAACGGTGATGTATAAGACTACTTCTGCAGTGCTAAACTTCCAGATTTTTTAAAACGATTTTAAAATCATTATTTCATTAAAATTGAATACTGCATGGGGTATCGTGTTCTACAAACTCTCTTTGGTTGTTATCTCCATTTGCAGGTTTCTTCAGGTGGGAGGATACTGTTTTTTTAAAATATTTTTTGTATACCTTGTCGAGGCTCATATGAGAGCTAATATCATATGAGAGGATAATACTTATCCCAAAATTCAAAATCTCCACCTCCTATTTTTTGGGAAAAGGATCGTGATTCATGAACGAAATTGTGAAACTTCGTTCTCACAGCCTCTTTCCAAGGGTTCTTTTCAGAATCTTCACTGAACCTCTGACAGCCTCCACTCTAGCACATTTGTAGTGATATTCCCTGTAATGATTTTTAGGTAATCAGTAAGGGTTTTCTTTATCATTCCTGTAGCTTCAACTATTACTGGTACAATTTCAGCTTTCTTCAATTCCCACATCCTCTTGATCTAATTTTTCAGATCCTGGTATTTGGTCATTTTCCTGATTTCTGTATCATTTAGTCCAAAGTCAGTGGGAACTGATACCTTGATCAACAATGCCGACTTTTCCTTTTTTTGTTTGAGTACCGTGTCCAGACGCAATGCTTTGTTTGCAATGTCCACACTTGATGGGATCATATTGTCACACGTGAACATCACTTGTTCATTTTCAAGGATTGGATTTGGTTTGTGTTTCCGTGATTGTTCTGGGATGTTGAAATGTTTCCAGATGTACCAGTGGATAACTCCACAGACACTATCATGTCTTTTTGTGTACACCTGTTCTGACATGAGTTTTTTACATCCTGAAAGGAGGGGGCTGGTATTTTCTGTTTCTTCCCGACAAAACCTGCTTCCTGACAAAGTCTGATTGACTCAATCCCACCATTTTCTTAAAGGCATTCGTGTAACGTCCTTGGTCTTGGCCATTGATGACGACTCGTTCTCCATCCCAATTAATTTGACCTCTTCTTAACCATTCCAATGAACCTTCCTTGTCAATCCCAGTCCGGTGAAGCTCTTTTATTTTTACAATCTTTCTGCTCTTTTGTCATTCTCAAATTTGTCAGAGTACATCTGCTGATATTTCTTTTTACAGTTTTCTTTTTTTTTTCCGTTGCTGTCATTGTGGCTGTGTTTGTTTCTGTTTCGTTTTCCTGTGGAGTATCTATCATTCGCTCCTGTTTTTGGAGGTTTGTTGATAAATGGATGAAGGATCCCTTTTCTGGTTTGTTGTTTTCTTGCTCATGCACAAATCTGATCTGATAGTCTGTTGAGCTCTTCACACCAATTGTGGCAAGTTTATAATTGTACAGCTATATTGGAATATCCACACTGCAAGTTGGTTTATAGCTTTGATTTTGTTTCTTGGGGAAAGGGATGACTTCAGAATTAGTCTTATTCTGCGTAGGTACTCTTTGGTGATTATTTTACACATTGTTTTGTGTTGTACCTGGGGGCTTTCTTCTTATATTCCTAAGTATTTGTAGGAAGCTTCGTTTTCTAGTTCCTGTATTGTTGTGCTTTCATCGATTTGAGATGTTGGCTGTTCTTCTTGTTTTTTTTTCCCCCTTGTACAAAGGTGCATTTAGCACATTTGTCAAGACCAAACTTTATTCGGATGTCCTCCAAGTACTTTTTTACTCATTTCAGTTGATCTGCAAATTTCTTATCATTTGGGGCGAAAAGTTTTAGATCGTCCATGTATAGTCGGTGTGTCACCTTTCTTGTTTCTTCTGTCATTTTTCTGTTGCATGTTAAACTGTATCTATGTCCTTGTTCATTTATGAGGTTGCTCAATATGTCCAAAGCCAGACAAAACAGGAGGGGGGAAAGACTGTCTCCTTCTAAGAAACCACGTCTTATCTTTACTCCTGGGAATTCAAACTTTCTTTCCAAGTAAGGTAGTGCCAGGATTGTGTTCTAGAGCGTCATTGCTTTCTCAATCAATGTGACTATCTGGGGATCAATGTTGTAGATTTGCATGCATTTTATAATCCATGAATGTGGGACACTATCAAAGGCTTTTTTGTAATGATCCAAGATCTGGATAAGTTGGTTTGGCGGAGCTTGCCGTTTTCGAGTATGGTTTTGTTTCACAATAAATGGTCAATTGTTCCATAGCATCCTCTCTTGCAGTACATTCTTTCTGCCCTGCCTCTGAAGCTCCTTTTTGAATGAGGTGGTCGTAAACTGCATCGGTAATTTTTCCTGTTAAAAGTTTGTATGTTGTTCGTCGGCATGTTTTTTGATCTACATTTGTTGGGTACATGGGTTTCTTCAGATTTGGGAATCAGAAGTGTTGCCTTCTGTGAGCCATTTGTCCATTGACTGTTTCCCTTGGATGAGTTTGTTAAATGCTCGAGCGTAGTGAGAGTGAAGAGCATGTAGTTGCTTTCGCCAGAAGTTCGTAATCCCATCTGGGCCTGGGCATTTGAAGTTCGGCACTTTTGCGAGATGTTTTCCAATTTTTTCCTCATCAATTGCCATTGGGTGCATTTTCTGTATATGTTGCTTTTTATTTTCCAAGTGTTGTATCCACTCTGCTACATTGTTGGTTCGTGGGCGCCAGCAGTGTCCACTATTTTTGTTGTGTCTGTGTGTCTGTCTGTCTGTTTGTGACTCTCTCCAGAGCATAGCTCCATGACGTTTGATGTGATCTTGATGAAACTTGGACACAAGCTAGATATCATGGTCTAGTTGTGTCTTTTGTATGAGGGGCGTCCCATGCCCCTTTTGGGCGGAGCCACGCCCACTTGAACTTTTTCTCGATTTTTTTCTCGCAATTTCATTTCCTAGAAGCTGTGCGTAATGTCCATAAGTACAACATATAAAAAAAAAATCCGATTTGATTTGAACAATTTTGACGGAAGAGATAGGTTTTTACAGTAGGGCTTCCTCAAAAGCTTCCACTAACTCAATTGTACCTGTCGTGGCATTGTTCAATAATGCCCGCGAACCACCGTCGCCTCCCGGCTAGTTGTGTTCTTTTTCGTCTTTAAATATCTTTCCAATTTTTTTCTCAGTCCTCTTTTTTGCGGGGGAGTTGTAGTTGCTACTGTTGTTGTTATATTGTTTTGAAGATGGTGTCTGTTGAGGAAATATGTGTGCAAGCTAATAACGGAAACTGTGTATTTCTTTGGCAAATTGCTTCCCTCATCGCTAATCATCCCTGGGTAACGTCTCACTTGTTTGACTGTTTTGTACATTACAATAATTAAATTGACTTAATTCAAAAGTTTGTGTCTCGTAACCCTCTGCAATGTGTTGAGTTTCGTGCTCGAGATTTTGTGTGTAGCGATGGCGATATTTACTGGTCGAATAATCAGAGATTTTTCATCAATAAGATATTTGGTGATGGGAACTGTTTATTTTTAAGTCTCAGCTTATTGGTGGAGGGTGATGAGAACACTCATGTCTAACTGAGACAAAAACTATTAATGATGTATGCTAGTTCTGGGATTGAAATTTGGGGATTGTTGTGGTTGATGTATACGGCCAAAATGGATACCACAGTGTGCCGTTACAAGAGACCAATATCGGGCATACATGGGGTGACTTGGCATATTTGCAGGTAACCTGGAGATGAAGGCAACTTGCGAGATGTACAATTTGACAGTTAATCTTTATTTATGTATGTAATCCTAGTAACTGTACATTTAAACGTAATATAATGTATCAATGTTAAATTACACTCAAGGACTTCTGACTTTCTATTCATTTGAAGACTGAGTGATGTATCTTCCATCATGAAAGAAATATATGTTATGATTACAACACATACAGTGGAAAGAAAATAGTCTTCGAGATAATGCAAGTTGATGCTACAAAGTAGAAAAATATACATTTTAAGTTTTTAGTCAAACAACTCCAACCCGTCATTTTGACGGGCTTTTCTGCTAGTAATAATAATTAATCATAGTCCCCTTAAAAAGGACTACAATGCAGGATTAGGCAATTAGGCCAATCATGCCTTGACAAAGCTTGCCAACTTATTGTTGTCTGTTCACGCTCTATCCTTTAAATGCTGAGTGTTAAAGGAAGCAGGAAGTACCACTTTTAATGTCTTTGGTGTGACTCGGTCAGGGTTCGACTCACCAACCTCCCAGAGGACACTGTAACATTACACCATCGAGTCTATTTAAACAAACTCTATTGGCGCTTGTTACCCCCGCCGAAGGAGATGGTATTGCATTTGGGTCCGTTTGTCTGTTTGTTTGTCTGCACAGAAGTTTTGTGTTTTTCTACGCAACGACTTGGCGGATTGAGACTAAATTTTCAACATTCGTGCGATGACTCATGTAGAATGTTTTAATGATAATTATGACGTTGTAGGTCACGTAATGTGGCAGCCATGTTGGAAGAACGAAAAAACTTTGGACCCCGATGTGAAACCGCACCAAGGAAAAAAATTGAAACTTGGCACATAGCAAGTTCTCCTCATGGGGAATGCGTGTGATTTTTTTTTTTTAAATGGCATCATAGGTGCCTTCGTTATGACGTCATAATTGCATAAGTAGAACGCTACATCCGATCAGTATGAAAAATTTTGAGGGTCATCAAGGGATAAAATGGTCCACAAAATTTTTTTGATGACATAATCGGTCACGTGATTCAGCAGCCATATTGTTTGTTTTTGACAACAGCTGGTATTCACTGTCAGCAGTTATAAAGTGGCAGTTATAATTATGTCTCTTATTAACTATGTAACACACCAGTACACAAATGCCACACAAAAATACAACACACAAAACTACACAACACACCACACAAAAAAGTCCTGGTGAGGGTCTGCAATCTGATTGCTCTTTTTCTTGTTTTAAATAATATTATACCTACACATTCTGTCACAGCTAAGTAACAATAATTAAGCAGGACAGTTGGAAATGCAAACCCCGTGAGGCACCTTGATTGGTATCAAGTAATTATCCGCATGCAGGATGCGTAAATGCATCGTGAGCCAGCTGCTTGTTCAATAGACAAACCCGGATGCAAAATATTTCTTCATCAACAGGTTTTTCTTTTTTGTTGAAAAACAACAACTGCGTCACTACATTCCTACCTGCTATGAGCAAATATTACATTGTGATACTGTCATGAATTCATGATGAGAACCATAAAATAAATATTCCCTCTTCCATGAGTCTATATTTTGGATCCAGAAAAAAATAATAATCAAATTAACCGAATATTTATTATGCGAGAAAGTTAAAGAGTAGGATGTGAAGAGTTTTACTTTTACCAGTTTCCTCACATCCTACTTTTAGTTTCCTTCACCTTATACTTTTAGCAGGATGTGAGAAAACTATTATCCATTTACCTAAATGTACCTATTCAAATGGAAGACCAAGAATGAACCTGAAGAAGTAAAGATCAAAGATGGAGTCATCAAGAGGAACCTGGATCGGATTCGGGTTTCAGCCGCTACTCCACAACTCTCAAACCCATCCAGGCACAGACAAATGAGCCTTACAGGAAAAAATTCTGCAGGAATTCACGTCTCCTTAGAGAGATAGATAACGAAAGAGAGAAAGAGAGTAAAATAAATGAAAGAGAAGAAAAAGCAAGAATGAGAATGAATAAAGCACAATAAGTCATACTGCACACCCATGATGTATTTATTCATATTAATGCACCACTTCACTGCATTCCTGCAATTATAAATGAACAGGCAAACAAACATATTGTCGGCGGTGCTGCACAGTTATGTTAATCCCCCTGACCCAATTTGTGGTGACTGGCGGTTAACACCGCCAGCCTGGAGAGCCGCGCGGTTTTCCTTAGGAGGCAGACACGTTAATCCTCGGAGGTTATGATGTGCATGGGAGGGGTGGGGTGTGGAACTGGCGGAGCGAAGGAGGCACGGAGAAGCATAGGGGTGTTTATACTTGAACCCTCGACAAATACACGGATACAGCAACTTAAAATAAACATGGGAATTTAATGACAATATAAATATTTACAAGGGGATAATAATCCAGATATAATAATAATCGTGAGATAAATTAAACCTTAAGTCGAGGCACCTCCACACACAGACATAAATACAGACAAGGTGAAATGAAATAAAAGAAAATCCTTCCTTTATTCTGGCACTTTATTGACGCAGAGATGGTCTATGTGGAACTTGGAATTGAGGCGCTTCGTGCTGCACGTGTAGACACGCCAAAAAATGGTGCCAAGCTGCTCTCTCGCAACAGTAAAACATACGTCAGGCAATTCGTGAGCGGTATTCAATACCAGGGCTCAGACACCCCATGTGGCTTCTTCGTGCGTCGATTGTCCTCAACGACATACACGAGGCTTTGAGGTCCATCTCTCACGACCCAACCAAGAGCCAATGGCCAGCACCTTGCTCAGTACACGAGCCAATTTGCCTCAACACAAATACGAGAATTGTACTGTTTTCTTCATGCATTGGAGGAAAGCCGGCCGTAATGCCCGATCTTACTGGTCATGTCCTCACCTCTCAACCGCGTGTGTCCCTCACTCTGAACTCGTCCACTAAAGCCACCTACCTCCTCACTTCTCTATCTCTCCTGACGTCACACGGAACAACTGTTCCACCTCTGGGGCGTGGCTTGCTCGCCCGAAACCCGGGAAGGCGGGGTCTCTACCTGCTCGGCATGCCTGGCTCACTTGTAAATGGATAAATGCAGGAATAGGTCACAGGCGGCAACCACATACTGGGGGAACTTATCCTTAATCCCTATCGAATTAACAATGCACAACCCCTCATGTGGTGACATATAACACTTAAGCTCACAGTCTCCCTACTTAATTTACATCGAGATGTCTCCTACACATCTACAGGCCAATCAACTCTGTATGATCCTATCTTTCCTATTAAATTCCTGCATCTACCCTCACAACCGTAACAATATGTATATGTGGGAAAAATGTGCCCAAACCAGGAATTGAACCCAGTTGTTCATTAACTTCATAAAATGAGAGGGTATTGCATTTGGGTCTGTTTGCTTGTCTGCACAAAACTTTAGTGCTTTTCTCCGCAACCGCTTGTCGGAGTGAGACAAAATTTTCACCATGTGAGCTACTACTTATGTAGAATTTTATTGATAACTAGAAAATACACCCATCGCTTCGCTGATGGGGATACTAAAGGGGGGAGGGAGAAAAAGAGGGGGGGAGAGGGAGAGAGGGGTGGGGGAGAGAGGAGGGAGGGGGAACGAGGAGGGATGGGTGATCGAGGAGGGGTGTGGGAAGGGAAGATTGTGTGAGGTGAGAGGAAGGGAAGGCAGACGTGCGGTGGAGCGTTAATTACCACTCGGTTGCTTCCAGATGCAAACACCGCCGGGACGCGTCCAGAGACAAACACCGCCCGTCGTGTCCAGAAACAAACACGTCCCAGACGCGTCTAGAAACAATCACCACCCAGACGCATCCAGAGACAAACACAGCTTGGACACATCTGGAGACAAACTCCTATCTGGACATCAACACCGCCTGGACACGTCTGGAGACAAACACCATCCAGACATAACCACCATCCAAATATGTCCAGAGAGAGAGAGAGAGATGCTTTATGAATGAACAACACACACACACACACACACACACACACACACACACACACACACACACACACACACACACACACACACACACACACACACACACACACACACACACACACACACACACATACACATACACATACACACACGCGCGCTTGGCTGATATCGGCAACAACCCAAAAACCATGAGTAGTTTTCACCAAAAAACAACATGGTACTTATATAGACTTTTCTGGAATATGCTCACAAACATTATTCTTTACAAACAGCTGCATGCGAAGGGTGATTAAAAAAAATTGGCTCGGTAATTTAGAAAACATAAATATGGCAAACAGCTCAGAAATCGGGTGTTATTTCACAACATGCTCAAGGTGATGGAGCACGAACCACTCGCTCAAGGTGAGAGAGCACAAACCTCTCACTCCAGGTGACATAGCACGAACCACTTGCTCAAGGTGATGGAGCATGAACCACTTGCTCAGGGTGACAGAATACAAACCACTCACACAGGGTGGTGGAGCACGAACCACTCACTCAGGGTGGCAGAGCGTGAACCACTTGCTCGGGGTGATGTAGCACGTATCACTTGCTCAGGACGAAGGAGCACGAACCACTCGCTCAGGGTGAAGAAGCACAAACCACTCACTCAGGGTGACAGAGCGTGAACCACTTGCTCAGGGTGACGTAGCACGTACCACTTGCTCAGGACGAAGGAGCACGAACCACTTGCTCAGGGTGAAGAAGCACAAACCACTCACTCAGGGTGACAGAGCATGAACCACTTGCTCAGGGTGAAGAAGCACAAACCACTCGCTCAGGGTGACAGAGCACGAACCACTCGCTCAGGGTGAAGAAGCACAAACCACTCACTCAGGGTGGTGGAGCACGAACCACTCACTCAGGGTGAAGAAGCACAAACCACTCACTTAGGGTGACAGAGCACAAACCACTCGCTCAGGGTGAAGAAGCACAAACCACTCACTCAGGGTGATGGAGCATGAACCACTTCCTCAGGGTAATGGAGCACAAACCACTCGCTCAGGGTGACTGAGCACAAACCACTCACTTTGAATGATGTGGTAGGCAGAAGCACCCGCAGCGAGTGAATGATTTGCTCAGAAGGATATAGCGTGGTCTCGCTATCGACTGTAAGGCATTCGGCAAGTGGCATAAGTACTCATGCAAGCACTCCAACTCAATGGTTGATAAGGAACAATTGTCCACGCTGTCGCTGCATATCATATCAGATCCCTTTAACTTTAAAGCATGTCTTCACCACGCATGCAGCAGTTAATGAAATAAAATGAATTCGTTCAAATAATGACTTTATTCTTAAAAGAGTAGCAGCATAATGCAGAACAACCCTGGAGACATCGGTTCGGGGTCCACACAAACGTTATAACTTTTTTTTAAATGTTCGTCTTTTTTTTAACCAGATTTGATTTGATTCCTTGCAGAGCACCTCAAGAAACCTCTGAAAATATAGACACAGATGTGGCAGTCCCTTTGGGGGACAGGGAGAAAGGTCTCGCAGTGAACGCATTAAATCATATAGCACAATGAAGCTGGTTTACTTTGGGCCGTTCCTAAATTTTTTGTTTACTCAATATAATTCTCCAAACAGTAGAAAAGGATATGCTTAATGCCTTGGAAATTTCACATTTTCTTGTGCATCTATGGAGAAGGAGGGAACATAGCCTTTTCACCCGTGATATAGACATTGCATATAATTAATCTGCCATCTGGTCTGCTCATATGTGCACACATCACATGGTACATCAGTTCATGTCTTGCACAAACTTCACAACTTTTGTTTTTAAAATGTTCGTTTTTCACCTCACGAAATGTAGAATAGAGCACAGTCACACAAATCACGAAACAGTAGAAAAAGGTAAGTTTAATGCTTTTGAAATTTCACATTTTCTTGTGTATCTATGGAGAAGGAGGCAACATGGCCTCACTTGCTTAATGTAAATAGGTATATCAGCTTGGATATTAGACTCGTTATTTCTTTAAATTGTCAGATTTCACAACAAATTTCGACACATATTTCGTCACCCGACGAGATCCAATCCTCAAAAACCGAAATAATATTTTGATGATATACTTTGCTTAGTCCGTGAGAGTAGATCGTGGAAAATCGTGTCATATAATGCATGAAATCGCTCCAAGCTCCTAATTTGAAAACAAAATAGTACTTACAAAAGCGATGTACACAGCGATGTGTACCGATGACGAATGAGCATTCAATAATATGAGTGAGGAAAGTGAAAAAAAAACTTTATCGTTAAGAAATCGTTGTGGCCTGTTCCAAGTCAAGGCGTGGTTGAGCAGGTCGAAAAACATGGCGGTTTCAGACCCCAGCGAGGTTACCAGGGAAACGCCTTAAGACCCCAGAGAGCGAGAGAATACCGAGGATCACCTGATGAAGAATTGTAATTAAATAAGGCCGCTAATTATCTTCAAACGGGGTGTTTTAATTAACCCAAACAACCAATTTTCACTCTGGCACTTCCTTGGAGTTTTCTTAGTTGACATGCAAAGTTTTTGTCTGCTAGGTTTGATCGTTTTGGAGTTATGGAGGAGACACACTGACATTTATTAGAAAAGATTATGATGTCATAGGTCACGTTGTGTGGCAGCCATGTTGTTAAAATGGAAAAACTTTGGACCACTGAATCTCTGAAACTGCACCAAGGAAAAAATTGAAACTTGGCTCATGTCAAGTACTCCTCATGGGGAATAAGTATTTTTTTTATGACATCATAGGTGACTTTGTTATGACATCATAATTGCATATGTTGATCGCAACATGTGATCAGTATGAACATTTTTGAGGGTCATCTCGGGATAAAATGGTCCACAGGAAAAAATAATTTGATGACGTCATCAGTCATGTGATTCGGTATCCATATTGATTAGAAAAAACCTTCAAAAATCTTCTGTGAAAGTGGCTCAACAGATCGAAGTGAAGCTTTACATGTATGACCACCTATCCATGAGGAACAAAAGGATCACACATGTGATGTCATCGGTCACATGGTTTGGCAGCCATATTGGATTTACCCAAAAACCTATTAAAAAATCTTCTCCTGAACAGCTGGACAGATCCAGGGGAAACTTCACAAAGATGTTCCCCAAGCCATGAGTGTATAATTTTGTAAAGGAATAATTGATTAGTCACATGGTTTGGCAGCCATATTGGATTGAACAAAAATATTCAATAATGTATTCTCTGGAATAATTCAAACAATCAACATGAAACTTCACAATTATGATCTACTAGTGATGGGGAATACAAGTTTTAAATTTCAACTTGATCGGACGCATGGTCTGGCAGCCAGAATTTTTTTTTTTAATCTGGGTTCTTTTTCATTTTTTTTTTCTGAAAAAAAGCTCACTTGGCTGTACCTGAATGAGTTTGAGGGTAGAAGAGTAGCAGCTGAAATACGAATACTATCAAGGTTCCTCCTGATGACTTCATCTTTTATTTTTGCTTGTTTGGGTTCCTTCTGATTACTCGAAAGTAGGAGTGTACCAATTTGGTTTTCCATTTGATTTCAATTGAAATTATTTTAATCCCATTCTAAATTCAATTAAATAGTAGTAAACAAAAAGTCATTGGTCAGGGTCAGGTGTCCAAGCAAAGCAGGGATGCATCAAAGCGGGACGTCTTGGTACCCTGTCATCACTGCCAGCAGTTATAAAGTAGCAGCTTTATTTATGTCTCTTATTAAATAATTAATTTATGTCTCTTACGTCTCTTGTTAATATGAATGCACCATTACACAAACGCCACACAAAACTACCCAAACACCACACAAAACAAGTCCTGGTGGGGGTCAGCAATCTCTGATTGCTCTTTTTCTTGTTTACAATTGTATTACTCTGCCCCCTGTGGTGAATAATAGCAGACATTGAATTGTACCTCCACAGGGGGAAGACCCTTTCGTGGACAGGCCATTGCTGCTCCTATGGTTGTCAGAGTGTCCCAGAAGCAGCAGGGGAAAGAGAGTCAAATCTCGACATGAGGGAGAATTCTATGCTTATAACATGTAGGTCACATAGACAGCAAATACAAGAACGGTTCACCAGAGGACCTGGGTTCCATTCCTGGTCTGGGTGTGTAATTTTCCCACATATACAAAATTATCTTACACTTAACATCCACATCATATTTATTCAATAATCATGTCTGTACTGGCATGGTACCAGTCTGCAGGCCTACCCTTCCTAATGATATATTGATACAATGGGATTTTCTTTATTTCCAAATGATTACATCGGAGAGAAAAGCTGGCTTTTTGTTCTGAAACAAAGGATGGCAGGCTCATTAACGCTGAATCCATGCTGGCAATGCTTCATAAAATGATTGCTGTTGAAACATGTCCATCCAATGGGAATCAAACACACAACTAGACAGCTGCTCATCGGTGAGCATGTGAGGATATCTAGTGACCCCTTGAACCTGTTTGTTAATTTTAAAAACATCAACCAAATTCTGCTGTAGAATATATTAAGCAGGCTACCTGGTGATGTGTTGATAGAAGGATGTGAGTTCATGGACAGCTCATGTGTCGTGATAGTTCACGAAAGTCTTTTTCTGCTGCATTACATAAAAATTGCTCAATCAGGTCTGTAAATCTTTGAAAGGATCGTGCACCCACAGTGGAGCCAAACATCAGCCTTGCATCCTCAGGGGCAAAAATACAAATGACACATTCCATGTGTGTTCAATGCTTTCTCTTCATTGTGCCTCAGAGCTTGACAGCACTGCCATGCTTCATAGCTGTTGAAACGGGCCCTCAATTACAGGAAATGGCTCAACCAAATCATGCTTCTTGCGAAGACTGTTTGATACAGCTTTTAGGCCTCACCTCCATCTCCTGCCATTTAAGTTCTCTCCGACCACCAGATCCTTTGGATACTCCTCCTTATCCCTTTCATGTACCTGTCTCATCTGCCTTAATTTGGATTCCCCTTCAACTGAAACACCCCACCCAACCCATATATTCTTTATGATCTCCAGGAAGCCATTTCACCTGCATTGACACAAACCTTCGTTCATTTTACTATGTACTGATGCTCATCTTAAGTGGAACCCATTTGATCTTACATTGATTGATGGATGTGACAAGAATGTGTGAAGCAAAAATCGTTTCTCTCTTCTTTATTTGCACCAATCCTTGAAGACACGGGACTTGATACTTGAGTTTTATTATCAGCCGATCAGAGTATACATGATGACGACCTCAGAACATCTTTAAGACCCTTTATAGATGTGATTTGCATCGAAGCGTTGTTTTTAGCTTTTCTGGAATTAAATTCCAGAGAAGGTATTGTCATCACACTCCGTCCGTCATCCGTCCGTCTCCTTTTTCGACTTCTCCGGCCAAACTGCAGGGCCGATCTGGCTGAAATTTTGCAGCAACGTTCCTCTCCTGGGAACATGAATTGCAAAGCTCGCTCTGGTCATATGAATTTAAGTATGTCAAAATGGCTGACTTAGTAAATGTCTTCAAAAATCTTCTTCTCCAGTCCCATCAGTCAGAATGCCACCAAATTTGGGTTACAACATTAGACCAGGGTAGGGATGTTAAATTGTGTAGATAATGCCAATCATGGACCGGAAGTGTGTCAAAATTGCCGACTTAGTCAATTTTTGGGAAATCTCATAAATTCTTTCAAAAATCTTCTTCTCCAGAACCACCAGTTAGAATGCTGCTAAATTTGTGTTAAAACATTAGGACAGAGTCCTAATGTTAAATTGCGGAGGCCATGATGATTACATGACCGGAAGTGTGTCAAAATGGCGGTCCGCAAATTTCTTCAAAAATCTTCTCTCATCCCACCAGTCGGAATGCCACCAAAGTTTGGGTACAAAACTACAACAGGGTCTTGATGTTAAATTGTGAAGGTCATGCCGATCACATGACCGGAAGTGTGTCAAATTTGCCGACTTATTTAATTTTTGTGAAAATCGCATAAATTCCTTCAAAAATCTTCTTCTCCAAACCCACCAGTCAGAATCCTACCATATCTGGGTCACAACATTAGGACAACTATCATAATCTTATATTGTGGAGGCCATGCTGATCCCATGACCAGAAGTGTCAAGATGGCAGTTGCGCAAATTCCTTCCAAAATCTTCTTCTCTGTAAAAATGCCAATACATTTTTATTTTTTATTTTTGTAGACCTTGTCGAGGCTCGTATGAGAGCTAACACACACACACAGCAAGGGGGGCATGAGACAAGAGGGGCGGGAGAGGGAAGGACAAAACAGTGGGGAACAGAGACATTAGGAGAAGGTTGGAATGGAGAGGGATGGGGCGGGGAACATGGGGAATACAAGATGGACATTACAGGGACTTTCAGAAATAAAAGCAAGGAATTTGAAAGAAGTGGGCTTGGGTGGATTAACGGGGGTAGAAAAGATCGAGGATTTGGATAAGGGATGATAGGTGGTGGTGAACAACCATTTTGAAGGCCTGGAGTGAAGAATGGGATTGAATAGAGTGAGCGAGTTTATTCAAAAGGCGGGGAAAAAAAAGAGGAATGAAAGAGTGAAAGTGAGCAGTGATTCGTGATTTTGGTAGTTTTACCAGAAGGGGGTTGTTGGCGAACCTTGAGCGCTCCGCGGAAATGTGGTGTGGACAAATGAGAGAGAGAGAGAGAGAGAGAGAGAGAGAGAGAGAGAGAGAGAGAGAGAGAGAGAGAGAGAGAGAGAGAGAGCCAGGGGGGAGGGGCGAGACTGGAGAGGAGATGGTAGAAGACAGAAAGGCCACCAACCTGCCTGCGGTGAGAGAGTGAGAGGCCCAAAGACTCAGCCTCACCGTGTGAGATGCCAATGATCCGAAATGCCTTGGTTTCTACAACGTGAAGCCGAGAAAGGTGGGAGGCAGGAGCACCAGCCCAGAGGAGAGCTGTACCCCCATCAGGCTGTGGACAAAAGCTTTGTAAATAGTCAGGAGCTCAGGTGGGCCGAGGAAGGACTTTGCACGGTGGAGGATTCCCAGTCGGCGACTGCCTTTGGAGGTCACGTTTGAAAGGTGGCTTTCCCAGGAAAGATCATGGCAGATACTGAGATCCAGAAGCTAGAAAGAAAGGACTTCTTCCAGAGGATTGTTGAGAAAGTGGATGGGGGGTTGGGGGGGGTCTAAACGGTCCTTTTGGAAAGACATAATGAGAGTGTGAGATTTGTCCGAATTGAAAGACATATTCCACCTGTTGGACCAGTTTGTGATTTTTCCCAGATCTGCAGTGAGCGAAGAAGCTGCTGCTTGCCGGTCTGAGGGATGGCAGATGGTACGGCAGAGTGTGGAGTCATCAGCAAAGAGATAAAGAGGATTTTCCAGAGTCGGAGATCATTGTCGAGATTTGGGTTGCAACATCATAGAAGGGTAGGATTCTTAATTATGTTGTGGAAATCATGCATATCACGTGACTGGAAGTATGTTAAAATGGCCGACTTTGTCAAATATTTGGGAAAATCGCATTAATTCCGTTAAACATCTTCTACTCCAGATCCACCACTCAGAA